>NC_051155.1:241367782-241687782 GCF_013339745.2 Dermacentor silvarum | reverse complement strand
AGGGGGCAGTGGGTTTTAGAGAAAAAATTTATTTTTCGAGATATGGTGCTGAAAGCTTGTACATATATGTAAGATTATGTGCTAATTTTTAATATGCAGTCTATTTTTGTTTATCAGTGCTAGTTTAATGCTAGCTTCCCTTAAATAATATTTTGCAAAGGTTTGCAAAATACTATTAGTTCCTGCAATTTCACTAAACAGGGTATCAATGGCTTCTGTATGATTCAAGGAGTGCTATAAGACCAACCTTATTGCTCTGCCTTTTCTTGAAAAATGCAGCGGAACCCCGATTATGCGACTTTGAGGGGACCACGCAAAATTGTGTAATCCGGGTGTCGTATAATCAAAAAACTAACGGTATAGGCAGTGATGCTCAGTCTTGCCGAAAAAACGGGTACGGACAGCCTGAATAAAGCCTGCGGCACAAACCTGTACTGCTCCAAGGAAGTTAAATTCAATTATATAAAAAAAACTTAATTTGCATTACTTTCAAATAACAGCAATATCGACCATTTTAAAATAAATATTCTAAATCCCGCTATGTTTAGCGTTACATTGGCAATCTGTAACTTGAAGAGTCGACCGAAGTCAGAACTTGTTTTTGGTTGGAATCAACGCTGTTTTCGCTGTGTTTGTGTCTGGTTACGATGCTGCAATACTCTATGGCCTTTTGCGGTTCGACTCCGTTCATTCGCAACGTTATGGCGACGCAACACATTTGGTGTGACGGCCGCTTCAAGAGATGAGCAATTTTGATGGCCGAGGAGCTGGGAAAGTTTGCCGCGGCTCGGTGTCTCGACATCAACGAGTCGACAATTTGCGGATAGCGGGACCAGCGGCAGGCCCTCTTAAGGCAGTCAGAAAGGTTCTGTGGAACTTTAAGTGGCCTGGTATTGACCGCGAATAAAATGGTAGTGCAGTCTTTAAGAAGTACTTAAATCTCCAACAAGCTTGATGGCACGTCAGATGACTTGATTCTTGGGCGATCACTTTTGGAGATAGTTCCCTTTCGTGAGACTCAGCTCGTCCCGGCACCGAACCCCTCAAAGTATACGGCTGACAGCTCACTTGGCGCTGATAGGCTTAGGACAGCTCTAGCAACACTTGTCAGGGGACGCTTTTAGTGCCGAGTCATGCAAAATTTCAAACTACCTACGAAAGTAATCGCCCGAGAATACTGCCCAAGGGAAGCTCCGTCTCCTCCTCAGACAATGATGATGAGTGAAGAGAATTGCGATTCCTCAATAAAGGTACCATTTCTTTTTCCGTTGCATCTAGCAGTACATTCGTGGTTTTATTTTTTTTATTTCGCTTGACTTGAAAGTTGCCCCTCGCGTTATAGTCGCGGTTGCAGTTACGTTCGGGTAAATACGGTATTGCACACTCGTTATCAGCTGGCTGCAGTGCGCTCACGTGTCAGCCTGCGTCTGCTTAGGTTTTATTTTTATTTTTTTTTCTCAGACGGTACCAGAGAGGCGTCGTGTGAGGCAGGGTCAGCGTAAAATTGCATTGTATAATGAGGTTTTTCATGCATTATTTTTATAAGTGTTTTGCCAGGACCAAACTGATTTGTCGTAAAATGAGGGTCGTCGCATGACCGGGGGGCGTATAATCGAAGTTCCACTGTAGTTATGAGACTTCAAAGCTAAGCACCAGAAAAACACTATTCCGTGTTTCAACTTCAAAACCTCACAACTCGTGTTCTAGGTAAGGCAGAGTGATAAGGTTGGTCTTGTGACATTCCTTGAATCATAAAGACATTGATACAGTATTTAGGGAAATGTAAGGAATAAAGATTTTACACATTCTTGCAGAAAATAAAGGAAGCATGCATAAAATTAGAACCAAAGGAGATAATAATGAATATCATATTCGAAACAAGCTCATAACATTACACATATGTACAAGTTTTCAGCACCATACCTTGAAGAATAAAGATTTTTTAAATTTTTTGTCTAGGACCCAAATCTTCCTTAAAGGGACACTAAAGAGAAACAGGAAGTTCAGCTGGAATAAAAGAGGGACCTTCAGGAATGCATGCAGTTTTTGTTGGGTGCAAAAATATGAGTTATTAGCGGAGAAATTCGTAAACAAAGACCAAATATCTCTTCCTCAATTTCTCTCACCCCAGATTTGGCGCTGAAGTAGTGTCGTCACAGATTTCATTGCTCTCAGCGAATCAGAATGCGCCATGATACGTCACCGCTTGCGTAAACGGCCGAGGCGCTGGATGCATCATGGCTGCATGCATGGTCGCTGCGTTCGCGTTCGCCGCGATGGTTACCGTTGCTGCCGCTGAACCTTGCAACGAAGAGCTCGCCAGGGAAGCAGGACTGCATTTCAGCGATATTCAGTGAAACGGAGCGCGAAATGATCCTCCGTGCTCGAGCGGTAGGTGTTTTCGCGTGCGATGGCGGTGAGCCGCCGGCCGCGCCGGCGGAAAGCAGAGCTTCGTTTTCGTCGACGGAGGCGAAGCGTCCGGTCCGCCAGGCGACGATGTTCCCGACAGAACAAGCGTAGAAAGTTGCGCACGTACTCGGTATGGATATTTCGTGGCTTTATTTAATGACATTCAGCACTCACCGACCCGCCAGTTTGCTGCTGCAGGGGCACCGGTAGGGGGTTTGATGAAGGCCGCATTGAGGGAACAGCTGCTCGAGAAAGGACTGGCCTCTGGGGCACGCCAAGATACTTTCCGAGGGCAAGATTATACACATAATCCGAGGGCGAGAAATGCAGAGAGCACACCATCGGTTTCTCTGGCTCTTTTGCCGTTTTATCATCGGCAGAGCACTGAGCCATTGCGAACGCCGGGGAGCCAGGGCTCTCCGCGCGACACCACATGAAAGGACACAATCGAGTCAACACTGCTGCTGCCCCTGAGCAAGCGCCTTGGGCCATTTATACAGCCCTCAACACTGCACACACGAGGCATTTTCTGGCTGTTTCCCGCGAAGTCAACGTTTTTCGAGCCACGCAACACGCAACCAAACACCATAGAGCGGAACAGGCGCGCGCAAGGATGCATTGACCAAAAACGAAACTGCGAAACTATCACGGCCGCATGTATCTCCATGCCATTTTTTCTTATTTATTTAATTTTCTGCTAAACTTGTTCGTCCTCGCTTGAAATGGTTTAAAAAGTTGGCAAATGCTGTTTATGTACGTTCAAGGTGTATTTCATGTTGCGTCTTATTAACAGCGATAAATCGCTCTCGACCAATCGCGACCGGCCTGCATTTGTAATCTCCGACGACACGAACATGTAGTGCGGGAATTTCGAAGGGGCGTCAGCACCTATCCTTCAGTTTTTCGCTATTTTCTCGCTTATTAAACATCTGTTTGCAGTAAGAATGGTATGGCTGGGATTGTGAAAGGATAATCTACCATTTAAGCTCCACTTCTGGTTTCTCTTTAGTGTTCCTTTAAGGCTGCTTGAATATTCTTGTAGTCCACTTTTGTCAGTGCATGTGTAGTTTCAATGCTGTACCTGCGTGAACTTTCCGATGCATCATCAGTATTGATCTGCCTGCAATTATTTTTCTGACCTGTGCACTGCTCTTGTGTTTGTTTACAGAGGAGAGAAATTCATCTACGGGCACCACTACCTCAGGCCACACGAGACCTTTCATGAGCCGACCCGCAAGTTCTACCACAATGAGGTATGTAGGCTGGCAAACGTGTGTGACCACAAGTCGCCAAACTCATTGTGTAATCGCCCTGCTAAGCTAACATGCTGTCCTCCATGCATTCTGCAGCCATCTCACAACTTTGCCTGAATCCTTGAAAAAAAAAAAGGAAAGAAAGAAAGAGGTGCATTTTAACATGTTACGAGCTGTGCACCAAATATAACAATATATTTTTCATTTTCACCTTTCAATACACAGTGAGCTCAACCAGTGATGACTGAGCTGTCCAGAAAATTTACACTCTGTAAAAAATTTACACCCTTTGGGGCTTATCTTGTGCACAAACATTAAGTGTTGTCTGTCTGGTGTACGTTTTCTTTCTTTAATGCTCTACGCTCGCTACTTTCCTCTCAAGAATGCTATGTCACGCTGATATGTGCATGTTATTTGTGACTTGAAAGTATGGCGAGGGCAGTGTTTGTGAAAGGGAAGACACATAAAATAGACGACTGTTATTGTTGGGAGGCGAGATGCTGAGCCCTAAATGGTTCCAACAGTGTAGCCTATTGATGTTGTAGCAAGGAAACATGCACCTGTGATGATGGGTGACACATTACTCCTATGGGTGCCTGTACTGGTGTGACCACCACCACATGCATGGCCCTTGAGCATGCATCACTGTAGTTGATCGCACATCACACTACTTGAACGAAACATTCTGTTTTGAACCCACTGCTGTGGTTAATGTTGTATGTGTAGTATTATTTATTTCCTGGGCTGTCAAAGGTCCCCAGTCACATTACATTTGTGCAAACATTAGAGATGTGAGGGCTTGGAAAAAAAAAGAGAATTTTGGCTAAAAAGCTTTTCTTTCTTGTTTTTTTCCCAGGCAATAAAAAGCTGAGAAAAACAAAGGGTTCAATTCACCAAATAAAGTGTATTGGTGTAAATTATGCGAAAGTTAAATTAGTGTCGTTTTGCGAGTATAAACATTCATACGAAATATTGTCCCATCCAGTTTGTGTAAGTCTTTTTATATCGGTGTTGTGTTGCATTTCGATTGTTTGTTGCTCAGAAAGGCAACCTCAACTTGCATCACTTATGGTGGTATATAGGATCTGCCCTTGGGACACAACATTTCCGTGTCAGTACTTCAGTATTTCTTTAACCTAATGTAAAGTGCCTGCGAGCTAAGAATTTGGCAGTTCTGTGCTGTATTTTTGAGATTGCATCTCTTAAAAAAAATGAAAAAAAAAATATTGCCCTGAATTTCTTCAATTACCAACATTTTTGTTCACACAGAATGAATAAGCACAGTTATGAAAGACAATTCACCATCGTTAGCTGGTTTCTAGCAGGTCGCAGTAGAAAATCTTACACATACTTATGACTGCTCTTTTCCCACCATTTCATACATCTAAAGGCGCCTACATGTTTGACCTAGATTTTAGCACGGTTAACCCGCAACATGTAATTGACCACAGTGGCAACCACACTCCATCCGCAATCTGAAAGACTGGAAAGTTCTGCAATTGTGACAGACAGTACACCAGCATTCCCTCACTAATAGAATAAAAGTGTGCAGCTTTCATGGTTAAGTAGACAAGAATTCTGAAAGCTACCAAGAATCTCTGAGCGAATAAAAAGTGGGTTATTAGTTATAGAATGTCCATATCTTGCCAAAATAGTATTTAGAATCATGCCTTTGCATGTACCCTCCTCTGCTGTTATTTTTACTTCCCAATGTTAAGAATGGTTAGGATATTTTTCCAGTGTTTCCAAAATTTCAGGGAAAAAACACAGTTTTTAAAAATGTTTTTTCACTGCTTTGAAATTTCTAGAAATATTACATCAGTACAAACATGTTTTGTTATGAAGACATCACACTAGGTTCCAGAAACGCCACATTCTTTGCTTGTCAAAGCTTGATGCTATCATACTTGGGCTCGTTTCATCCTTTGTCCTTTTCTTTCCTGAATATATATTTCTCCTCTTTTTGTCTTTAAGAATGTTGGTTGATGGTTTGACTTTATTGTTTTGCCTTTTAAACACCTTCTCAGCTTTTCAGTAAGGCTGAGTTTGAAAGCATGGTTGAATGACTAGTTGTAAAAGTACAAGAGGCTTCCAATAAATCAATGAAACTTTATATTTGCGTTACTGATCGTAATTTTCTGTACATTTCTTTTTACTTGCCAATTTTTTTTTCATCTGTATTTTTTTTTTTTCCTTTTTCTACTGAATACTGACCCATGATGGCATGTGGTAAGGCAATTGTTCAAAGATGCATTTTATCCTCAGTTGGGTATAGCACCACTCGCATTGCTTGCTAAGACATGCTTCATTATGACTTGTGATCCCTACTTTGTATGGCATGTAAGGGCATAATGCAGTTCACCCTGATGTACACTTGGTGCGCAGGTTCTACGTGTTCCCTTGTATGAGATCCTGCCTTTGGAATGTGTCGCTGGAGCTTGCTGGGTGCTTGACCTGGCCACCTACTGCCGAGGTCGGCCACGGGGTGCAACGGAAAAAGATGTCTACATCTGCGAGTACCGTGTTGACAAGAGTGCCCGGCTTTTCTACAAGATCAACAAGCCTCGGTAAGACACCTTACCTATACTCTGGCATGCTTTCCCAAACCCGAGCCCAATTCTTGACTGTCACTTTTGCCATTTCCCCGCAACTTCTCCAAGTGGCTGGAGAGGCCTGTATCTTGTCATGAACGTATATGCCACTTTAGGTTCAGTCAGTAATCAGCATTGGAATTATTGTGCTGTTAGTATGCACATTTTTTAAGTGTTGCACATGGTTATTGCAGTTAGTACTTGACACATTGCATCCACATTTCACTTTTCAAAGCGTGGTGGTACCACATCATCAGGTCACTGCTGCTATATATATCTTGCAAGATAGCCTTTGGAAACTGCATTTCCTTGTTGGAAAGGGTTGCCCACTAGCGGAGAAAATGAATGCCAAGCTTTTTGGATTTCGCACCCAAACTGTGGTACCATTGACATGGAAGCAAGGTAGGTATGAAAAGATCATGCCCTTTTGCTTTCTCAAATGGCACAAATTGAAAGGCCATACTGTTCTAATAAAAAGAGAAGCTTTCTCTTTCAGCTCCTGGTCATGTGTGTGAGAATCACTCTGGCACTGGCAACATTATTCCTTTAAATGAGTGTGCTGTGTTTTATTCAGGACTGGGGATACACTTTTCTCAGTGCACGTGCACTAGAGTGCTGCCAACCTCTGTGAGACATGAGTGTGCAAGTGCAGAATATGACATGCACACAGTGATAACAAAACACTAAAGTTTATTGAAGTTTTTCCTATAGACACACTGGCTTCTGAAATGCTTGAGTGTTGCTTGAATGCTAGAAACCAGGCAGGAGGCAGGCAAGCAAAAATGAAGCTGAGGTATTCATTTTCGATTTGTGCTGCCGGTGCCAGTAGTCGTCACTGTCAAGGCCAAGCTACATAAAGTGAACTTTCGTGGCAAACTTCGTGCCACAGAAATAGACACGGCATGACACCGATTGTTTCTGGCTTGGCTATATCATATGGAGCGAGAAAGAGGCGTTCGCTGCTGTGCGTTCACCGCCTTGCTGTTAGTGTTGCCAAACTCGATAAACATGTTTTTCTAAAAAAAGAAAAAGAAAAGAAAAAAAAGATAAAGACAGATTTCTGTCTACTATCTGTTGTTAATAGCTAAGCAATTAAAAAAAGTTTCATAGATGTGTTTACGAACGATTTCTACACATTCTCTTGAGCTGTAAGCATTTTAGCAGGCTGGAATTGCGCCGTCTGACTATGTTGTGCGGTGGCAAGAGCTTAAAGCTTGGTGCAAGCCTGCAAGCGACTGCACCGCGGCGGTCACGGCAATTGAGTGGCCCAGCAGCATACAGATGTTTCAGAAGGTTTTGTTTTCCAACAGTGTCGTTAGTTCTTCACTTTCTTGTGCAAAAACACATTGTGAGGATTCACGTTTACTTTGGTTTCAGTTGCTGAAAGCTTCTTCCAACAACAGGCATCTAGTACTTTCATAGGTCGGCAGTGTGGGAGAACACTCACTCACACTCACTCACCATAATTTTTTCCAGGCCCCGCTCTCACTCACGTTCACATTCACCTCCACTCACACTCACCTCCACTCACACTCACAGCACTCACTCGCACTCGCACTCACTTCCACTCACACTCACTGGCTCTCACTCGCACTCGCACTCACCTACACTCACACTCACAGACACTCACTCACACTCGCACTCATCTCCACTCACACTCACTGGCACTCACTCGCACTCGTACTCACCTCCACTCACACTCACTGGCACTCACTCGCACTCGCACTCACCTCCACTCACACTCACTGGCACTCACTCGCACTCACCTGCACTCACACTCACTGGCACTCACTCGCACGCACTCCCTGCACTCACTGCACTCACCTGCACTCATACTCACTGGCACTCACTCGCACTCGCACTCACCTGCACTCACACTCACTGGCACTCACTCGCACTCGCACTCACGCCTTTGAAATGAGTGCGAGTGAGTGTGAGTGAGTGCACTCATGCGTGAGTGGGCCGACCTATGAGTACTTTATCTGGAGAGGATAGCATTATGAAATTTGGCATGAAATACGGCTGTCAGCGGCTCTTATTCTCGATGCCGCCAGCCATTCTGTGCGCAGTTTGGGCCACACAGGTGCATACAGCCTGGAAACCAGGCACAGCCAGCTTCTAAATATAATCTCTCGTCCCCTTTTTCCCTCAAGGCAGTCCAGCACTCAAGCCACTCCGCTGCGGCACTAGGATAAAAAAGGAAAAACAAAAAACTCACCAAAAAAAATCCGCCACAAGTCGGAGGGAGATCGCTTGTCGTGATACCTGGCAAGCACGCGAGGCGCACTCACTGCTTTCGGTGGCGAAGTTCGCCGGGCTAAGTTTTTCTGATCTAGCCAGGCAGAATGATGGCAGGCATCGAATTTTTGGACGCCGAAGGTCGGGCGTCCGCCACTGGCCAAAGTTCTTCACTTGACGCTGGTTTTTCACTCCATGTAGCTCAGCCTTTAGGTCACTGCTAGGCATTGAGTTCAGTCTGTCTTATGAGGGTTACTATACTCTGTTTCATATCTTGCAGGCAACACTCCGTAACTCCCAAAAATTGTGCGCCACATATGAAAGATAGTTTTGTAGGTACACACCATGTAGTTTTATGTAAAATTAAGTTCATACATTTGTGTTGCAAAATATTACTTATTTATTTCACATTTATTTATCAGGAACCGCAGCGCATCATCGGTTCCTGTGACCAAAATATAGGACATCGCCTGTACTGGAAATACGAATGTGCACAAGTAATATTTGATTTGACCTAAACCTATGTCCACAAGTTGTAGTTGTGATACATGAAATATAGTTATTCCATAGAAAGCATAGCAGATCCAAAACAACTGCCTTGTGAAGCGCACGGAGTGAGACCTTTATGACCACACTACTTGCGTAGGTTCCGCAGTATTGCCTGCTTTGTATGAAATGGAGTATAATTCCGTTGCGCTCTTGTGTCGCTATGTCACAAACAGCCTCCACACTAGTTTCTGCAAGCATGCAGGCCATCTTATTTGCAGGGGTGGGACTCCTGCGCCATTTTGATACAAACGAAAATAATTGCACTAAACTGCTCCAAACACGCAACATTGACTGAAAATGCTCCACGCTGTGCCAGAATGGCTTCGGCATCTGTGCTCCGTCCATGGCCGCAAACAGCGAACAGATTTGTTCTCCGAAAAAGAGTGCAGTCGTTCACATTCCACACACCGCGCGACAGTGCCTCCCGCACAGTTTCTCGTAATTTTCACGCTTATAGTACTGGACGTTTCAGCGCTTCCGTCAAGTGGCCGGCATGCGCACAGCCACTCCCGGCTGTTGTTACTGCTGTTGGAATGGCGAGGGTGGCTGTATTTAGAGTGTACTAGAATACGGTTGAGAGGGCTGAGTGGTGCTGCACTCCTAAGCAGAAGTGCAAAACAACATAAGGTAGGCTGAGGGTGCTGCAAGCGGACTAGATATTAGGGAGGCGCCTGCTGCAACGGGTGCAGCAGGCATCTCTGTCCCCAGAGCCGGTGTAAGGTAAAACCAATTCCAGTCTGTTTTTGTGCCCATATAGGTGAGGCCTGAGCCATTTTGACCTATCACGAAGGGCTAATGGCGGATTTGGAATAAAACGTCGCAGTTTCGCCTGAAAGGCGAAGCATGATTGCAATAGCAAATTAGTAGACAGCTATACACGAAGTAAGGATAGTAGTTTTATCGGCCATATAAACTTCTAAAATTCGCTTACGAACTAAATTAACAAGCATGGTGTTACGCGTGCACAAGCAAACATAAACATATCTCACTTGATGACCGTGGAAACTCGCTGTCAAAACACTGGAGTGAGGAAACGCAGCAGCAGCAGCGAGCGAATTGGCTTCGTGCTGCCTCTCACTTCAACGCGAACTAAGCGGCGAAAACACAGCACACACATCAGCACTCGCACTCTGTCCCCATCACAGATCGCTTTCGAAATAGGGCCCGCATGGCCACGCCACATGCAGCAGCCGCCGGAGTAAGAAAGCACCCCTCTGCCCGGTGCCTTGCGCGCGACAGAAGACGATGCGCTTTGTTCCCGCTTTCCGTCCTTGCGCGCGCAAGATTGAGACGCCATCATCAGCTCACCTTCGCATGCTTTCACTCACACATACAGCATACGGCATGTGGCAACGATGTTATCGCCCCTGGTCTTTATACGGAACATCATGGCGACGGCAGAAATGCACCTAGAGTGTCCATATAATTGCTATTGCAGTAAAAGCAAAATTGGAATAATTTTACGTTATACCAGCCCAGGGTTGATTGCGGCTCTTTTGGTCTGAGGTGACATATGGTGACCCATAAATTATGTTACCACATCGACTGAACCACATAATTTGAGAACATTTTCTGCAATCATCATGAGCCTCGGCGCAGCGATATATAGTTAGATCGTAGAGCCACCGATGTTTCCAGCTTTACAGGAAAGCACGCGCTGTGCCACCACTCGACCCACTCTTCCATATTCTAGTATGCTATACCTACAAAGCGTGCTTCTACTACGCGCTTCGTGTTGGTTTATTCTGTGTTTCGTTGTGGTTTTGAAATGTGCTGCCATATTCCATTATTCCACCAAAATTCAGATTGGCCTGCTCCAAACTGCTTCGAAATGAAATTTTATGCTCCAAAATGTAATTTAGTCTGCTCCAAGCTGCTCCAAAATGAAATTTTGTCGGCTCCAAAACGCAATTTTACTTGCTCCAAGATGACTTTGGGCAGTCCCACCCTTGTATTTGGGGCCACTGCTTCTTGAATTCACATCCCACTAGACAAGCAGTGAGAAGGTTGAAAGGGGGTATGTCAGCGTGCCTAGTGGCGTGAGGAGGTACCATGAAATTCCACCTTTTCCTGTTAGCCAACATGAAAAGTTGGTTGCACAGTGTTCAATGGACATGCAAAGGAATACCACATTTACTCTTTTCTAACGTTTACCTGTTTGCACAAAGTGCACTAAAATGTGACAAATGTCAGAATCGAGTAGAAAAAACTGCAATAGGTGACGCTTAAATTTCTCCATGACTGTGCCGCCCACTACAACGGTTTTGCGAAGTGATGACGAGTATGTGCAGATGAAAATGATGAAGTCCACATGCAGTGTTCACACTAATTTCCCCCGTTCTTTGAGGTAGCTTTCATTTGAGTGATAAATGGCCAGACCAATTTAATGACGAGTATGTACAGATGAAGTCCACATGCAGTGTTCACACTAATTTCCCCCGTTCTTTGAAGTAGCTTTCATTTGAGTGATAAATGGCCAGACCAATTTAATGTATGCCGACTTAGTGTGAAAGTATTCTACCCAAATGGAGTATGCATGCATAGCTTTGTTTTGACAGAAATGAACTGAGATAGTAAGTAGCACAACCTTGATATTTTTGGCAAGGGAAATAAAGCCTTACAAGTTTATATTTCCATCTGTAAAAAAAATCAGAGCCCTTCCACTACTGTGAAGATGGAAGCCAGCGAAGCTGTGACTGTGGTGGGTCTGCTGTACTGAATATTGCTATAGTGAATTTCTATATTATCATTATTGATTATATTGAGCGTCTTCGGCATGTTCGCAAAGAGCAAGGACACCGGCGTCTTGTTTTCGCATGGCGCTATGGCCAAGTAGTGCATTTGCTGCGCCAAGTCTGCCTCATCGTCATAGACTAGTGTATGAGCTACAGCGTTCATAACCGCGGCACACTGCACAGCAGCATCGGGATCCTGTGAGATCTCTCCTGCTACTGCTCTCGGGGGCTCATACCCACATATCCAACGCAGGTATGAGCCACACGTGATTTCTTTCTTACCTTCCTTCCTTTCTTTCTTGTCCCTGGCTCATACCCGCATATCTAACGCGGGTATGCGCCACACATGATTTTATTATCGTTAATCGTGACGTAACTGATGAGCATGTGATGTTATCGATGTCATGACCTATCAGTCATGTTAGTCATCCGTTTTGACGCCTGTGCTAAGGCACAACTGGCGGGAAACCACCACGCTCATGGAGCCGAAATGCTGCTGCTGCTGCTGCTGCTGATAGTTTTTTCTACACGCGGACACGATCCTGGGGAAACTAGCCCTCAACAGCTTCGTTGTAAAATACTGCACGAAAGAAAGCCAGTTATATTCATTTAGTCACTAGTACATGTGCATCAGTGAGACGGGAGCATAAATAAGTACAGCTTGGTAGGAATTATTAAAAAGTGCCTCATGGAACCTGCAGAAATCAGAGGGCTCAAGCTCTTGCACTTATTCAGCATAGACACCTAAGATGGAGTAGTGTTACAGTCCTCATAGTTACTCTTCGTGAGCTCACTTAGCATTTCATTGATTTTTGGAATGCCTCTCTTGAATGGCACTATAAACGCACATGAATTTGGCTGGCTAGTTCTGCTGCTTAAATGCAGCATGCAGCCAAAGTTGTACTTGTATTTAAGGTGCAACGTTTACAGAAAGTGACAAACAATCACTGTGGTGATGTCAGATGTGAGGTGAAACTGCAACTCCACTACACATGCAGTGCCTGGATGTTAGGCTGTATTGATAGTACACAAAGTCATGTACTCCTGTGTTGCTGTTAACAGTGATCAAGGTGGCATTTGTCATAACATGTTTGTAGCTTATAACTAGGAATATTTTTTGTTTTCTACAATGCAGGTTTCCTGTTTGCATGAAAAGCTACGCCTTTGACACCTTTGACACAAAGCTTGCTCCAAAGAGAACATACTCGGTTAGTATTTTTGAAGTTCCTTGTCTATTCCTGGGATGAGATGCCATATTAATTCAATATTATTTCTTCACGTTGATAAAAAATTTTTTTACCTTGTTTGTTGCGAGAGGTTTTCATACTTTCCCTTTCTTGTGTGTGACCACCTAGCCTCGAAGCAATCCTGTCGTGTACCAGAAACGCAGCCGAGCAAAGACAGCACAAGGGTTTCCTGATGACCGGAGTGCTGACGTGAGTTAATAGAAATTTCACTGCAGTAACAGTTCATGCAAGTTTTACACTGTATCCATCACGTATGTTCTGTGCATACATCCAGAGTCTCCACAACTTGCTCAGCAATTTCAAACTGCCACTACAGACAGAGGAATTCGAGTAGTAAGTGTATGGTGTAGGGTGGACTGAGAGTGCATTAAAAGATGGCACCAGGATAATTATAATGAGCACATATAATTACTAAGGTTGTTGTTGCCTGCTAAATGGCCTCATATTGCATGAAAATGTGTTTATTTGCAAAGAACTGCTTATAGAGGTACAAAAGGTATTGGTTCCTCTATAGAGGAACAAAAGGTATTGGACCCGCCGTGGTTGCTCAGTGGCTATGGTGTTGGGCTGCTGAGCACGAGGTCGCGGGATCGAATCCCGGCCACGGCGGCCGCATTTCGATGGGGGCGAAATGCGAAAACACCCGTGTACTTAGATTTAGGTGCACGTTAAAGAACCCCAGGTGGTCCAAATTTCCGGAGTCCCCCACTACGGCGTGCCTCATAATCAGAACTGGTTTTGGCACGTAAAACCCCATAATTTTTAATTAAAAGGTATTGGGCATAAACTTTGCACAGATTTACTTGTACCCTCATCTTGAAAGGCACCTCATACAATTAAAAGCAATCAAAAACAGAATGCGTAGCAAAGTGCATATTAGTGAGCCTCAGAGTCAGTATGATACATGGGAATATGTGATTTCGGGGACTAATAGAATGATGCACAGGAGTTTGGGCATTGGTGCATGATGCCAGTGGCCCAGAAGAGTACTGTGCATGTTGCGGGAGCAGTGATGTTATGTGTGACGTTGGATGTTCATTGTGCTCAGGACACTGTGGGAAGCATGCAGGCAGCAATGCATGACACTGGGAACTAGAAAACTGATGCCAAATCATTGCACGTGGTAGCAAGTGATTATGTGCAGCATTTGGACCACATAAAGTAACAATGCTTCAACAGTGGGTGCTTGGTCAGTTGGGAGCATTAACCGTCAACAAAGTATTTGACGTGTGCAATCCGCACACGTTTTTAAGTAACTTCTTAAATATCTATTAGCCTGACAGATGATATTAGCAGGCAGATGCATTCATTGAGATCCTCTAATGCATCGGACTGACGGTATGTCAGAGAAATAGAATGGTGCCTCATAATCAGATCATGGTTTTGGCACGTAAAATCCCAGAATTTAGAAATATAATGGGTAACAATGGAAGGATTAAATGAACTGGTGAGATTTGAAAGTTTGCAAAGTCTTAGGAACAAGCCCTTGTTCTTCAGTGGCCTTAATGAAGTGATGCTGATGATGATGATCCTTACGATCGGCTTATGCATTCAAAGGGTGGCTGACGCAAGAGATGGCAGCAACAGGCAATGTGTGCTATTTCCCATTGAGATGATGGCATATCATCCTTGTACTCAAGTCCTCTATGCCAAGGCTATATATTTCCTTCTTTCTTAAGATAGATTTAGCGTTATGCTTACTAGGTGCCCTCAGAAATGCTCTACCATTTCAAGGCACTATTGTGCCACAATGCAGGACTAACACTGGCATGCACTGCAGCTTCATGGAAATAATTAATTGGCACATGGGTGCACATATACACAGAAAAAGTGTGCTTAGGTTCTGACTTTTCAGTTGCAGTTGGCTGCCAAAATATCCATGCTGAGATATTATTATGTGCAAAACTATCACACTCATCCCTCATTATCATGACACTCGTTAATATAACTTGCCTGTTAGCAAATTTTCATGGTGCATTTATGACTCATTAATATGAACTATGTAAAAATGGGTAGTGGTATCAAAGGCACATGTTTTGCTGTTAGTACAGACAGATTTAGCATGAACACAAATTCAGCTACCTTAAGCAGACATTGTGTATCCACTATTTTGAGTTTGGAATGGCTTAGTAAAAAAGGTTTAATGCTTTTCCTGATTTACAGAAACACAAGAGCCAGTTGACATGTGTTCACATTTGCCACTATAGATGTTGAATGCAATGACACACCTGCATGTAGACTGATTAGTTTGATATGATATGTGCTGTAGACATAGCTTGCTGCATCATGCGATTGAGCAAGATTGATATGGACACTGGTTTGTTGCACTACAAATCACGCTAGCTCAGTTAACTCTCGAGACTGCGGGGGGTTATAACAACTGCGGGCAGATTCAGAACATATGTACTATCTTTCTTTAAAAATGTTTGCATGAGAAAAACAGAAAAGTGCTTTGGTTTGCACTTCAGGGTAAACAAGTGGAAGAGAACTATGCAGGGTCAGAATAAAGTATGACGAGGAAATGGCATGTTATTTACCTGAAGGGAAGGGGAGGTGAGGGTCAAAAAACGGATTTTTTTCTGGAAAAGTTGATTTTGTCTTTTGTTGTGTTTTGTATTCCTCCAAGCCTCCTCTTTTATGTATTAAAGAATCAAAGCTGAGAATGAACTAGAAGTTAGTAAAAAAATGCAAAAAGCACTCGCAGTGGCTCGTGAAAGTGCAAATTTACCCGAATTTTGTGCGTGTGGCATTTTGCTCCACTGCATTGCCTGCTCTTGAATTTTCTTGGGGATGTAGGCCGAGCCTACTTCGGCAGTGCCGCATTCTTGCTGAAAGGCCGGAAAAAAAAAAAAAGTTTCCCTGCAAAAATCTAGTGTCGCAACGTTTTTTTTTTTTTTTTCAAACATGTTTTTCTCAGTTCATTTTGTAGCCTTTTTAGAGTTTGTGCACTAACATTTGTGCGCTTTATATAGTCTGATTATAATGAAATTTGGCATGCTTATTCTTTAACATGTTTTGAATTCAAAGAAACAACTTGCAGAAAAGCTTTGCACAAATACATTGACTAAGATAATTTCAAAAGCTTCTTCATTGAAAATGGTAAAACTGAAACTCGGTATTGGAATTTTTCCAGACTAAAACGCAAACGTTACACTATGTTTATGCTTTATTGAATTCTACTATTCATTGGGAGCAATATGAGCAATTTTTTAGTGCTTTCCTGTACTTACTGTTATCGCCTAAGCTTGCACAAAAATGCACTGTATTTACAAATGCATGGTGAGCAAAAAATTACCCAAATGAGCTATCAAAAAACTAAAAGCAGATTTGAAAAGAGAAGCTCAAATCTGTGAATGGTGAAAATTTCATTGAGCTGTCACAAATATTTAAAGAAAAGCTTTTTCGAGTAGCATCTCCCCTTAATTACAATGGTCTTCTGTGAATAACTCTTTTTTGTTTTTCATTAGGACGTTTATTATGGACGACACTTTATGGACTGGTTTGACTGGGAATGAAAGTGTCCATATTATAAAGCGACACTAAAGAGAAATTTTAAGTCTGTTTAGACAGGTAGAGTATTAAACTCCATTTGGCATTTCTTTTGGTGGAGGAAGGTTGATTACTTGCACAGAAAATACAGGCTCAATATTATGTCCAAATGGTGGCACTAGTTATATATCAGTGCAACATTACAAATCGATTGTATTTTTGCATATTTGAGCTGTTCATGTACACAAAAAGTCGACAGAGTTGTGGAGTTTAGTGTTCGATTAATTTTGAATGCAGTGTAACCTGCCCTTGTTGACCAACAGTTAACCAGCCCCAAACAGACGTATTCAAAACCCATGATGTCTCAAAGAGTTGCTACAGGAATTGCAAGACGGCATCGCAACAATTCTGTTTTTGTGTGCCTTCTGGCTTACTAACGTGCATTTTTTTTTTTTTTTTTTTGTTCTGGAAAAGGTTTACTAAAGGAAACAGGCAAGTGTGGCATGGTGCCTTTCCTGCACCCATTTTGTCATGTGAGGAAGCACAGCACACCCGGTCAAATTGACGTTGCACCACCCTAACCGTATGCAACCCTTGCTTCATTGAACAAAACCATGGTGTTGAGGCATGTAGTGCTGCTGAAACTATTGCTGCGTGCTCAGTGCAGATTAAAACCAGAGTACTTTGCTGATACAGATTCCTTGTTTTTCACGCAAATGCCACTACTGGTTATTATTCTGGCAGTAGTCCAAGAGCAGTCATTGATTACACTTATCGTGTGGCTCGCCGTCACACTTGGCTTGTTGAGATAGCCCGACCATGGCAAGTGGCCACATTAGATTGGTAAATTTGAACAACACCCACCTGACTTAGGAAGCTGATTGGTGGGTGATTGGTGATTGCCTGAAAGGCTTTGCCTGATTAATGCCAATACATGCTACTCACGTGGAAAAACTTGCGCAGGTTGCACACAACCAGGAAGAGTGGATTTCCACATGCAAGGGGTGTGCATTACAGTCGAGAACATCGCTCTTTCAGAGTCTCTCTTTTCTAGTTAAAAAGACCATGCATGTGCGATGATCAGTGTTAATTGGAGGATTGTGTGCTTCTTTCTTTTTTTGCGGCCTACATGAATGCCACCCACTCAGTCCGAAAGTAGTGTAGGACAGGAGTGGGAGCAATACGAAGTCTCTTCTGGAGCGCGAGTCTTAAGCAGACAATGATGAGCGAGGGTGCACTAGCAGAGATTCATTATGGCATTTAGTGCAGTCTACCTATCTAGCTTAATATTTCTCTTCAGTGTGCTTTTTAAAGAGGCACCATTGTATAATCACTGCGCAGCTGGCAGCCTGTTGCTTTGCCAAGAGCATGCTGCCAATGGTACAGATCTGCTTGATACAATGATACAAATGGTACAGATCTGCTTGCATTTTGCTGACCTAGTTAACTTTGCTGTTGCATGCAGAGGGAAGTGAAAAAGGAGCGCCTTGACAAGGTGGTGCGTCGTCTGGTAGCATCTGCCGCAGCGGAGGAGGATACAGAACTGCCGCCATCATCCCAGCGGTAACTGCAGCAGGATTGGTGCTCACGTCACAGTGTGTGCTTGCGATGGTGCTGCCTGCACTGAAGCTGCCTCGTGAAGCAAGACTGAATGCCGAGCCTCCTGCCGTGTAGTCACACGCATCCGTGTGCCACACTATTTGAGGTGTCCTCTGTGCCCCCCCAGAAACTGTAGAGGCAGGACCTCTGGAAGTGCACTGCAGGAAGTGTGTGTGTGTCTCCTCTTGTACAGCCATTGTTGTTCAGCGCTTCATGCATCCCACCTCGACGTTTGTATGCATCATGTGGCCCATCATGCATTTCATCAGGGAGCCACTGTTCACCACCAACTGTCCCCTGCCTTTTTTCCTTTGCCAAATGATGTTGACTTCCTGGAGCAGCAAATATGGATTGCTATGTTTCTTATAGTTTTTTTTTCCCTTTTTTTTTGCACGCACCCTTTTGATTTATGCACTGCTGCACATTTGCCTATGCCTGCAATGTGCATGTCATAGCTGCCATAGAATTTTCTTGTTGCTTTTTTATTCTCGAAAAGAAAGTACAAAACCGATGTAAATTGAAGAGGACCTAATACTGGGCAGCTTTCAGCATTGTTTTGCAGGTGAACAGCCGCATCATTTTGGGAACTGTTTCTTTAGTCAGCTTGTGTAGCACAAATGTGTTCCCACATTTTACAAGATTGAGCTTGTCTGCAGCCAGATTAGGGCAATAATGCTAAGTGATTTGTGCGCTGTGTTTGAGAGACGTGTGATTACAGTGCTGCAACCACATTGCATTTTTAATGAGGTGATGGCACAAGCTTTCTTTTCTTTCTGCCCCAGTGAGTCTCGCTCTTTTAGGTTGTGGGTCATTTGTTGTAGACCTGACACTGGCCTTTGATGTAGGTTGGCTACATTATCGTCATTATTGATAGGCCAAGGCAAAGGTACCTCATGCAAAGCATTGAGGTCTACGTGTCGAGGCTTCCGTTATTTATTTATATGTGACATGTCACTTTTGTTGGCTTGCATTGTTTTAGTACCTAGTGGTTGCACTTTACACATTTCTCTTTCATTGTGCCTAGCTCTTCTGCACTCCTCCCTGCCTCCTTTTGTGTTGTACGCATTTCTTCAACTGTCACATTTTCTTCCCCCTACTATAAAAACGAACTCTGTAGCACGAAGCTACAAAGGAAACCCATGACGGTTTCTAAGAAAGAGCATCACAGTTAAATAATTTCTCTTGGTCCAGGGATAGAACCCGGGACCAACGGCCTGTCGCTCTACCATCTGAGCTAACAAGGAGGCTAGCAGATCGCAGAGCGAGGCCGAATTAATTGACAACTTGAAGCAGAGGGACACTGATTTACTATGAGGGGGTAAAACTTGGTAAATACAAAAATCCACATAGTTCATTTTGCACCTTTTTAATCAATTTTTCATGTTGCAATCGTTGCAGGAAAGGGCACCCATCACGGTTTCTTAAAATATTTCTTAATTGTGTTGCGCCATACCTTGGATTTTAGTTTTCGAGAATGTAAACGCCAGCCACTTCAAGTCATTGTATATAAATACTCAGTGATTTTAAAGAAAACAGAAATGGATTTCTGAAGTGTGTTTTGGTTGTTTTATTGCTCTAATGGTATATTGCACCTCGAGTGCACAGTCTTGGGAATACACCATTTCCGTTCTTCATATGGTTGCAAACCATTGTCTGTACATAACAGAAGCTTTTGCTCTGTTCACATTGACAGGATCAGCATGTTTCATCTTTTTTTTCTCTGGTGTTAAGCCATGTCTTCATGTATTAAACGTTATTTTTGACAAAAACCATTCACGTTTCTGTGTTTTATTGCCTCTTGCTTAACCTTCAGCTGGCACCTATGTAGTTGGAAACTTCTGGACACTACTTTCGACGAACTGAGGCAGGCCACTCTGATGCGACAGGGAACGCCTCAGCTTCACAAAAACTGGTAGAGCAATATTGACTAGACTCCATACCCCATGTATCTCACCGAACAGGCCGTACCTCTCCATTCTTCGGTGAGATCCAAAATTACAGTAGCCCCAATTCCGAAGAGTATCCATCCTGAGTACAACAAAGAAAGGCGCAAAGCACGCGCACAACACATTCAATCAACGTACTCTAATAACCATAGGTACAACACGTACTACACGGACGCAGCTGTGTATGCAGAGGCGACCGGGCAGCGCTAGCAAAGGAGGTACGCACTGGCAGTCGTGAACGTGATCTGCCAGCAGCAAATAACCGCATCGGCCACGGCGGGATCCCCCACCTCGGCCGAAATATTAGCAGTGGCGATCGCACTCGCTCATGCGGAGCGTTGGCAAAGGGGCGACTCGGTCGTTGTTACGGACTCGCAGGAGACGTGTCTCATGTTTCTTAAGGGGCACGTGACTGCGGCTAGCCTCGCGATAATCCCCAAATCCTTCAACCACCGTCATCGCCTACTCTGGTGCCCGGGCCACGCGGGGGTACAGGGGAACGAAAAGGCTAACGCGTTAGCTCAAGGGTTTACTAACTCGAGCGATGGCGTCCTCTTCTAACCCCCAACCACTCGCACTATCCCTCACAAAATCCTATCAATTTAAATGCCAAAGACATGCTTGCTCATCAGCGCGGAGTCCGCAGAAAATACCCGCCGCCTCACCCACAAATTAGCGGGGAAGAGGCCGCCGATTGGCGTAACATACAGACTGGGGTATTCCCCCATTTAAAATTGCTAAACGCCATGTATGCCACTCGTTATAGGGCCACTGTCCTTGGTGCGGTGGCATACCTACCATAATTCATGTAACTTGGGAGTGCGCTAAGCACCCTCATAGACCAAATACCAGTGACACAATGAAGCAGTGGGAGGCACAGCTCGCCAGCTCCGACCTGGCAAGACAAAAGTCTTTAATTAGCCAGGTCAGGCAGGCGGCAGAGGCCAGTGGGGCCCTGGACTGAGAGGCTCCGACCACCCCTCCTTAATATCTTTTCCATTACAATAAAGTTTCTATTAAAGTTTCTGGGTCCAACTGTGCATACCTGCCAACTCTCACAAACTTTTCAAAACGCTTAGAAATTTGGTCTCATTTTACAGTTTTACAAATGTAATGTTGCGATATTTCCTAAAAATGAATTCTGTTCCTGTAAAAGCTTTTCTTGTCAGTCTCCAAACCTGACATTGGAAGTCTTCTGATCGTGAAAGGATGCAAGATGGATAACTTGTTTCGAGCAAGATTATCATCATCATCATTTAATAACCCTTAAAGGCCCCTTTTGGGGTCTAAGGGGTAATACAGACAAGTTCCCGAAATAGGCAACAGCAATGTCACTGAAAAAGTCTCTGTGGTCTGAAACTTATCTATAGAGCTTATCAGTCTTTGCTGTTACAAGTTTGCTGCTGCATCCAAAGCTAAGTCACCATTAATGAAGTGCATGTGGACCCCATAAAAGGTTTGTGCTTATGACAAGCTTCAAAAGAATGCTCTCTCCCCCTTCCTTTTAGGTATCGTGTCTGTGTGAATTTACTGATTTTAAAGTTTGCAGGCTGGCAGGTGTGAACTATGAGAAAGGTTTTTTAACAATTTGTACGCTCAAGCTCATTTGCACAAGGCATGAGACCTCTGGCACAAATCTTGGCTACCTCAAATTCCATGAAAATGTGCATATCTTCTTATATCATCACATATATCGGCCATTATGAGTAAAAGATGCAATTACAGTAAAGTTTTAAAGGGACACCAAAAGCAAACATTGAGTCAATCTATATCATTGTACAGTTAAACCTCGATATAACGAACTTCAATATAACAAAATTCTCGCTATAAAAAAGCATAACTTTTAATAACGTCTTGTCCATAGAACCCATGTATTTTGAACCTCAATATAAAGAGTGTTTATGCACAATTTCAATATAATGAAATTTCACTGGTGCGGCAAAGGAATACTGAGACAGTAAATGGAAACCTCCACGTACACAGATGGTCAAATGGTTGCATTACACGCGGCTGCTTGCGAACGCACCTCAAATTGTGCGATCAAGAGCGAACACCCAAGCGGAGCAGTGTCATGTTCCGTGTAAAGTCCAAGTGCGATAAAATCCTACCGTGCCCCGCGTGCTGTATTTTTTGGGTGCGAGTGAAAGTGTGCAAGGGTGGTGGCTTAATGAGCACTGTCTTCCCGTGCGAAAGTTAAAGGGGGGAAGAGGAGCGAGCTCGTGGCAACGCAATCAAGTAAGGGGGGAGGGTGGCATAGGTTGGTGCATGTCTCCTTTTCTAGTGCTGCCAAGGCTGCGCACAGCTGTCAGCGTGGCTAAGCGCATACGCAGCCTGCATGCCCTGCTTTGGAGGTAACCTACCACTTGTTCAAAGACTGGGTGAGCTGGGATGGCGTGGCACCGTTCACCGTCTTTCTGCGGGTTTGGCACTGGATGTTGTGTAATCTCAAGTTTCGAAGACGTGTTGAAGCGACAGGCAGATGAAGCATTCGCACCCTGCGGCCAGCGCTTTTCATGATAGCATCGTCCCACTGAGGGCCACACTATCAGCCACGGGGGCGGAGTGGACGCGAAAGCATGGCTGGCTTCGCTTCCTACCACTGATGTGAAGATATCGTCGACACGGCATGAAACCGTATTTTTTATCGCCGACTTTCAAATTCAACAAAATTACTTTTTTCTTATTCAAATTTGCTTTTTCGATTGCCCGATAATTTGGAAAACTTTGCGGCCCCTCCCGGTGTAATAAAACTCCATCGGCGACTGTACTTACTTGCATAAAAGATGCAATTTCAATATAACGAAGCAAATTGCCAATTTTACCTACTTCGTTATATTGAAGTTTAACAGTATTACACTTCTAGCGACCTCACAGTGTTAGTTGCCTCTAAGTTGTGAAGAAAATTATGACTAGAAGGGCAGCAGGATTCTTCAAGAATTCTAATTTCCCACAATGAATGCACTCTCCTAATGTAGCAGTGCCATTAATCTCGGAACTCATGCTCTGCAGGGCACTACTGCCTACTTTGAATCAGAGGTCTGCAGAGAGAGGGCACCAGACCTGTGTGAACAGTGTGGCATGTAGAGGTAGCACCAGCAAGTTCTGTAAGAAAATTCAATAGAAGTGACACAACTGCATTTTGTTTCATGCTGAAATGCCATGTAATCAACTTTTCATTATCAGGGGCTGACTGGAACCTAAACCGTTCATAAATGGGACAAGCTATGTCATGAGAGATGGTACTGTATTTTCACAGTGGTGGCACCAATTCTATCCTGCATCATTTTGTTATAACACCTATGTTCTTGATGAAAGTCACAACTTGGACACTTAATAAAACTATCATAGCAGCATACAGATAGGCAAGCTGGTACACATCTGACGTAAGTAAAGCTGAGTGCAAATTCAGTCTAGGTAGAGAAGGGACAATACAGGCAAGCACCCATGCTATCCATTCTCTTGTTCGTCTATCTAAATTTGCACTCGGGTTTAATTCAACTAATCAGTTGCTCTAACTTGCAGAGCAACTTGCTTAGTCACAACTTTTTATTAAAAGCAAGGACAAGTACCTTAGGTCAACACATGCAAAAATACATGGTATAGGTGGTGTCCAAATCCATGCTCCAGTGGTGGTGGTGCCCTCTGGATAAACATGCAGATCTCAAAAGTTATTGTAGGAGCTGGAAATGCACCATATACGTTGGGTTTTGGACACCACCTATTGGCACAATAGTTCTTGCCAGACAGTATCTTGTCAACTATGAACTGATCTGGTTCGTTATGTAACTAAACAGAACTTTGCACACCGTTGCCGCAGCTCCTCAACTTTCTGCGGGCATAGTGATGGAAATGTGCTGCTAAGAGCTTCTTCAAAATGGCGCTGTTCTACACAAGGTGCATTAAACCCAAGTTCCCTCATAGCTTGCAGGCCAGCCTGAAAAATAAAAGCAAATTCAGGTTGCAAGGAAGAAACAAGGTCTAAAATTTCGGGGTCTAAACTGCACATCTAAGATGTGCAAGCACTAAATAGTAGTTATTGAATTGAATGAAGAAAGAAAGAGTTGAGTATCAAATTTAAAGTTAATATAAAAAAAATAACATTCAGCAGAGACACTTAAGACTGCTTAAGTGTGGGAATGAGAAAGCATTATACCGTTTGTAGACCTCGAAACGTTATGAACGCGCTCATTTTATACACTCATGACAAGGCGCCACCTCCTCCCCATTGGCTGCGCTGTCACGTGCCCAATGATGCACGCACTAGGCCACACCTTTAGTCAGCGAGATGGCTGCCATGTTGCATGTGCAATGATGCACACACTGGGCACACCTTTAGTCAGCCAGAACCATGGAGCCACCGTGACGTCGGGGAAGCGTGCTTGTCTCGCACCCCGGATGTCCGGGTTCGATTCCCACCCAGACCGAAATTTACGAAATTTTCTTTTCAAAGCCATTAATTTATTTCGTTTACAGGAACGTCCCTGAAAAATTTGACGTCAATCCGAGCAATTTTTGACGCGTTTTGACTCTCTGCGCCGTCGGCTATTTTTGGTACCATCTTTCAGTCATGCCGACGCCGACCATTTTTGCGTAATGGGGCATATAATGTTTTCGCATTAAAAATTCCAGCAGTACCCATCTTGCAATGACTGTCGACGCCAACGTGATTAGCACTGAAGCAATGCAGTTACACCGTGATGTCACTGCCAAAATGCATTTATGAGGCATGCATGCAGCCCGGGCTGCTCTCTTGTGCTTCCCTCTGGACATGCTGCATCATCTAGCTGCGGAGTCCGCACGTGGCGTGTGTCTGTATATTCAGATAAGATTGCCTGAATATATATGACACAGGTTAGTTTCTGCCTAGCACCTTAAAAATTTTACAGAATGTGACTTATCATTTAACAGGGGCACATACCCAGTGAGCCAAGTTGGTCTGATGGTTGGTTTCAAACCCAGTTCCCTGAGCAAAGCAGCCCGATGCTTTACCCATTAGGCCATGGACTGCCCAGTGTCCCCAGTTGGTGCGAAAGAGGATGGGCATGGACAAACGGACAGACATACCGAAAACTTGGTGAAGCTCCCAGAGAATGCAAATCGCATTAAAATTAAAAGCACATTTAAATACTTGGATATTTCGTGAAAGAAAAGCAGCTGCTGCACATGGTCAGGCGACTAGTTCTTTCGACCAGCCATGAGAACTTTGGTGCTTGTGCTGCTGGTATGCCCATATACTTCATGGCCACTCGCAGAGCTTCAGCAAGTTTTGCTTTCTGGTTTCTTTGAGGACGCCAATTTATCTTGATACCTGTAGCAGGTGAGATTTGCTGCTTTCATCTGCTCATTTAGGCGCGTGAAAACTGCTGATTAAATCGGATGTTCCGAGTAGAGAGTAAGTAGGGTGGTTTGCTAGGCAAGTTGGCGTTTAGTTCACAACATCAACGTGAAAAGAAATGACCAAAGTAGAAGTAGTACACAGAACGAGCGCTGGACTTACACTTAAGTTTAAATTCAATGAAAAATCCCACAGATCACTGCCACACATGCACAAGAAAACAAACTAAAGAAAAAGAAAAGGGAAAAAAAAAGGAGAAAGAAATAAACAGCAATGAACACAGGCACAGCTTGGTATCTTTAGTTTATTATTTAAATGTTTGGTTTCAAACTTCCATATCTTTATTAGAAGAAAGAAAACCAAGGGGCCTAATGCTTGTGGGTCACTATTATAAGAAGCCAAAAGACCATGACACCAAAAAAAAAAAAAAAGAAAATCACAGGGGAAATTCTTCCCTTGGTGTTATTGTCTGTTAACTTATTATGACTGTCACTAATAAAAATCGGGCCCCTTCGTTCCTTTCTTCCCCATTCATTACATAGCGAGGGTCTCGAATCCGGCAGCTTTGATGACTTCAGGTAGCATGTGAAGGTTTATGGACCATTATCCTTCACCCAAAAAAGTTCACGCACAACGTGATATCTGCAGTAGATGTTCTATATCTACTGCCATGGCTGTGAGTGATGGCGTTGGCTAACACTCCGTGGGTTAGGTTTAGTACGTATACATAGTACATAAAAAGCCCAGAAAGTTCACAGGAAAATAGTGCTGCGGTGCTGCGTAATGTGAAGATGTGGGCTTGTACCCCATCTGAGGACAGTTGTTTCTTTGTCCACTGTCATTTCCATTTATTTATCATTTCTTCACTCACTACAAACCACAAATAATTTCCCCTATGCTTTCCTTGGTGTCACTGTCTGTTAGCTCCTTATAATTGTGACCTCTTTATCAGTATGTTGGACAGATGGTTCACTTATACATAATTTTGTACCCAATTTTCTGATATGAGAAGCTTCCTGTCTTGTCTATTTTGCTCCTTATACACGATCAACACATGATCACAAAAGTAAGTCTTGAGTGGTGCAGTGTTGGCTTAAATGGGCCCAAGTGGCATAAGCACTGATGCCTAGGGCATCTCGGAACTTATTAAATATTCAGAATGCTACGAGTCTAGAAAAGAAAGTGAATGCATGGAGTACATGTTTAATGCACACATATAGTCTTTGAATTATCGTTTTCGAGCGGTGTGAAGCTATCCCAAAATGCCAATATTGTTATAATGGCTGAAAAGGAGCGCTCCGGCTACATTCACACGGCTCTTTCCAATCGCCCAACTGCAGATTAGAGCGCCGAGAGGTGCCTAGGGGGTTCTTTGATTTCTCATTCCGGACTGTCCTTAACTGCCTGAGACGCTACATATGCAATGCTCATTGGCTGAAAGCACCGCCTGGGGCAGTTCAAGGCTGTCAGGGATTAATAATCGAAGAGGCCCAGTATTGCCGTCGGAGCAGTCGAGAAATCTGGCCACCTTCCGGTCATGTAAACCCGCCCTTTCCCATGGTTGTGCTGGTGAAGGGGAACTTTTGCTTTGTCCACGACTGCGCTACTGGAAGTTCCCCTCAGATTTCGCTTCCTTCCCTCTCACTGCTCTGAAAAGCAGCTGACTGTTCGGTTGGCGCAAGATATCTCCTACTTGGATCCAAAGTGCCTCTGGAATCGGTCAGCTCGGATTCGGAGCATAACAGCGGCCACCCAAAGATACCAACAGAATCTGGACTAATTGCGTGTGTTTCCCACTTACCATGTGACAAAGGTGAACAACGTCGGCTGCAGTGAAGTACTCGGTTCTTTTAGCAAGGGACATCAAATTCACATCTCCTAGCGACATTTTTGCAGTACAAACTTTCAGGATCTGTTCTCGAGCCTGCAGAAAAGCCACGGGCATATTAGGCACCTGGCTTTGTTCAATTTGTGCAGCAAAATTTCGGTGTAATTTAAGCCTCTTGGAACTGAGGAACTGCCACTGTGATGCACAGCAAATGAGCAAATGCAGAACAAGACATCATTTGTATATGCTCACGAATGCAAAAAGTAATAGTACATACTTTTCAGCAAGACAACTTTTAAGATTATCTTACGAACCAATGGCTGTCCGCTGCTGTGCAACAGCTCATTGTAGGATGCAGCACTGCTCATATATATATACTTGAAAAAGTCCCTATAGTTGCATACAGCTTAAGTCTGCAGTGAAACCCCGCCCACACTCTCACAACCGCCAGCCACTGTTCCTCCACGAGGCTGCAATTGTTCATACTTCAAACTTTTCCTGTTACCTAAATAAGGAGGTAAATGCAAAAATAAAATTATAAGCGCATAATTTTATACGTTTTCACTCGTCTATTATAGTATAACGTACACGTACAACAAACACAGTCGTATCAAGTATGACGCCATTTTGAAAAGGTCACATGATGACGATTTTGTTTGCTTCTGTGATTGGCTGGCAGAGTAACTCAACCCCACACGGTCCATGTGCCTTTGTTGCCAACAACTGTTTTTTTTAAGTTGTATCCTACTATAGATGATTGCTAAACAAAAGCAATGTTTGCGCACTCACTTGAGCATCTGGTGGTGGAACATAGACAATTAAGTCAAATCTTCCAGGTCTCAGTAATGCTTCATCAACAGCATCAGGATTGCATGTTGTAGCTACCAAGACGACGTTTAGCTGTTCCTGCAAACAACAAATTGTGCCTTCATTTGCTGTAATTGAGCTGGCAGCATATTACAGATTGCATTTAGATAGACATGCCACTATTCTAAAAGTGCCCAGGTCTGTGCAGACAGTCAAAACTGAAATCTTATCACAGCAACATGTGGTAACTCGCAGGTCCACATTCCTACCCTCACTCCTTGACAACTTTCCCAACACATCCCCTACAATTTCTTTATATGGGATTGGCCCAGTTTTCTATTACACTGTCTACGAGATCAGCCCACTTTAGTGGCGAGAAGCCGGCCGAGAAGATATGCCAAAACCTGAGGAGGAAGGAAAAAACAGCTTCACTTTCATAGCGGAATTATATGTTTGAAAGGATATAAATGTTTCAATGAGGGTATTATGCACCATTTTTCATTTGATGGTATAATTCTGTAGAGAATAGAGTTGGCCACCAGTACATCTTTAGGCATAGCACATATGGTTATATAAGTCAAAGTGCCATATATGTGTTGTGCACAGCTGGAGGTGGGCGTATGTCCTGCAACTTACTCCCCCTCTACCACACCCACATTTGTTCTCTCGCTACTTCAAAAAACCCTCATCACATCTCACTAATTCCTTGCACCGCCTTCAGGATATTTCTCCTTCCACCCCTTCAGCCCAATGGTTCACAGATTGAAAGATTAAATCGTTGTGAAAAGTTAACGTTTAAAAGGAAATTCAGCTCAAGCTGTAAGTATGGCTAACTTGCACACTGTAGTCAGGTGATCACATGAAGTGTGATACACAGCAACTCGGTTCTTCTGTATGGAATATCTATTTTTACCGTCAAAATTTAGCTGAAAGTTCGCACATTGGTGAAAGGCTGTGAGAGCTAGGCTGAAACCTGGTTTGTCAATTAAATAAAAGCATTTCATGCCTGATAACTTTCTTGGCACTTAGTCTGGCTCACCCAGACATTAGTACTGTTAAAAAATTAGAAATATAGCTGCAAAGAAAGAGTACTTGCTCAAATGCTGTACCGCCTTTTATTGCACACCTGGAAACATGCTCTTCCCTCAAAGGAAACTCACCTGAACACGCCCAGTATTTTGAAGCACTCCAGTACCTGCAAGCAATGTATCAAGATTTTTATGCTGCAAGGATTGATGAAAGCATTGGAAAAGAATTATGGTGAATTTCGACTGACCAATCCCATCAATCTCACACAACAGTGCAGAGAGAATGCGTTCTTGTGCCCCTGAATGCTCGCCAGATCTGTGACCAACTAGAGTGTCCAAGTCATCCATGAAGATCGCACTAGGTGCGCGAAGCCTTGCTTGTCGAAAAACCTGCAAATTGAAGCAATTAGGGTGGTTCAAAATGACATATCCTTCACTCTTAAAAATGTCACATCCTTTGGTGCACACACAGGCACATCTCTAATATAATGCTATGTGCCAAAGATTTTTGTGTGAGGAATGCCCATGCACAGATTACTATTTTCCCGACGGGAAAGCAATAATCACACAGAATTAAAGAATGACTGTGAATGATGACACTTATAGTTGTGAACGGTGATGCTTATTGTTGTAAAATTACTTGCTAAAGGTTGCAAAACTTGGCTGCTAAACAATGGTAAAAGAATCTTACCATTTTATGAATTCCAGAAAGTGATGCTCCCGTTACATAACCATTATAGTTTCTTATTACAATGCACTGAAATTTCTGAACTTTTGGCCAGGACAAGCACTCTGTGCTGTGAACTGAAAAACTTATGTTTGGACATCTGACTACATAGAAGACACTTCCATGATTTATTTAGCCTTAATATTAAAATTTTGACATAAATACTCATTATTTTTTAAAGTGAAGCATGGTGTGGTACACATAATGAATATTCAGAACTTGCGTGAAGTCAACCATATATTCTTTGTCATAATGGCTGTGAAGCTTTTGGGTTGACTGAAATTCCCTTAAATGGTGAAACTTTTGCCAATATAGATTTGGTAAACTTAATTAATGACTATTTTATGTCCTTAATGGATGATAAAGGGAAACACTGAATCAATCTCAACCACTATGATTGTCTTTCCAACAAGCATGGCCTATTCAGACATTTTGTGTTGCATTTGTGTGTTCTGCTTGCAGCCTTTTCTAGTACTAATCGTCATAAAGAACTCATGATGCTGAAATTTTATTAAATTACGCAATGCCACAATTAGCTTATAAACATATTGACAACCATATTGACTCTTGTCATGCAGCTGTGCTGCAGGCTTTAACATTTCTGCTTTTGCTTTGGTATGTTGGTATATAAAGTAGTTTAAAGCATCCACAAACAAAGCGATTTCATCAGCCCCTGCCCTAGCTATCATAATACAAACTCAATGGTCGCAACTAAGTTTTCAATTATTTGTATTTTCTGAGCTAACATGGTAAAATCTTGTCATGTTTAACATGGCTGCATGGCTGTGTTATTACAACGAAGACTCAACACTACAAGATACTACTAAAGCACGTAAACGTTTTATGCAATCATAAGTTTTTATTGAATACTAGTAGTTCTGAAATTCTTTAAGTAAAACAGATTGACTTTATACTGTGTTCTTGTCATTCACAGCACATGCTTTACACTCAGTAACAAGTTCATTGCACATTGAAAAAAGTGAGAGTGCAGACAGAAGTGGATTGGCATATTTTATGAGCTGAGGGAGGATCACAAACATATAAGAAAAATAATGTAGCGGGTGAACAGAACAGCAGTTAAATTTTTCTGAGCTATGGTGACTGTGAAAGCATGGTTTTAAACATGGGTATGTAGAAAAAAAAAAAAAAAAAACAGTAAAGAAGACAAAATGCTCATCTGTTTGCAGCAAAGCATAGCGCTTATATTCCTTCCTATCTAAGCACAATGTATTAAGAAGCGATTCTTTACAGCTCACATTACGGTCTCATTTTGCATGTCATTAAAACTGTTATTTTTTCTTCTGAACCCTGACTGAATCTTGTCTTTTTTGCTGTGTCTACTTCACCTGAAATGGCTATTCACATCATTTAAGCTCAGTGAAATCCTTGGTATTAACTTCCATCTTTTTCTTCACCACATTTACAAGAATCCTATTACAAATACTTCTGACATTACTTGCAGCTTTGTCCTGAGGATTTCCGTCATCAGGGAAAAAGTTCAAAGTGATGTCACATAGCTGCCCTTGGGGAATGTCACACAGACATGCTTGCACGTCCAGTGGCGGCATGTCTGTGTGCACAGCACAGTGCATGACCCCGTCTCCCACCCGTACATGTGATTAATATCAAATGTTCCCAATGACACAATGTATTGCAAGCTACTGTGCATCACCACACTGAGGCAAACTATTATTTCTGGGCATGTGTGGCATCAGCATTTGCAAGAAATAAAATAAAATTACATCATTAAGATGACTTGGCTACAAAATTTTATACCAACATGAAGAAAACAGAGCTAGGAGAACAGAGCATACATGAGCACAGTTTGTTGGCGTTCCTAGTGCACACTAAGCTGTACTGACACGGCCCTGATGTAGAACCTGCAGTAAAAAGTAGTAAATCGATATCCTTCTTTCTTCAAGCATGGCTGGTTAGGAGAAATAGCAAAAATTAAACTTACTGCAGACACAACTTTCTCAGAATCCCCGACGAAAGGAGAGTAGACATCAGCTGCTCCCAACGAAAAGAGTGTGAAGCCTGGACAGCTACTGGCAGCCGCAAGAGCAATGGCAGTCTTGCCACATCCATGAGGTCCCACTAACAGTACACCTCTTGGCTGGGACACTCCAAGACGCCCAAATGCTGCTGGGTTCAGCAGAGGGCCCTCCAGAGCCTGCACACAATAATAATCTGACATCACAGCCGCAATACATGAGAGTGCATTTATTGCAGTATGAAATGTAGGAAGCTATGTCACTATGTCTGCTGCATACACAAAGTTATGAAATGGTGCCAGCAATTTGGCAAACTGTTATTGATTACAGATTCAACATCCTCTGCACTCTTAGTAGTTCCCTTCAGCATTGTGGAAACTATAGGCACTTGCAGCCAATAAGGAAGGCATTTATGCATGTGCTCTCGACTGCATGTCACATGAACAGTGTTTTATTCAGGAAACCCACAAATTGATAGATTAGGAAGCTGTAGCCACAATGGTACCAGTTTTAAGCTATTAAAGTGATATGGTTGTTCTAACAAGAATAAATACACTAGATTAAAATTATTAACAAATGGTTGCCAGAAGCCAACAGAATCTACTCATAAGAATGGGCTATTTCTACTAATATTGTGTTACTATGGCAATGTTTCCTAATATGCTGTGACATGCTCAAATTCAAGCTTCATTTTTTTTTTTTTAAGAGACATTTCCTCATTTCTCGGTAGAGGAGACATAAGGTAAAGCCAAACACTTGTGCACTGTTGATCTGTTGTTGGGAATGCAATATAAAATGTAGGAAAAGTGGCAAATTCATGGAGATGTGGGCAAGAAAGACATTGTCGTGTTTCATTCTTAATTTTCATTTTTATATCCTTAAGTATTCTACAAATCAGCATTACATAAAGGCATTACAGAAGAGCATTACATGTTAGGTGCAGATATCAGTATTTTAGCTACATGTAACTTCTAAAACACCATATATGTTGGAACTAAAGGCAATAATGTTTTGAAAGAAGTCAGAGAGAAAACTCAGGTATTAACTTAGATTCAAGAATGTGGTTCAAGGAGTCAACGTAAGTATGCTGTTCTAGAAGTGTATGCATAATTAGCAAGAGCATTGATGCTACTTTCAACCATTAATCTGAGGACTGTAGCTGTGACTACACCAACTGGCTGGATAAGGAAGTAGATTGGTCACACCTACTGCATAATGATAAGTGGTAAACTGGATAGTGGGAATACAAGAAAACATCCCTCCTAAACTCAGTTCAAGACTTTTGAAAGGTGGCTCCCCTCAAAAGTAATTTTAGTGTTCACAAACCTTGCAAATACTTTCAAATATTGCGAAACAATTCCTTTGTACCATTTGGATATCTACTGTTGTCAGCATCTTGACATAATAATTTGGAGTTGAACATGCTTTACACGAAAATTCTATTTATCACAAAATGGAGACTACACGTCAATAATAAAATCTTAAGGAAGCACTGAAAACATCGCCAGTACTTACTGTTTGAAGTTTCTTTCTTATGCATTCAATGCCTCCAAGTTGTTTCCAAGAAAATCGAGGAACTACTTCAACTGCAAACTCAAGACGACTGTTTAAGTTGGACTGAACTGTTGTAAGAGCTGCTTGGAAGTCTTCGCTTGTAATGAGTGCCTCATTGTCACTTGAAGGCTGTGCCGAGACAGAAAATATGCATGCAAAGTAGCATGAACTTTGATGTCAGGGGTAGTTACATTACTTCTAAGACATAACAAAATACAGTTTTTAAATGTGCATCTCTCAAAACAGGAGTCAATAATATAGAAAGCGAAGTGACAAAAGATATCCTAAACCTTGTGAACAAAGGAATACCATGATTACTAAAATAATAAATTAATTAATGAAGAAGCAAAAAATTGTTACTTGTTCACTGCAGTTAAAGGATACTAAAGGCAAACAAAATGTCTAGCCACAGAGATAGAACATCCTCCTCAAAATCTATCGGAATTTGTAAAATTGTGAAAAGTTGCAATGCTTGTTCACTGAAGTTAAAGGATACTAAAGGCAAACAAAATGTCTAGCCACATAGAACATCTTCCTCAAGATTTATCGGAATCTGTTTTGTACCACGAGATGACTCAGTCACTGAGAAAATTGGAACTAATGACAGCCTATATTTCTCAATTTAATAGAGCACTGACACAAAAATTTTGGTGCTTCACATTTTTATTGCTTTATTAGGCAGCAGTTGATTCCATAGTTACGGTATGAAGCCTTAATTTCTTAAGTACATAAGGAATAATTATGTGTCTTTTTTTAATGCAACCAGCTCAAAACACGCGCCAAGTGCAGCATGGCTTTGGGTATGAAGCAGGCAGGAGCTGACATTGCTGCAAATGGACATGGTGGTCGCATGGTACCACAAATCACTGATGTATCGCAATCCTCCAGTCAGCCTGGTATAGTGAAAGTAGGCTACATTACAATGGTAACGCCGAAAAGAAAACTGATAGCACATTGAACAATTTTTCGCACAGCCAAATCAGCCCTTCTGTACAACTTCACCCTGCGCTTTTGACATGTGCATTTGATGTCGCCTAAACATGGATTAGATGGTCCTGCGTTGTTACTTTTCTGGGAATATACAGCACCCTTTTCAACCTCCTCTCGGAGTATTTCCATCAAGTGGGGCAGCTTTGGCAGTGTACAAGGCTCAGTGAGAGTTTTAGCAGCAGGATCATGGTCAACAACAGTCTAGTTCTCTAGTATGTCGCAATGGGGATGCATATCCTACAGTGGGCTGAGAGGTGTATCCAGCGGTGGCTTGCAATACTATGTCAACACCACCTCCAATTGCTGTGACATCGCCTGCTGCCCACTATGTGGCATAAGCCACACTATGCTTGGCACATATTTTCAGGAGCTGGTTATATAAAATGTGATGTGATCAAATATCCCTTGCATACTCAAGAAATTGAGGCTTCATATCCTGATTACAGATGCCAGCAGTCCGTTAAAGGAGGAAAAAAATATTGTGTCAGTACTCCTTTCACCGCCAGATAAAAGAAATCATGGTGGAAAGAGAAAAAGAAATCTTAATATGATAAGAAAGGCAGAAAGGTTGGTCTGAAGCATAATAGTTAATTTCTTTTTCTCATTCAGGTAGCTTAATCAGTAAAGCACTGTACGCATAATATGTGGAAGATGTAGGTTAAGCTCCCACCTGCAGCAAATTATGTTTTCGTTTACTTTCATTAGTGTTATATGAAACGGTGTTCCAAGGAACAACGTTCCTGGAAATAGTTCCTTTTGGGAGGAACGTCACCGTTCCGTTAAGGGTCGGTGGAACTGTAATGGTAACTTGTTATGTTTACCAAGGAACGGCAGAAGGAACGGCTTTCCTTCTGTAAAAGTTCCACGGCCTTGAACAGACGCATGCACGTACACAGCACATCATGCAGGGCAGATGGGCGCAAAGAACTACCGCCTGCCTGTCACAAGACTATGGTGTATTTTTTTTTGTTAATTCTCCGTTATATTTTTTAATGACTAGGCTTCAAGATGGTCATGTGACGCTCCCTCCTGTAGTTTCTTTCCTCCATGCCAGCATGCTGGCCTGCTGCAGAGGAACGATGACATCAGGATCACAGCGCCACTCGAGGGACTTCGCGGCAGATAGAAAATTTCTTGTTCAGGCACCAAAGCCTTCCAGCTGAGGCACAGAATGAGCTGTCGTGGTAGCTGCTGGTGCCATTTGACTACCCGCTGTCGCAGATGAAGAACTTTAATGAGACTGAACCAAATTTTGCTCAAGTAGAACATGGCAGTACCCTAAAGCACTTCGGTGGACTGGCTCTTCAACATTGCCAACGAAGTGCTGACAAAAGACAGGTTCGTCTGTCGGACACCAACATCGAGATGCCATTCTTGCAGAGTTCAAAGAAGGTACTTTACTAAGTTGCGAATATGTATTCTGGACATTATTTTTCCACTCATACTTCAATATTGAATCAACATTCATTAAAAACCTATGTATTGTTCCTTTTGATACGGTTTCTTGTGCAAGAAATTTAATTACCTTGGTGCATGTGAGTAACTTTCTATTGACTGCGCATTTGAAAACCAAAGTGCAAAGTGCCATATATGTTGCACTTGTAATAGACAAGCACCAAAGTTGCAGTTAGACATGTCTGGAGTGCGTCCGGTGCTCCCTGAAAAAATTCGTCTAGATGCGTTTCTTTGGATTATTTTTATCTACAGATAACCTGCAGCCAGCGATGTTAAAATTCGTATAGTATATGTAGTACGATGTGAATCTTAAATTGCTCACTTTATTATGACTCAGGATTATCCGACACTATATTTTAATTTTAAAAAATCAAATGTAAGGTTAATGTAACTACACGTTCCAATGTTCGAAGTGTAACTGGAATGTGTTCCTTTTGCATTACAGGAACTCGTTTCAGGATTGGGAAGGAACGAGATTTGAGCTTTCGTTCCTGCTTTAGAGAAATGTGTAGAACACTGACTTTCATTATCCTTTACCTAATTATTTCTACATTTAAATTAAACATGCCAATTCTTTTTTTCTTTCTCTGGCGTCATTGTTTGTTTTTTCATGTGGTTGTAACTAACAAAAAATCGAGACTCTCGAATCCTGTATTCTTTTCGCTCATTGCATAGCAAGAGCCATGAATTTGGCAGTCTTAATGCCATAAGTTAACATATTAGGGTTTTTTGGGCCAGTTGCCTTCTCTTAAGCTCACATATTACGTGATGCGTGTGGCCAAAAGTGGATGATTGTGGATGATTTCCCACATCCACCACCTTGGTCATGAGCGGTGCTGCCTAACTCTCCTAGGGCTAACTTTGTACGCATACATAAATACCCAAGAAAGTGGACGAAAGCATAGTGGCATGGCACCTTAACTGGTAAAATGCAGCATGCATAATGCGAAAGATGTGGGTTTGGCTCCCACCTGCAGACTCAGTCTACAAAGTGGTGGTACCACTGCTTTCTCAAGTTTGCATTATCTTTAGAACACTATTCTGTCAATTTAGCTTAACTTTTGACCTTTATTTTCTCTATAGACATATCGTGCAGGTAGGTGATGAGATAGGTCATTTTTTTACTTCAAACACAATACAGTCGACTTCCGTCAATTCGATCCCCTGACGGGACCAACGAAACTGGTTGAATTATACAACAGGCAAGAAAAAAAAAAGAAAAAAAAAAAAAAGAAAAAAAAAACCCCGCCGAAACACGCCATTGATTTACTTGGCACTGGTGCCTTTAAAGTTAGATTCAACGCAATACAACAATGTTATGCGGTGAAGCATACCAAGCGGGATTCAGAGCTTTAGGTAAACCCCGTTTGTTTGTTGGCTTTAAATGTACCCTGACCTTTCGAAGTTTTCTCCTTTTACCGATTTCCTTTTCGCTAGCTTTCCCGAAGCACAGATGGTTTTTCTCCGCTTTTCGGTGCACGGCGCGTGCACGCGCATATAATTAAGAAACGCGTGCTAGGTCTCATATACGAGACACGCATGTTCGGCGAAACGAGGGTTCAAATCGTTACACCAACGTCACGAACAGCTCTGTATAGCTGCCAGTATGCTTATTAGGTATCTAGATGCTCGTACTGTGACCGCAGGCGGCACGTGCACGCCTGTATAATTAAGGAACGCGTACTATGCCCTGTGACAGCGGCCCCTTTCCATTCTTGGTATGCTGTATTGCGGCGAAGCTAACAAGTTTGAATTATCCAGTGAAGCTCAATTTTGAGATCGAAATAACGGAGGTTCGGGCCAATAGAAATGTATGGGCGCCGGCCGGGGCCTTCGATCGGGATCGAGTTAACCGAAAAATCGAATTAACCGGAGTCGAATTAACGGAAGTCTACTGTATTTAGTCCATATTCAAAATTACCCAGCATTAACATAGCTCCTTCAAGAATGGCCTTAATAATTAAGCTTTAAGGCTGTTGTTATGTAATGTGACAGTCGCTTCTCTTTATATTGTAACTGGCTGTGGGCATATAGTCTTGAAGAACAAAAAGTTCAGCAAATTGATGAGCACTCACAGTGGCAGTACAGTACAAAAGAAATAGACGCAGCTAAGGAAAGGTCAGTTCTGTGTTTTGTCATTTCCTTAGTAGTTGTGTTCATTCTTTATTACTACACAGGCTAAGTGTTAAATTGGGCAGCCTATTCTACATATTCTGCACAAAGAAATATGTTGACGCTGACTAACCATGTGACCTGTATGATTGTAAATGATTTTTTAACGAGTTCATTACTTTAATGATATTTGTAAATGGCTTAAAGTTTAAAAAAAATGGGCTCCACAAACAATGCATTTAAGTTATTTGCATCCATACATCCATCCATACACAAACAATGATCATCATCTACCTTGCATGCTTTCTTTTCTTTAACACTCTGTGCTCACTACATTCCTGTCAGGAGTGATATGCCATGCTGATATGTGGATATGAACTAAACAGAGTGGCCGCGCAACATTAAATTAAATTTTAGAAATGCACACAATATAGATAACGATTATTGTTTAGGGGCGAAATCAGCCCAACGAGAGACATTTTTTTTTTCACAGTGCAATGTAACAATACCCATTCAGTGCTTGGGTTTCATAAATTATGGAGCCTGCAATTCATTCTGAAACCTGAGACTGAACCAAAAAGGGAAAATAATGAGTTTGGAATAAAAAGCCAATTAGAGTATCCAAAAAGGAAAAGAATGTGGAGCTGAATTAATGTTTCCTCTTTGTGTGCAATCATCCTCACTACACTGCATGTCATTTTTAATTATAGTTTTCTCATACTAGGGTAGAGTAACAGCACAGTTTTAAAATGTACTTACAGTTCGCTTTATGGCGGCCATCAGAGACTCTCGAAGAAGAGTCATCATGTCTCCAAGGACAAAGCCAGCTGTTGGCAGCACAAGATGGCTCAAGTCAAAGCCTAATTGGCTTCCAACTGTCCTCATGATGTCAGTTCTCTCTTGAGTTGACAATGCACCAATCAACAACTGAAAGATAATAAGTTCAAGGCAGTCATGCACAGACCAAGGGGGCAGAAAGGAACACTATTTTGCAGCGGCATCCTACATTCTATTCATTTTTTTTTAACCACATGACTAGAGCTCTTTGATCACCGTCCTTCAGCTGTGCTTTGGTGGCAACGAATGGTGCTAAGGATGATATGACAGTTTGGATTAGATACATGTCATTTGTGCTGTGAGCTTTAGAGATGATCAGTAACTACCTACCGTGGCTGTGTTGTATGGAGAAAGTTATCCCTCCATTCAAGTTAAACCCGCTAATGTGCTACTCTCTGGCATTAAGCCATCCCTTGTGAGCCCAAACCAAATGTATCATAGGAAACAGAATAATGTTTAAAAAAAATCACAACCATGTGTTTTGTGTGACTCTCGACATTACACTAGACTGTGTTTGGTCAGTCGAACCTCAATATAAGGAACACAGGTGCAACAAACTATCAGATCTGATGAAGCAAATTATAATGTTTCTCACTAATATCAGCATGTAACAAACATGTTTATAACGAATATCAGAAATAAGGAAGGCGTTTTCATGTCAGATGTGACTTCGTTATAATTAGTCCAACTCTATATGAATTTTAGATTGAGAGTTTCTTATCGAAATCAACCAAATAGTTATGTTAGAAATGGATGAACACATTTGTCAAAGATGCCACTGTCAGTCCATCTTAAACATTTATTAGAATGTGTATGCACATTCTAACATCACCTCTGACACCTCAAGAACTGCCTCTTTAGGTTGCCCAGTTCAGTAGTCATTTCCCTGCAATGTGTATTGCTTACTTAAAATTATTTACGTGCTTATATATGCACACTGTAATACATAATGCGGGAGGTGCAGAGAAATCTAAAACTACTTTTTTTTTAACATGGCTAGTCTTTTAAAGGGCCATAAAACACTTCTTGAACATAGTAAGAAAACGCTGCTGATCTGTCATAGAGGCTGCTATGAACATGGGAGCCAAATATTACTGCACTGCATGCAGAAGGGAATTTACAATCTTGTGTCAAACACAGCGAAAAATCGCTTGCCCTTGCTTCCGCAATGCTGTCACATTGAAAGCCGCTGGCCGACCAATGCTATTGGCTGATCTTGTGATTGCGAGAGCATTCTCAGTAATACATAATTGCTCATTTTTAGTTAAATATGTAATAATAAAAATAATAAATAAAAGTAATGTCCGTGTCCTCAAGTAATCCAGCTCAATAAGTAGATTTGTGCAACAGTCGAACCCGGATATATCGAACCCACATATAACGAATTATTATGTATAACGAACAGCTGTAAAATCCCCCTGAAATAAAAAAAATATTAAATCTGTATTTCATTTATCGAATTTCCTATATGTCGAACATTTTTGTGATCCCCTTCAGATTTGATATACCTGGATTCGACTGTAAAAAATTCTGTTATCAAAATAAAACAACCAGTACACTGGAGCCCTTGTGGACACTTCATAACATAAAGCATGGTTCCAAGGCACCTTACACTCAAGAATCAAGGACAGTACAGAAACAAAATGTCAGCTGCAGAAAGACCCAAGATGCAATCACAAAATTTTGTAGGAGACGTCAGTGCCCTTTATTCTCCATAATTTCTCCACAAGCTTATGAACTTTATTTTTTTCAATGCCCTCCAGTGCTGCATTGACATTAGCAAGTTACACAATTTACACAATAGGCCAGCAGTAACAGTTACAAACTAGTGACAACAAGAAGTCACATTTATGTGGCTTGTTGCAGATAAACAGGAAATATTTTGGAAAACTACTGCGGCATGAATACATGTTCTACTCTGATAGAAAACTGCCATTCCAACTTTTTTCCATCAGCCACTGAAGGACAAGTTTAAGAATAATAATTGAAATTGTTGCTTAAATTTTATTGGGCATAGTAACACCCAGAAAGATCTTGTAACTTCAATTTTCTATGCGTCCGTCTGGTTGAGCAATATTGCTAACGGAGTTGTAAAAGTGTGCCCGAAAGGTAAGTGTATACTGTCTACATCCAAAATTGTCTACTGTCTAACAGTGTTTTACCTGCACGGCCAGCTAGGTGAGAGAAGTAGCATTTTGGGAATTTTACTTTTCTCGAGCAATTTGAATGGTTTCTTTGCAAATGTGAATTTATTAAACCGTGGTGGCTCAGGGGTTTTGAAGTTCTGCTTATGAGCTGAGGTCACAGGTTCGACTGCCAGCTGCATTCCAATGAGGGCAGATTGCAAAAACATTTACTTAGTGCGCTTTGGGTTATATTAAACTACCCCAGGTGGCCCTCCAACAGCATCTTTTATAGCCCCTGTTTTGCTTAGAACGTTCTAGTTCAATCTTGTCAATCCATCAAGCATAAATTTCATGTTCAGGAAAACAAATCACCTCCTTGTCGAAGCGTCCCGGCCGCCGCATGGCCGGGTCGATGCTATTCGGACGTGTCGTCGTGGCGACAACGAAAACGCGCCTCCTGTCTTCCATGCCATCCATGAGCGTGAGCAACTGTGTGACCAGCCTGTTGGTGTGGTGCGATGAAGTTGACCCTCTCCTGACACAGAGAAGGTCCACGTCCTCTATTAGCACGATGCAAGGCAGTACTTCGCTGAGCGTCGCAGCTTCCAGAAAGATGGATCGAAGCAGGGCTTCGCTTTCTCCAGGAGCCGAACGACATAGCTCTGGTCCTTTGACGGTCAATAAGTGAGCGCCGCACTTCTGAGCCACATGGCGAACGACGCTAGTCTTACCAGTGCCCGGAGGTCCCGTTAGGAGAATTCCACGGTGCAGTCGCAACCCGACCGCCTCGAGGGTCTTGGGATATTTATGTGGAAACATGCACAACTTCCCAAGTAGTGCCGTCGGTTCTCGCAATGTCTGCTCCCAGATGTCTGAGAATAGCATGCGGTTGATCACGTCAGAGTTGTAGGTGACGCGTGCAATCGTTAGTTTAGTGTTACTAGTCACTCTGCAGGCGTCAGCCGACGGCGAGACTTGGTCGAGGACGATCGCATGCACCGCACATAATCTCGAGAGGGGTCGATTAGAAGGGCAAACAAATGTCGACCCGCTTTTCACGTAATATTTTCTTAAAATTCGGGACAGCCAGTAGGAAAATCGCTCACTACGGATCCCATGCCACTTGATCAAGTCATGAGCAGACTGAAGCACGACCGTGACAACAACGCTGTCGGCAGGCTGGCTTTTACCCAGAAGTTCGACATGAACAGTGTTATCTGTAGTAACGTTGCTGTTAATTGGAAGTTCCACTGTTCTGTCGACGTAGGCAACGTCGCTTGTGTAACGATGCGGGTAGACGACGCACAAGTACGCTTTTCCAAGCACAGACACTCTGGCGAGCGACCGCGGCATACAGTTTTTCGAAAGTAAGTGTGCAACGGGAACCTCACAGATCTGCGATCCTGTGAGACGATCTTCACTTCCACCGTACGTTAATATCATGATTTTTTCATTATATGCAACCACGGAGTAACTCACGGCCACGGAGGCCGGGCGTGCGGCTGTCAAACGTAAACATTAACACGTGCTATGCTGCCGCTCAGTGCTGCCAACATTTTTCATTTTTCTCCCATGTAGAAAACGACCACAGAATATTTATGTATGATGTGTTTTAGAAATAAAATAAAGCTATTGTTACAACAAAAACAGTTTGTTAAGCTTTTGTCAAGGTGGGTGAAGCACATGAAGGTAAACCGCAAGCAACTGACCTGAATTGAACAAACCAAAACATTATTTTTAAAGTCATGACAACGTTACATAACAACATGCATAATAAATACAAAAAATACGAAGAAACAAAATTATGTTTTATTTGTACAAAACGTCACAGTTATTTTTACTATTAAAGAAAATAAAGCAATATTTTTTTATTGTTTTGTATTTTGTGAGCGATTACAGCGCCACAGAAATCTACCCGAGCGCTGCCCTGGCGTCTGTTTTTGCCAAAATGGCTGCGGCCTGTTGTGGGTCGGACTCTTGGAATTTGGACATCAAAATCAAGTCCATAGAAAAGACCATCGCCCCCCTGGTGCAACAGGTGAGATTCGCCGGGCGAATTTCTTTTGAAGAGCTGCCTTTGCACTGTTCTTAGCCTCGCTACGGATGGGGCGGGTGCGGAAATTTGCACAGATCGCTGCTCGCGTGCCTGGACGAGCGCATTTTCGTCTGCTATCGATGCTTGGACGCAGACGATTCGCTTCGCACCGAACGCCGGCACATCGGGCGCGCTGGCTGTTTGCTCGGATAGCAATGATTCGCGCGATTCGCTGTGGATTCAAATGGCTGATTTGTACGGCGCGAATGTATTACTCAGGTAAACCATCAAAAGAGAAGCTTCACGCTCTGCTTGCTTAGAGCAATTCCTGGAAACACCGGCTTTGGGGTTCAGCGCTTGACCTTTCCTTCGAAGCGAGCATTGCAGTGCGCACGCGGAAATAGCGGAAAACAGTGGAGTTATTTATCGGCTTTGTGAAATGTACTTTAAAGGTTGGCCAGCTCGAGCATTGAATTTTCGTTTACACCCGCTCTGTGCTCCGAGCCGACTGAAAACAAGAGCGCTAAAGAGACTTACCGTATGGCCGCCGTGCACTTAACTTATGGCTCCTCCTAAAGGAGGTGTGTCTTGTTTTCAATGGTTTAGTTTGACAGTTTCTATTATCCCTACGAGTGGCCAGATGAAATAAAAATCACCCTCTTTTGTCCATGGGGAACAGTTCAAGCAGCTTTTGATGCAATCGGAGACGCCTTGAACATCACTAAAGCTTACATATGTTGGTTTAAATAAAATTTAAGAAATGGTTTGAGCGCAGTTTCTTTTGAATTATTTTTGTGGCGAGGAAAGAAAGTGATAACCTTGCGTACTCGTTGAACAGTCCTCAGTATAAGGAATGAGAACTGGAAACGATGGTGGTCCAAACAGTGGATGCGTGAAGCTGTCGGTGCAAGAAATATTGTAGATAAATTTTCCATTGGCGGCAATTAAAAAGAAATCCCCTATGAGTAATTACCTAAAGGTAAAGACGAAATCAGGAAAGAAACAAGTTACTATAACTCAAAGAGACGCTCTCTACTTTTCGAAGTGAGATCAGAATGCCTTAGAACGCGTAGTTATAAAGCCAGGTATACACCAAGGAAGGAGCTTGTGCTTGCTGGGGTAAAGCTAGAGGAACGATGGATGGATGGATGTAAAACTTTAATGAAAGTCCTGAGGTACGCGACTCAGCGCGCAGCGGGCCGCTCCCACGTTGGGACAGTCAGGCCATGCCCGACCGCCGCATCGTGGGCCCTCTGGACAGCCCATAGTTGCGCCCCGGCATCGGGGCTCTTGATAGCGGAGAGCCACTTGTCCTCATTTATTTGTTCCGTGCCTCGCAACGAGGGGCAACGCCAGAGCATATGGTCTAGGCTAGCGAAGTCATTGCAGTGTCTGCAAGAACTACTGGCATAAGTGTCGGTATAAAGATTGTGTAATAAAGCCGGGCTGGGATACGAGCCTGTTTGCAATAATCTGAGGGTCAGTGCCTGCGCTCTATTTAACTTCTTGTGAGGAAGGGGAAAGTCTCTCCTGCCGAGATAAAAGTGCTGCGTAATTTCGTTGTATGTTGTGATAGAACATTTTTTATTAGAATGTGAACATATCTACCGAGCTGTCGGTTTAGGCTCAGCTGGCCTTTTTGAAGCCCTTGGGTTCAGGGAGAGCAAGGGGAAAGTAAACATGTCCGCAATAGAGATTAGTGAAAGCGATTGTAGGTTTGGTGACAGAAAAGTATGGGAAGACCGCAAACAACGGAGGCGTACAAAAGCGAAGTTCCCTATAGTGATTCAGAATGTTTGATGCTGGGAATTCTTTGTGTACGTGTTAATCAAGAAAGAAAGGTAGGTAGGACATTAGGCAAAATACGAAAAAGAGCTTGGCAGCGCAACCCACCGCCCCAGTTTCAAAGGGGACGCTCATAGCATCCATCCATCTATCCATACCACAATGAGCATGACAATGAGCATAATTTTATAATGGCGTCGTTGAACGCGAGGCTTTAATGCGACGACAGCGGCAGAGTAGAAGGACACAAAATTTAGGCTTTATTTCGGGGACAGGACTGGTTCTCTTTATGTTTCGTTCGTCTACTTTCTTGTAGCGCAGGCAAAATGAGAGGGACACAGAAAGGCACATTAGACTAACACACAGCGCTAACTTTCAACAGATTTATTTCCAGTTCTTGCAGGCCTACTTATACTCTTCAAAACGTCACAAGACACGCGTACATTGCTCGGCAAATATTAACAAAAGTGGGCAAACTGCATGCAGACACATTTGTGGCCACACTGATTATTTAGAAAGGTGTCCGTTCAACGCGAACAGAGGTGATCGAGCTCTTTTAGTGATAAAGAAATTGGTGGCTTGCTGGCGCATGCGTCACCAAATGTGGCTATGTTCGTAACTTTCACAGTCCTTTCGAACTTGCTTCTACTCATGATAACAGTTTCTTTAATGTGTGTTAGACGTCACCTGAGACGTCACTTGAATTTTGGTGCCATAACGCCGCACGGTCGTCGAATTTTTCGGCCCATGAGCCATCTAAGGCTTTCGCCTTAAAAATTTTTTTTGTAACGATTTTGATGTGGGCATTTTCGAGACAACTTTACGTAACGTTCCGGCTTTGTTGCCTTTCGGAACAATCGAATGTCTAGCGATCGGCCGTCGCAGTTTGTTTCTTTTTTCCCTCCATTCTTGGGCACTGGCCGGGTATTACATAAACATTGCATGATATTAAACTTTGCATAGGATAAACATAAACTTAATTGTGTACGTCGCATTTAGTTGTGTAGCGTTTGATTAACAGCTTTGAAAACTTCGCTTCACATAAGATTCACAGCCGTCAGACCTCCGACAACTTGAAATCGCAAGTCTTCCAATCGTATTTTGCATCGCGATTTTCAAATGTTTTTTTATATATATATGCGGTAACACGTGATATATATATGCATCAGTAGTCATTACCTTCGCGAACACAGCACACTGACAAAATGTACGGGCGTCCTCAAACAACATTTTTATATTGCAATGAAGCGAGGTGTTGGAGTTGTCTTAATTTTTTTCCCTCTCAGGTTCTTCGCAATCCCCTTATCGTTCACACATTTTATCATGACCTGATTATGTGAACACACAAATAGTGTACGCTACGATGTAAGCCTTGGACACGACCGCACATTCCTGCCGTAACTGCATGTGTGCCTGGCGACAGGCGAAGCCATCCTCTCCGACCTTGTACACTTAGCTCGGAACTTCATCGCCGTTGCACGTAGCCAAAACGCAGTGCAGATATGATGCAAGGCTATGTCGACTGAAGTGCAACATGCACGGCCGCCTGTTACGTTTCATCAACTTGCACCTCCGTGAACAACTTTCGTGTTTTTAAAAGAGGTTCGTTGGCCACCGGATGTGGGTCACGTTGTAGTCATGGGGAACAAGCAAGCACCACCAGAACAGTGAGTTAAAGTGACACTGAAGCAAAATCACTAAATCAATTTAGACGGATAAAGCCTTCCTTGAAAACTCTGTTGTCGTTAATTTCGAAATAATAGTTTGACGATTTGAAGAGAAAACGAAGGTCAAAGTTTGCGTTTCTGAATTTCGCGCCGAATCACCAACGCCGGGACGCCACTGTGATGTAACAGATTTCAAACTATTTTTTTTTTTGTCGTGTTTAGGCCGCGTTGACTCAGCAAAAGTGCCCGAAACTCGCCATGTTCAATCTTTGGCTCCTTTGGAACACAATGTAGTTTATATTTACCGCTAAAGAATTAACTATAGGCCCTAGAAAGCGCTGTCAGTATTCATGACGTCACAGCGAGCTGGTTCCATGGAACTACGAGGAGGCGGTGACACCTTGTATTTTGTGATTGCGTTTTTTTTTCTGGCTGAACTAAACCTCTTATCGTGGTAAGAGTGGTGCTTTTGATATTGTAGAAGGGTAATTAACTGATACCGAATAAATCAGTTTTCTCATTAGTGTCCATTTAAGAATCTCCTTATTAGGAGTTGTGCCCAGAAAAAAAAAAAAAAAAAACAAGCAACACCAAGATATAGCGGTGACAAGCAATTGTCGCATCTAACTCACGGATCAAGTACGTCCAATATTTATATATCATCACTGTACATTCCAGAGCAATCGCTGCATGGTGCTAAATAGTCAATTAGATTCTTGGGGTTTGCGTGCAAAAATAACGATATGCTTATGAGGCACGCCGTAGTAGGGGGACTACGGATTAATTTTTCTTTAACATGCACCTAAATCTAAGTACACGGGCGTCTTTACATTTCGGCCCCATCGAAATGCGGCCGGGACGGGGATCGAACCCGCGACCTCGAGAGCAGCGCAACATCTATAGGAATAAATATTGAAGAGCTCTGAGCTAATTATACCGCGGCGGGTGCGCGCGGTGCTTGCGTATAGGTACTCTAGAGCATGCACGTATAGTAAAACACAATTCGCGTCACGCGTGCAAAATGACTATGGACAAGACTCGTTCCTGATATAATCGACAACAATACTCAAGAAATTTCGGATAAAGTGCGGACGCCTCGCGCCGAGCGGTTACTGGATACCAATGTGATAATCCGACGAAAAACGGTACCGGCAAAGAGTGTGTATCGAATTCTTGATCGATTTCGGGCCGGCAGTATAACCTCGTGCGTTATTTCTGCGCGCCCAAGTGAGATAAAATAAACGATCGAGTCACGAACAGTGTCATGTAAAAACGAAGCGCAGCCGAGATGGTGGATGAGAGGACGACCCGCCGCGGTTTCTATCGCGTTGCATGCCAGCCTATAATGAATATTCAAGGCTGATTAGCGGCCGATGTTATTGGCCAGTGTGATGGCGCTCGTTAGAAGCTCATTTGGGCCGCGTCCGAGTCTCCCGAGAAGTGTGCATCTCCTCAAACAACGCCCGAAAAAAAAAAAAAATGATATCTCCCGACGCGGCTCATCTCGATACATACGGGCACGAAAACTCCAAGAACTGGCACACAAGTGACTTTAGAAGCATTCCGTAGACGAGCACGGCTGCCGAATAGAACACGGCCGTTCGTTCGATTTCTTGAAAACGGTGAACTATCCTTTGGCAAATGCTGGTATTATGCTTTTAAGTGTTGGTATACAGGTGACCTGCTGTACAGGCTGCACTTACAACGGCCAGCCGCATCATCGTGCAGTGCATATCTGAATACTCTTTAAGATGTATTAATTTGCTGTTGTCTGTTAATTAAAAGGCCGTGTTTCAACTTGACGGCGATGGGCTGGTTGCATGCGTACTGTACTTCGTAAATGCTGATGCAGTGCTGCATTCATGACGCGTTCATCACATACGAATCACTGCGGACTGCATGCAAGAGTAGCCGTTGATGGCTAACTTGGACCACTGACTTTAGCACATTAGCGCTTTCAGCCTTCATGAGCACACGGCCGCTGACACAAGAAACCGAACGAATGGTAGCTCGTCAGCGCCGCATGATGCCATCTATATGCTCAGACAATTTAAATGTGCGCGCTAGCACCGCGGCAAGCCTTGCGCTGCTTCGTGAAATGGTGAGAGATTGTGTGGCCAGCGTTCGCTACCGACAGCAAATGTAAAGACTACGAATATTGGCTGTGCCAAAATCCGGTCTTGAATTACCGATCATTCGAATGGTTTCTCACGCAATCGTATTACCAAGGCGTGTGTTGGGGGCAGACATGTATACAAGATACTCCAAAAAGGCATCCAAGATGCACTAAACACTGGGCAAAAAATTTACTCGGTAGAATACTAAATATATACCAAATTTCAAAATTATCTGTGTAGAGCACGAAATACTGAGCTATGAATATACTTTCAAATTACGAGACACTGCACAACTAAAACGAAGTTCTGCGTCATTGAAGTGTTTTATTTCGGCAAAGTGAAGGACGGAACTACAAAAACTGTTGATCGCCCTTGCAAAGAGCTACCAAAGCAGCTTTTAGAGAAGTTGCATGGTAAACTTTTTTAACTGCGCTAACCCACACGGACAAAGACGAGGCAGACAAGACGTCTTTGTCCGACGTCTTCGTCCGTGTGGGTTAGCGCAGTTGAAAAAGCTTACCATGCATGTCAACCAACTAGCCCGACTTGGAGCTCTACTTTAAAGAAGTTGCAAAGGCACGTCTTTAAAGGCACTGCATTCCTTGCGTGCATTGAATGCAAAAGCATACTGGGCGTGTCGACTATATCGACGTACATGTCACGTGACATTATCACATGACGTTATCACTTGATCATGTGACCTTGCAACTTACGGTTCTCACTTGGTCACGTGCTATGTCACATAACATGATGGTCATGTGCTCGAATTGGGCAAAGTCAATCTTGAGGGTGGGCCACCCATATTTTGGGGGTGGGCCAAGTCAATTTTGGGAGTGGGCCAGGTTGGTTTTGAACGTGGGTCAACTCAATTTTCGAATTGGGCAAGGTCAATTTCTTGGGTGTGGGCCAGGTCGGTTTTCATTGACATTGAAAGATGACGTCATCATTTGGTCACGTGGATTTTGGTACCATCGGATGTTAACGCCGGACGCCGGATTTTCCTCTTCATGGGGCATATAATGCTTTCGCATTAAAAATTTGCCTTAGTCAAGCTATCCGTGTTCCTTTTGAAAATATCGCCGTCAGCGTTGAAAAGCCACTGAGAGGCAACTAGCGCCTCTTTCTCTTCATAATCACTCTTCCTCTTTTGAAGTTGAAGTTAATATATTTTGATCGACGCTAAATAACGCTGCCCATTACTCTTCGACGCGGATTCAGCGAAACGCGATCTCAGAACACGCATGAAGAACTCGATAACATGTGTTGCCAAGTTTTCTGTTCAGAGGTATAGATGGGAAATACTGGTTTCTTGTTCCAGTTCCTCTTAAATTTCTTTCTTTCTTCTTCTCTCTTTTGGCGATGGTATAGTAGCAGATGTGTACGAGTCGTTACCACGGAATGGTCGTTACATTCGGTCATTGCCAGAATTAGGAAAGGACGTGCTTCAAGTGCGTCAAACTCGACGGACCCAGTCGCAGAGGCATGCGAGGCAGTTCGTCCGGAATAGGCACCCGCATCGCTATAGCTTTTCTGACCGACTGCTGCAAGCGGGGTCGCCCACAGCGTTGTTTATCTTGGCTTCTTCTGACGATTCTCGTTTCGCTCGTCGCCGTCTGTCTGTGCTTCGGCGAAAAGGCGCTTCGCAAGATTTTTCTTCAGACGAGTCATCGCGCTTATATACGGGGCCTCTTTCGCTCGTATACCTTGTAGTCGTGGGTCACTTTCTGCTATGGATAAGTGTCACTCTATCTATACTCGCGCAATAACGTTTAGCGAGCTATTAAGATTATAAAGGCGTGCCCGCCGAACAAAATTCAATTTCACGGCTGTTCCCTCTTAGCTTTCATAATACACTAATACAGGTAATACATAATACACTTTCAAAATGTATTTAAGGTTGCCTTAAATACAATTCCCGAACTTTCCGGAGAAATGCATTGGCGTTCCAGTTAATTTTGCGCTTCAATGCATAAAGCGACGTTTTGTTAAGAAACTAACTGGAACGCCAATGCATTTCTCCGCAAAGTTCGGGAATTAATATCTCGAAACTGGTGTCATCCCGAGAATTTGTTCCAAGTGGATCCGCCTTGCGAACTCCACGGCTACAATTTGTAAATTGCAATATGGGCCATCAGGTAATTAGTTAAAAACTTAATTATTGAATATTTGTTAATTGTTCGATTATGTACTTAAATTTCTTGTGCAAGTAATGTCCGCCTCGTCGAGTAGACCAGCTCATGAACTAGAATTGTGCTATCTGCCACAGGTAACCTTTAGGAATTTTTGAAAGTGTTCGCTGAAACACCCTATATATATATATATATATATATATATATATATATATATATATATATATATATATATATTTGTGCATAAGGAAATCGCGCTGGCCCCGGTAGTATAATGAAGAAAAGAGAGGACGACGTACGTTGTATTAGTACAGTATATTTTGTAACGTTTCGGCTGGTGGACCAGCCTTCGTCAAAGCAACAAGTACATGCGATCGCGTTTCCTTATATACACGCTATACATTTCATTTCATTTATTATACCCTCAAGGCCTGTGAAGGCTTTACAGAGGGGAGTGGGTTACAAGTAAATTCAAACAGTAAGTATTACAAGAGAAACAAGTACAACATAAAAATACAATTTGACAAATAATTCAGTAGGAACACAATGAGCAAGGAAAAAAAAAAAAGCTATTGCAATAAAAAGACAAGATATGCAAGTACATGAAACCGCATTCTAGCAAGTAATGTTGGTTAAGGCATCACGAAAAAAGAAATTATCGCTGATGGATACAATGTTTGCGGGAAGGTGGTTTCACTCTAATGACGTCCGAGGTACGAATGACAGGGAAAATGTATTTGTGCTGCAAGAAGGGACGTGAACCGTGTAAGAATGATTGATGCGACGAGATACGTAGTGTGGAGTATGAATGAATACATCATGCAGTATTGTATGGTGAAAAATTTTGTGAAATAATGATAAACGGGAAACTTTACGTCGAGCTGCAAGAGATGGGAGAGAAAGGCTAGTTTTCATGGCTGTTACGCTGGTAGTTCTGCTGTAATTCGAAAGAATAAAACGAGCAGCGTTATTCTGAACTAATTCTAATGTGTTAATTAAGTTTAGGTTATTAGGGTCCCAGACTGATGTAGCGTATTCTAATTTCGGGCGTATTAATGTTTTATAAAGCAATAATTTCAAACAGTGTGGAGCCTTAAAAAAAAGCGTGGTTAGCATTGTTCACTATATTATTAATGTGGGTTGCCCAGGTAAGGTTGTACGTGATATGAATTCCTAAGTATTTGTACGAAGTTACCTGTTCTAAAGGAAGGTTATTTAAATAGTTTACTTGAGAGACGTCAGGTGTCCTAGATACATGCATAGCTTTACCCTCGTTAACATTTAATTCCATTAGCCATTAACTGCACCAGTTAGATATTATATCAAGGTCGGATTGAAGACGGTTAGTATGACAATCTGTGGTTATTTCTCTAAAGATAACACGATCATCAGCGAAGAGATGAATGTTAGAAGTTACTTGCGAAGGAAGGTCGTTAATATATATTAAGAACAACGAAGGACCGAGAACCGATCCTTGGGGCACTCCGGAAGCAACAGAACACATCAGCCGTTAGCAGTAACGTATTGTGAGCGATGAACAAGAAAACATTCGATCCATTTTAAAAGATTACCATCAATATTCAAATACGTTAGTTTGCGGACTAGAAGTTTGTGACAGACTTTATCGAAAGCTTTTGAGAAGTCTAAAAAAATGCAGTCAGCGCATGATGAACGATCAGGAATTCGATGCAACTGATGAGTGAAGGATACGAGTTGAGTCTCGCCTGAGTACGATTTCCTAAAGACATGTTGTGGAGGTGAAAAAAAGTTATGTTCAAGAAAGTCGACGAGGTTTTTGAATACAATGTGTTCGAGTAGTTTGCGTGCTGGCACGTGCTGGTAAGTGAGATGGGGCGATAGTTGGTTGCTATGTTTTTGCTACCAGATTTGTGAAGCGGAACCACCTTCCCAACCTTCCACTGATAAAGTAAAGTGCCTGTGTTGAGTGACTGTTGAAAATTTTTTGTTGGTATAATAGAACTGCACGCGGAAGTGTTCTTTAAGAACTTGGTGTTAATTGAGTCGAACGAAGCCAGGTGAAGAATTGTAGTCTAGTTTGTAATTAAGTTTAGCAACACCAGATGCATGAACTATTACTGGGAACATGACTGGGAACATGACTGGATAATCATAGTTACGCAACTCGGGAAGTTGCTTATTAAGAACCGCCGAAAAATTTTTGATAATGGCTTCGTTAAGGTGAGTTGCAGCACCATTTTTAGGAACAGGCTACGCAGTAGAGTCGTCTAATAAGATTAAGTTATCAGAAACAGGTCTAATTATTTTCCAAAAAAATTTAATTCTAGTTTTAAGAATATATGAAAGAGTAACAGTAAGGAAAGTACGTTTAGCAAGTGTTAACGCTTGAATATATTCGTTAGAAGCCGCCTTGTATGCCGTCCAACGAGAAGCACTCGAGGACAACTTAGCTGAGCGGTAGATACGCTTTTTACGGTTAAAAAGTCGTTTAATGCGACTGTTATACCAGGGGCTTGTGGGTTGGAAGTTAAGGTACGGCTGGGAACATATTTGTTCATTAGTTCATTAACTTTATGAGTAAACATGTCCCAATTAGCTTGCACAGAACGGTCATCAAAGTTAGTGAGGAATGTGTCAAGAAACGTGCATAACTCGCTATTGATGGCCTCGAAGTTTGCTTTCCTATAGTCGAGTATTGTTTCTTCTTCCTGATATTTTTCGGATGGTTGGCACTAATGGTAAAATGCATAGCAGAATGGTCACTTAAAGGTGGAAGGAAGGTAATGTTGGAAGTTAGTTTGGGTTCAGTAGTAAGTACTAGGTCGAGAGTGTTTGAGATACTAGCAGTATTCCGAGTAGGTTGAGTGACCACTTGCGAAAAGGAAAAAAGTGGAACATAAATCTAAAAATTCATTGGCCTGACACGAAAAAGACAGTAATGAAGGAGGTTGAGTGTGCCATTTAATGTTCGGAAGGGTAAAGTCGCCTAATAAATAAAGGGGCGATAATGGAAAGCGTGGTGATACGTTATTAATTACATCGTGCAATTCGCTAACGAATGTGGGTGAGGGAAGAAGGAGATCGGTATCATACGCCTCTTCTGGTGATGAATGTTAAATGTAGCCCAGAAGATTTCGAGGTCAGTAGCAACAGAAATTCGTGAAGAAGCAATGTCGTTAGAAATGACAAGTAGAACGCCGCCTCCACGACGCGCAGCACGATCCTCCCTATAAATAGCGAAGCGATGAGCATCCTCAAAGATTTCAGAATAATTAATGTTGTTTGAAAGCCACGTTTCTGTTAAGACGACAATGTGTGGAGAACAAGTGTCAATAGCTGAGGACAATGAAAAATATTTGTTCAGCACACTTCCAATGTTAGTAAAAAAGATGGACACATGGTGTTGTGAAGTCTGTCCACTTCCCCTCTCGCTCCGCTAAGTCAAATTACCTGCGGGAACTATGTTCCTTGCGCGTTGGACCTGCGACGGTTTTTCTGTCACGCATTTCATTTCGGCGTCAAAAACGTAGCACCTGTCGTTCATAAGTAGTTTGTCGTATCTGAGTTTAAACGCAGGTGCACCGGGCTGACTTTTACCAAACCCGATAAGATTTCCCCGAGCGAGACGGTTTTTTTTTTTTTTTTTTTTTTTTTTGGGGGGGGGGGGGGGGGTAATCTTCGCTGAGAATGATACTGCTTGTTTTGAGATGATTACGTAGTGAACGAACATTTTCTTTTATTTTAAAACTCGAGAAATTTACAATTACGTGTCGGCATTTTCCCGGTGAAAAAACGCCTAAGCGATGAGCACGTTCAATTGAGTCGGATGAAAAAGATGGAAGTACGGTTTTCAAAGCAGATATAATCTTGCTCTCGGTTTGTTCCCATGTTTCTTTAGCGTCTGGAATGTTGCGAATGATTAGGTTGTTTCGCCGAGATCTGTCTTCAAGCCATGGAGGAAGGAAACCACAGGAGAGGCCCTGGCCAGCACGAACGTATTGGAGAAGGTGTGGCGGAAGTCACGTGCTGTTTTTCGCAAAGGAGCACTGGGACGGGTACCCCAAATGTCAACGTTGCCATGGCAACCGTGCTCCTGAAGCTTTCGCTGCTGCTCTCGGTCTCTGAAAAGTGAGATGAGATTTTTCCGTCGGTGTCTTTCTCGCAGCACCTTTTGTTCGCGAGAAAAGCGGACTTTGGAGTGTGGTGTGTAAGCTTGAAAGTTGTGTTTTGGGTCTGTGAGTGTGAGTGTCAGCCAGCAACAGATACACTCAAGCAATCACGGCGCGGGTCTTCGTCGTCTTCTTCAACGTGCCACAGAAAAACACAGGAGCGCGTCTGCTTCACTCAAACTGCTACAGAAGTTTTGTAGGCTTTGTTCTGACGCGCGTCAGGAGCACACACTTCCGGCGGGTGGTAACAATGCAAGTTCAAAGTTCGCGCCCATCTGCTCCGGCGAGCTGCAGAACCCCTGATTGGAGGCGCAAAGAGAGGTGGCACACCAACATGGCTGCACTTCCGGCTTCAGAAAAGTGACGTCAGGGCCTCTCCTGTTTTGTTTCCTTCCTCCATGCTTCAAGCTCATTGGCGCGAGCCCGCAGAATCGCGTTTTCTTCTTTTAGGGCCCCGACAGCGCTCTTCATAGTAGACAGTACTACGCCCTGTGCCTCGAAATTATTAGCATTTTTCTTCGATACCGTCCATCCGTTTGCCCAATACTGTGAATTTCGCTTCCATATTTTTTTGGCCATTCCTGATAGCTTTAATATCGGTGACTTGTTCGGCTAAAGTTTTTGAGGACTGGAGTGAGCGGGTGTGTATATGTTTAATAAAGCGAAACATTATCTTCATTTGTTCCGCAGGGTCGTGAGGCAGTGTTTCAATATCAAAAAGTGCGTCCGCCCTAGTATTAGGCCCAGGTTTGTCCCAGCATCCCCTGAACAGATCAACAATAAGGCAAACGACGAAGTCAAGCATTCGCAAATGGTCTCGCACAGTACCCGTGGGCACGGGAACAGCACTAAGAAGCGGTAATCACTTTTTTCTAGCGTATAAGGAAAGTTTAGCACACACCTGCACAGGACAGAAGCAAGAGTTTCGGGCCATGCCAAAAGTGCTGCTCGAGTGCCCACTGAAGGTGAAGTTTCCAGGGAAGTCGTTTAAGTGTTCCTTGATGGACGATGCAGTGGTCGATGTGGTTGGCGCACGGAAGACGAGCCTTGCTGATGACACCACGGCAGGAAAATGCGCGTCGACATCGATGCAAACACAGGTTGCGTCATGAAGATGCGCGGAAACGCATTCCAAGTCGGTGAGTGTGTCCGTTGATAGCGCCAACAGGAGTGCGATAGCAGCCTGCACAGGACAGAAGCAAGAGTTACGGGCCATGCCGAAAGTGCTGCTCGAGTGCCCACGAGCGAAGAAAGAGCTATACATAAGATAGTGTAGTGCACAATAATGATAATGACAATGCAACGTAAAAATCGCGATCACAACGGCGAAGCTGATCATACGGTAAGTGATTTGGCATTCTTTCAGTACTCGCGACAGCATAGTCAAATCGCACGTGACAAAAAAAAAAAAAGAGTAAATAAAAATAGAGATACACTTCGCAACTACACTATATGCAGACATGTTCCGGCCGTAACTAATCATGTAATATAAGCAGGGGTGGCTTGATGTACTTGTTGCTCTAAAGAAGGCTGGTCCGCCAGCCGAAACGTTGCAGAATATACTGTGCTAATACAACGTACTATCGCGATGGAAAGAAACGCGAACAGCGGAGCGCGTGGCCGAAGCATTACTGAAGGTATAGTGCGCGCCGTCTAGTTAGCACCATCTTAACAGACTTCCACGTCCGGTGTGATTGCGTTGTGAGATGATGCACCCCCTATACTGTGATATTTTTGTTTGCGCTGTCCTGTTTGCGCTGTCATCATTACTGCGCCATCACATTTTCTCGTTTTCAAATAAAGATAAGTAGAATAGAAACAAAAATATCGCAGTATAGGGAGTGCATCATCGCACAGCGCAATCAAACCGGACTAGCGCGCCTGTCAATGGTGATAACTGGACGGCGCGCACTACACCTTCAGTTATGCTTCGGCCACGCGCTCCGCTGTTCGCGTTTCTTTCCATCGCGATAGTACAGAGGTCAACACATGTCTAGAACGACGGAACGTCGCGCTCGAGACTGCACGAGCGACATCTGCAGTTTGAAATAGGCCACATCTGAGCATGCGCTGTGCCAATGATGCGCCGGCCTTGCCTTTATATCCTTGTTTATCGCCGCGGCTGCAACAACTGCTTTGGCCGTCAAAAGCGCTGTGAACGGTGTAGGCAAAAACAAAAACAAACAAACAAAAACGCAGCGAATTGTTCTCGGCGCCCGGTGCAAGCTGTGCTTTAAGCTTATTATTGACAATGTTCGCTCACGAAACGCATATGGAAGTGCCTCCGCTATACCACTCATGTATGTTGTGTTTACATTTGACAGCGTTCTTGAGGTACCTACATGTGTTGATTTCAATAAATCGCATAAGTTCAAGATATCTAGGCAGCATTTTTTCTGTATGTGCGATCGAAACCTACAATTATTCGCGATTAACGTTGGCGGGTTGACGACCAAAAAACGATGAAAGTAGGTGTGTAAAATTCACTCCTAACAGACGGCAATAAACGCAATACGGCGTGATGCGCGAGATATATGTGCGATGCAATGGCGGTATGACGATACCGCGAACTGAGAATAAGCCTGCAGTATAAGGGCGCCGAGCCGGGCGATTCCGCGCGGTTTTCTTTTTTGGCGGCGCTACACCGTTGACAGCGCTTCTGCCGGCCAAAGCAGTTGTTGCAGCCGCGGTGATAAACAAGGAAAGAAAATGCGAGGCAGGCGCGTCATTGGCACCGCGCATGCTCAGATGTGGCCTATTTCAAACTGTAGATGTCGCTCGTGCAGTCCCGAGCGCGACGCTCCGTTGTTCTAGACATGAGTGTTGACCTCTGTACGTCGTCCTCTCTTCATTATACTACCGGGGTCAGCGTGATTTCCTTATGCACAACTGTTCACCCGCAATGGCCCCCGCAACGACTACGTTAAAGCACATCAACCTACGGTATCCCAGGACGGAAACTTCCACAGTCGTCATCGGTGATTCGCAGTCGAAGTATTTGTATCAGTGCTTCAATCCCAGTTCACCAGGAACACCGGCTTTCGTTTCGCAAGTAGGCGCCAACATTGAAGATGTCCCGTCACCGGAAACGGCAAACACCCTGATAGTTCTGTTTGGTACCACTGACATGGTGTCATCTAACGGAGCAGCAGCATTCGAGAGGTACCGACCTCTGCTCCATCTTGTTACGAGGACCATGCCGAATATCTCTATGCTACGCTCATCCTTCCCCGCTGTACTAACCGTCGCAGTGGCAACCGCAACCTTTCCTTCGCCCGACGCTGCAACCGGGAGGCCACTTATTTCAATCGACTGCTACGCGGATTCTGCAGTCGCCCAAGAAAAGTATTTTTCGTGGACCACGGCTTTCAATACCTGCCCCCAAGCCGTATACTGGCTGCCGACGGCCTTCATCCGAGGTTCGAAGGTGTAGCGGTCATAGCTATAGCCTTATTCGTGAACTGTGGCGCGAATTCGCGTCGTGCAACCCCTCGCATGGTGCCACCCAGACTTCTCCTAGAACGTCGTTCTCTCAACCTTCGCCAGACGCCTTGCATGGCTCTCCCGCCTCAAACCATCACAACCTTCGTGAAGAAAGTACACAGACAACTCCGTCGGTGGGCCGCCGCTACCCTTCCCGCAAGAACTCCGCTCGAGACAACGCCGCAAACTGACTGTCAGTCCCCGGTAACTCTGTTCTACATATTCCTTCTCGAACGTTCCTAAAAGTTGCTGAGAAAGGCATCCGTTCTGAGTTGCATGTCACCACATTGTCGTCGTACTTGAGCGCTTCTGTAGTCCCAAGAGGCTTACAGCTAAGACTGAAACCGGCCACCTCCGAACTTTCCGCTTTAAACAAAGCAAAGTGGCAATTGATATTTAAAAAAAAAAACGCCTCGCTAGAGTTATTGCGTGTAGTTGTTGATCACTACACATCATGGTACGTCTTCAGAGCGAAGAAAGGCGCCTCACTACGCAGTTGGAGACGCGTGAATCGGAATATTTAGCATCCTACAAACATAGCAAGAAGAACAACTTATGCGCGCTCAAACGCAGTAAATTTATCCGCGATGGTGTAGCCCCTTCTGATTGAATTGCTAATACAAATAATGTTCCCGTTGAATCATCTATTATAAACAAGCCCACTGAACCGTGTAACAATGTTGTAAACCTTTCCGCGGTTACTCTTTCTGGTGCTCATATAACTGCCTTATCGAAGGGCCTCACTTTCTGCCCAACCTCAGGCGGATTCAGTGAATTTCAGCTTTTAAAGGACCTAGACCACTTTGCTCGAAACATGCGCCTTAAAGAGTACTTTCACAACAGTGAAAATCCTAACGAGACTAGACTACCTATGCCCACATACAAGCGCTGGACACCACCGCCGCAACGCGATAAGTGTAGATGTGTACATCAGTGCTGTGTAACGTGATATCCTCGAGGCGTACAAGACTCGTGTTCCCTACCGACCGAATCTGACGTAGGAAAAAAAAAAAATCAACGCTAGAACAATTAGGTAATAACCATGACATTGTTTTTAAACCTGCAGATAAGAGAGCAGCAATCGTTCTCCTTAATAAGCAGGATTATGTAGAAGAAGCTAATAGACACGGATGCCAGTTTCTACAAAGCACTTCCGAATGACCCAACCGATAATTTTAAGGCCAATTTGAAAGATACGCTTATGGCACTACAAAAAGAGAAAAAGCTAGATGAAAAAAAATGTCGCAGTTTCGCCAGAAAGGCGAAGCATCGATTGCGATAGCAAATTAGTAGAGAGCTATTCGGAGTAGGGATAGTAGTTTTATCGACCGCATAAACTTGGACACATTTGAACTAACTGAATTAACAAGCGTGGTGTCAGCGCGCAACAAGCAAACAAGAATAGATCACACCGAATGACCGCAGACAGCGACTGTCAAAACGCTGGCAGCAAGCGCAGCCGCCGCAGCGGGCGAATTGTTCGCGCGGTCAATCGCTTCAACGGAAATTGAGCGGCGAATGCACAGCGCATACAAAGGTCAGAGCCGTGTGGAGATAAGAGACGGTGCGGGCGACCGCCAGCGCCGGGCAAAGTGCAGAGGAGAAGTTGTTGACAGAGAAGCTGCCCCCCCCTCCCCACCCCTCCTTCCCGCGCTGCCTTCCCGCTTTCTTGCTTTCGCGTGGGAGATTGAGTGGCCAGTTCCCCTTGCGCCCGGTTGCAAGATAAGCATTTGGTGAAGCAGCACAGCGTCGTCCCGCCTCCCTCCCTCCCATACCCCACGGTCTTTCGCGCGACGGTCGCGTTTGCTTTCCGCCGTGCGTTCGCTCTCCGTGATAGCGCGCGTCCCCCGCACGCTTTCACTCGCACATACGGCGCGTGGCGACGGTTTTATCGCCCTTGGAATCTATACGGAACCTCACGGCGACGGCAGAAATCTGGTTGAAGTGTCCATATAATTGCTATCGCAATAAAAGCCGTTCGGCTTCTGGTACCGCTCAGTCCTGTGGCGGGTAGATTTTACTTGCTCCCGAAGATTCACAAACAAGGTAACCCAGGCCGCCCGATTATTTCCGGCACAAACACTACAACTGAGAGCTTGTCACGTTACGTAGACTCTTTTATCAACCAGATTCCCGGAACATTTCCCTTATTTGTAAAGGATACGAACCATTTTCTTCAAGGTAAATAAATCTTGCCATTCCGCATAACGCAATCCTTGTAACGCTCGACGTCACCTCTCTTTATACTAACATATACCGCATGCCGATGGAGATGTAGCAATCCTTAAGACTTATGAAGATTCTCGTTTCGAGAAACCTGTTGATAAAGAAACCCTGGGATCGCTGTTAAAGCTAATTCTTGAGCTCAATAACTTAGAATTTAATAGCTGTCATTATGTTCAGATCGGTGGTACGTCAATGGGAACTCGAATAGGCCCAAGTTACGCTAATATCTTCATGGGTGTTCTAGAAAATGATTTCCTGTCCAAAACTAACCTACATCCTTTCTTTTATAAGCGTTTTATTGACGATATCTTCCTGATCTGGACACATGGGGAAGCTGGCTTGTTAAAGTTCATAGAAGGGTTTAACCACTTTCACCCTTCAATCAAATTTTCGCACAATTACTCGTCATATTCGGTCAATTTTCTGGACGTCACAGTTACGCTATCGCAAAGTAAACTGCTGACAAAACTTCATCGCAAACTTACTGGATAGAAACCAGCTTCTACATTTCCAGAGCAGCCATGTACGACATTGCAAAACCGGTATCCCCTACAGTCAGGCTCACCGCTTCAAGCGGTTGCGTTCCGATCGCAAAGATTTTATTTCTAATTGCGAACAACTTGCTCTCGTTAAATGGTAGTCTCCATCAAACTTAATTGACGACGCCATATGCCGAGCAGACCAATTAAGTAGAGCCGATGTTCTTAGCAGTAATCGATTACCCGAAAGACGTACCAATACCAATCTTGTGCTAACATTCTCGGCATCAGCGCCAAAAGTTTCTTCTATATTGAAACGCCACCACAATATCCTTGCCCAAAGTGACCATCTTTCCGATATATTTACCGAACCGCCTCGCGTCGTGTACCGACGGGGTAAGAACCTCCGCGATATGTTAACATCCTCAAAATTAAATGAGCAGAATAAAACATCTGGCTGCGCCCCATGCAACAAAGCACGTTGCAAGGGGTGTGTGCATATGCAAACCACCCAGAAAGCGATTAGCACGTTTTCAGACTTTGCCCTAAAAATAAGCGGATCCCTTAATTGCGATACCTCCAATGCTATATACATGCTTGAGTGCACCGTTTGCAGAAAACAGTATATTGGCCAAACAGAAAACTCGTTCCGAATACGCTTTAATAACCACAGATCGCATGCTAACACGCTTCCTAGCCTACCATTATCAAGACATTTCGCTTACCAGGGCATTCTTTCGAAAAACTCAGGGTCACTATATTTGAATCAGGCTTTCATTCCCATCACGATTGCGAAGTCCGCGAGTCTTACCTGATCTATAAATTTAACACCGTGTCATCTGGCATTAACGAAAGCACAGGCACACTAACTAGCGTTCCTACTAAGCATCCTTGACTTTAGCCGTGACTCCCGATGTCTGCCATTAAACGCCGCTTTCTTTAAAAACTGCTTTTTTCCCCTCATCATCATCATTTCATCATCATCATCATTCAGCCTGCTCAGCTATGGCGGTTACTGAGCAGTGCGTATCACCTGCATTGTACTGTCGCATGGCGCTTTATTATCCCCACAGGTTGTTGGCTAGTAAACTAACGATTCATTCCTTTACTGTATGCCACGTGTGAGCCACATTTCAATGTTTGTTATTGATATCGAGTGGCTTGCATTGCAATGATCTCTGTGCTGTGTGCCACGTGGACTGTGTGCCACCCCTGCTTATATTACATGATTAGTTACGGCCGGAACATGTCTACATATAGTGTAGTTAGTTGCGAAGTGTATCTCTATTTTTACTCTTTTTTTTTCTGTCACGTGCGAATTGACTATGCTGTCGCGAGTACTGAGAGAATGCCAAATCCTTACCGTATGATCAGCTTCGCCGTTGTGAGCGCGATTTTTACGTTGCATTGTCATTATCATTATTGTGCACAACACTATCTTATGTATAGCGTGTATATAAGTAAACGCGATCGCATGTACTTGTTGCTTTGACGAAGGCTGGTCCACCAGCCGAAACGTTGCAAAATATACTGTGCTAATACAACGTACGTCGTCCTCTCTCTCTCTCTCTCTCTCTCTCTCTCTATATATATATATATATATATATATATATATATATATATATATATATACCGCGAGAGCAAACGGGGATAGCCGATATTCTAGTTGACATTAGAGGAAAGAATGGAGCTGAGCAGGCCATGTAATGCGTAGGATGGATAACCAGTGGACCATTAGAGTTACAGAATGGATACCAAGACAAGGGAAGCGCAGTCGAGGACGGCAGAAAACTAGGTGGGGTGATGAAGTTAGGAAATTTGCAGGCGCAAGTTGCAATCAGCTAGAGCAAGACAGGAGTAATTGGAGATCGCAGGGAGAGGCCTTCGCCTTGCAGTGCGTGGATATGAGTAGGATGATGATGATGATAATTCTTCGTCTTCTGCTGGCGTCCGTATTTGTCACTACAAGCCACACAGATGGGCGGAACAACTGCAGAGGTAACGCTGACAAGTTACGCGTGTTTTTTGCAAGACTGCTCTTGCAAGATACGCCTGTATAATACTCCTGCATAATTTCTCATAATTTCTGCAAAATTAGGTGAACTTTGGTTACTTGCTGGCTTTCTGAAAACCGCCGCTATGTCAACGAAATTCTGAAAAGAGAAAGCATGACAGCAATGGCGTAGCCCGAAAAGTTCTTTCAAAGTGTGCGTGTGTGTGTGGGGGGGGGGGGGGGGACACGCATTTGACCTGGGGAAAGGGGGGGAACACGTGCTCGGTGCACGTGCCTGGCTACGCTACTGGATAGAAGAGACACAATTGCACCAAAATTGTGCTGCACTTGCTCTCTAAAGGCTGAGCGCTCGGACACACGGGAAAGGCGCACGTGCTTGGAAAGTTACCAAGAGCACTAAAATTACCAAGAGCACTACCAAGAACACTTGTACAGTGTTCTTCGCGCACAATCAATACGGTCACTGTCCAAAAAAGATGCCGCAGGACGTTGAGACCGCGAATCTGTTTAGCGGGACACGACCCGGGTCCTAATACTTTCTCCACAGATAAACGATTTATCTGAGAGGCTGACGCGGTTACGCTCGATGAAGCAGTGCTCCACAGAACCAAGGGAACGCGCTCGTTTAGACGCACTGCAATTATGCCATAAAAGAGATAGAGCGCGTAGAAGTACGGGGTGTTGGAGTGTATCTTGTGTAAACGGTTTAAAGAATTCGAAGCAAGGGATCTGTTATGCCGCAAATGTGGGGCCATTTCGCTGCTCATCAAATCCATTACCATGATTGCCATCTTGGGTCATCAAACCACATATAGTCCGCTATTACTTGTGTCGCAGGCCGCAGAGATGTTCTGCGTCGGGTGAGGAGATATACGTTTACACTCTTGAGATCTATTGTCTGTTTCATAATTTAATGCTTAGCTTGCACATAAGAGACTGCTGCATGACGTTGACTTACGTCGATTTGTCAAGTAAAAAAAAAAAATGAACAAATTCGAGAGGGACGCACACATTCTGCCGTAGTGTGGCATTTCACCGAGCACAGTTTTTCACATTTATGACATTCCCATCGGCAATAACTACTGACCTTGAAAAAGTGTCATGTCGCTGGACTTAACTTTTTTTTCTTTTTTCGTGTCTGATATAGATTAAGGTACTGTCGCCGTAGCCAGCCTGTCCGCCACTTAATTGCCTCTATGCGAATGTGGCTGCAGGGTTACCCATAGTAGGCGAATATGTTGGCCTGAGAATGATTAAGTGTCAAAGTGTCGGAGATATGAGAGAATGGGAGAGAGAGAGAGGAACTATCGCACAATAAATTGTTATATCACATTGATTTTTATGCAGTCGTAGATGCATTCGTTTTCGGTGATAAATTTCACGGCTTCCAGAATGTCAGGTTCTGCCGCTCTAGACGGTGCCATGTTGGAAAGCGGTTACTTTTCCTTGAGTCATAAGTTAGAATATATTGAGAGAAAGAGAGAGAGAGAGAGACTAACAGCTATTGAAAGGACCTATGTCAGATTCAGTCTTTAATGGATAACTACCTCTTTTCAGTAAGTTGAACCTGTGTAGCATCACAGAAAATGCAACGAGATGTTTAAGAGGATATTCGAACGCGGACGAATTCCCTGTTTGGGAATCAAATTATGAAGTTCTCGCGCCGGGTAGCTGAATCCCGGATCTTTGAAGAAGTTCGCTTTGCAGCAGATAATTGATGTGTCCTGGCGACGGCCTAACAAAATTACATTTTCTTTTCATGTGGAAAGCCTTAATGAGTTTGCACCCGTATTCGTCGTCTATAGTACGTACAATGTGACTTCTCCCGGTTGCTCCTGGGCGCCTTTAGGTACTGCCGAATACACTGTGGAGATTTCGCCAATTGTTGCCTTGAGATCCAATATTTAAGAGCTTTCGAGCCAAATACGCGTTGATCTTTATAACCACGAGGTGAATACATTCCCACTGTAAAGCTTCGTAAAATTGCCACATTGTACGCTAAGGGACAGTATTGAGAAGAAAAGCCCCAAAGATGTGTTCAAACATTAATTATCAGCGCACATGTGACATATCAATCTTGAGAAGGTTAATACGGCCTATGCATACTTGCATGCAAAAGGCTACAAGAGCCCTTCTGCACTTCTTGAAGGCTATAGACTGGACTGCGCGAGCGCTTGTGACAGCGGACGTTCCTCTGCGAATGTGTTTAAAATGACTACTTCTTTATTATTTTGCTCTCTTTCTTCCTCTATTCTATTCTTCCCCTTTCCTCCATCCACAAGTGAAGGGCACTCAAGCGGGCACGTCCTTGCTTAACCTCCCTACCTTTCCCTCTTCCTTTCTCTCTCTCTTGAGAAGGTTCTTGTTGTGTCCTCAACAGATGCCGCATTTCCACGAGGCAAATATGCCTTTGGCGCCACCTTCTCGTGCCGTAAAAACGTGAGAGTGTTTATTTTGTGGGGTCTTAGGGTCTCACAGGAGACCGACCACTGCGGGTTCGAGCTTAGCGAGCCACAGGGCCGCGTCAGCCGTCGTCTCCAGCACCGCTGCGCACGTGCTCAGGCCGCAAGGGGCTACCGAGCGAAGCACGCAAGAACACAGTATTGCCTTGAGTTATCGGAAGCCGTTTATTGCCTCCGGCGGCACCAGCACTGCACAAGCACCCGGGCGGCGGAGGGCCAAAGGGGTCCTGCACCAATTTCGAAAATACAGACACGGGTGGCTATAGCACGTCGCTGCGAGAGCACAGGCTCAAGCTGGGACACGCCGCTAGGAAAAGTCCCGGCGGCTATGCTATACTTGCTCTGGCGATAACCAATGGGCCAACTCGCGAGAGCTCGGGCAATCTTCTTCGGCTTGGGCCTTCGGCAAGTGCGGCTCGGCGTGGTACGACCTCGCGCGAGCACTAGGAGCCGCTCTTCGGCTTAGCGTCAGGAAAGGATGAGCACCAAGTACGCGCTCCCCGCACGGGCAAAGGCACCGTGCGCGAGCTCAAGTCCTAGTCAAAAGGTGTCGGCGGACGGGAGGAAAGCATTTACACCCGTGAGCAAAAGTATACAGACCACAGGGTCGCCGAAAAAAGTGAACTTCTTCGTACTTACCAAGCATAAACTGAAATTGGTGAGTACGCTGAAAATTTCGCAATGCCAAGTTTGGAGTGCAGTCCTCAATTTCAAGTTATGTTCATAGGCAGAGGAAAAAATCTGCTTTTTCGCGCGAGCCCTGGTCCGTATACTTTTGCTCACGTACCCTGCGCTGGTCCCGGAAATAAGAGAGCCACGCTCAGCAGCCCGCAGCCGAACGCGGCCGCGTCATGACGTCAGCGCACCGCCCCCAACGCAATCCACCGCGAGTGGAGCGCCACCGCTGAAACCGGTTGCGAGTGGGCGGGGATAGGCGGGGGACGGCAGAACAGGTGAAGCCCGCGCAATGGCGCCGGCACATTCCTCAATACCCACAATTTGTATTTAGTCATAACCTCTGTAAAAAGATTCCTTTTGAATAAACATGTGGGGACATTATATTTACGTAGTTCCATGTTGTTTTTCGTCCAAGAAATGAAAATATATGCAGCCGTTACGCGTTATGCGTTATTCCGCCATGTAGTACGTTGACGAATGAGAAAGAAAACAGACAAAATGAATTTGGCGGTAGTATATGCGCAGTATCATTTCTCCTCTTCCCTTTCCCCTTGAGCATAGTAGCAGGCTAGAGGACTCTTACCTCAGGCCGACCTCGCTGTATTTCCACAATAAATTATTCTGTCTCTCTCTAGTGCTTTGCATTGTCAGATATGGTGGCACTGGCGCGCATTATCTATGATCGTCCTAATTTGTCGGCGTGGCTGGCAAATGGGATGTGAAAACTTGTTTTTTTTTATTCTTTCTGTACTCTTTTGAAGGCAAGCGCATCTTTTGCTTAAGCCACCTGTACTAAATGTGCGCATGTATAAGAAAATAAACGTCATATTGCATTACTTGTTATACTTATCAAAACACCGGTAAACTTCGTTGCAATGAATTTGCAAAAAGAAAAAAAAATAAGATAAAAAGAGTAGTGCGTGGGGCGTAAAGCATTAGCAGCTCTGGAAGTGGATTAGCTCACCTTCCCACTCGGCTCACGTTCGCGATCGAAGCCTGCCTGCGTTCCGAAAAGGGGGGGCTTCGCGAGTAGCCAGCTTCCACAATAACCTGTACGCCCGCACACTTGGAGAATCAAATTTGCGCGGCCTGGAGCTACGAGCAAACACCGTCCATTCCGGTAAGTCGGCCAGTAACCCAGCTGTGTTTGGCGACAGCTTTGGGACGAGCCGAATTTGTGTCTCAGCGGGTTGTGCTATGTTTAGCGATTGCGCCGTAGCTCCCAAACACGCGGGATATGCTGCAGTCGGGAGCGCGGCGAGCTGCGGAGGCGAGCGCTCGCATTTGAGGGTGTTGGGGCGTATTCCACTCGACTACGCACCTCATAGCGTAGGCAGCCTGCTAAGCCTTTGTGTACCTGGACTTGATTAGTTCTTTTTTATTTACCCTTTTCATATCTATATACTCAACTACCTCCAACGGAAGTGGCAAGTTTTCAATGTAGCAGGGTCGGTATCTTCAGTTTTCGGTAAAGACTCTCGCTTTTTCTGGACAGCATAAAACGGTGTTAACTTTGACTTAGCAAACGTGGAAACAAAAATAGAAGAGAGAGAGAGAAGAAGGAAAGAACGATAAAGTTGGATCAAACCAAATGTGATGCAGCCAACAGGCAGCACACCACGTCGTCTGCTTTCGCGGTCCCTCCACCATCTTGCATTCCAAAGACATGTGGTAAAGCCATTCCTTGTGCGCGCAGGAGCCAGGCGCTTTCTGCAGCAGCAACACAGCTCGAAATTTGTTTTGATTTTGTTATTATGATTATTTCTTTGATTTTTTAAAAAATTTACCTGCTGGTCGCGCTCGCCCATGTGTATGCAAGACACCTGTGCTCATACTGTGTCAGTGGAAAGTATGAGTGCAAATTATGTTAAAATACGTCTGTGCAAGATAAAAGCTCGAACCTTCCCGTGCTCTGTGCAGTGTGTTCCAAGTGTTATTCATGGTGGAATGTGTTATCCGGCTAGCACACAGCGCCTGCTCGACGTGGTCGTAAGGCTTAGGGGTGCTGTGTTCTTAAGAGCCTGTAAAGAAAACCCCACGCACGCAGTATGCACAATTGCGTCTTGTTCCACAAGACGTACGATATAGACGACACGAGCAAGTTGCTCGAGTAAATGCGTGCACGCGTGCAGTCCGTTCCGCGTGAGATCAGATGAGAGATCTTCAAATTGGAATTTTATCTTGAATTAACATGTTTCGTCGAACAAGCAAATCCTTTTTTGCCGCATATCGTTTAGAATAAAAATAACGGGGATCGCCCCACTATTGCGAGCGTTGAACGCCCAGGGCTGGAAGCACTTACTGTATGCGTACACTATAGACGGTTTCATGCTCGCGATAACAGCAGCGAGCGTGCCGCTCCCAATAAACTTCCGGTCACGTGCCTTATCAGTCTGCTACGCGGGAACAAAAAGCATGTTTCCAAGTTGTTTCAGTGTACGGAAAGTCTATTTTTACGTTTTCAAATAAAAGAATGACGCATAATGCCTCAAGGCTAATACCTACATTTTCTTTTTTCGTGTAATTCACTGGAAACTGCACTTGTAAAACTATGGTTATGTATATAGAGGGTAAAAGTGTTGCAAATCTGAGGGCTTACTTTTTAACGCACGGTTGCTTCTTTGCCAGTTACATTCAGCAGCTACGTCAGTGGGCGAAACCGGAAACCATGCAGGGCCTATGTTTGTAATCAGTGAAACGGTCTATATACAGCAAGCGCTTTCAGCTCTGGATAGTCAACCCATGGGGTCAACCTTTCCGCATTTCCTTATAACTTCGTCGATGCTCTCCTGACTTTTGCGTCTTATTCCTTCCGGCTTGGAGTCACCAAGTCCAGAGGACGCGCATGAGCACGCCTGCCTGCAGTTGCGGAGGTTGTTTTCGCCGCGCGTTTGCTTTGTTTCCCGCACACTGCCGACGGCGACCGATCGACTGCACCTTCCTTGCAGCCACCTTATTTCCCGCAGCACGGGACGTTGTTCGCTCCGTCGACACCGTCGCCTCCCCCGCTCCACTCCCTGCGACGGTGTGCGTGCGGAGCGGTTCGGTCGGACGCCTGCGGTCATCTCCGCTCGCCAAGAAGACGACGTTCTGCTTTTACACGCGCAACCGTAGCTCCGCATATTTGTCCCAAACAGTCTCGCGCACATGCGCCGAATGGCTCGCTAAATATTACACGACGTGCAGGCAGAGAGAGCCGTCTCCGAGACAGCGCTTCACGCACAAAGCCGCGCGGAGCCGTTCTTATTAGAAGGCTCACTCGAGAGCCGCCTTCTAATAAATGAATGCGAGAGCTGCGCGCGCGTATGGGCGCCGGAAGCTCTCCTACGGTGCCGCGGCGGCATGTGGGAAGTTAATTGAATCTTCGGGCTGTGTGTACAGAAGAAAGCCGTCGTTCGTTTACTCCCTGCGCTTACCGTCACAGGTCCGGCGCTAAATGTGGTCGTGCCGTATAATGCACTGAGTGGGAGGTCTCCTCCTGAAAAGCGCCGGGAGCCGACGCGTCTCGTTCGTCCAGCTGTCTTGTGTATAGTACCCGCTTTCAGCAAGTCTTACTGTCGCCGGCTGGCGCTGTTTTGCTCTATATGCTGTTTCCTGCTTGCGGTCCCGTGTTAAGCTATATATACAATAACCCGACTAGTCGACTACAGTCGACGCGAGGAGCGATATGGAGACAAGTGCCATCTGACAGTCTGCTCGCTCGTAACTTCGAGAAGCAAACATTTCACGAGTGGAAGAAACGAGTGATTTCCACCGGTATTCAATAAGAGGGACGCCTACACCGTTATCGCAAGCTTCTTTATTTCGCCCTGTTCTTGACGATGGACAAATGTCAGTAGGCCTCTTTATTTCTCAACTTCGATGAAACTTGTCGACATCTAAACTGTAGTCATTCCACTCTTTCTTGTCTTGTGTTATGGCGCCTGTTCTAATGCTGTTCTGGTACTTTGATCGCGTCTGCCGCGTGAGTTCATTCGCTCGTTTTGGTATATACGCAGCGGCGAAAAGTTACCATGTTAACGCTAAATCTAGGCATCAGGTTTCCCAGCACTTATAAGGAATATTTCAAACTCCGCGGGCACTTATTGGTAAATAATCTACTCAACAAGTTCAGCATTGATGAGCACCTACCTTTCTTCACAGCGCATCTGTTTCTTTTTTAAAGCGAAGCTTTATATGTCTAGGCGAAATGTATATGGCTAGCCGAAAACGCCTGTGTGCAGAAAATTATCATCATCAGCATTGGCTCGAGCGTCGTCGTCTTCTTCCGTAGCTGGCTCGTTGTCGACCCTCGGGTTGCGCTCATGCCACGGCTCCTGCGTTCGTCGTCGTTGTCTTCTTCCACAGCTGGCTGCGTTGCCGCTCATCATTCCAGCGTAGATTTTCACTTTTCTTCTGTCGTCGTAATGGGGAGGCCTCGTTTGCGGGGATAGGAGCCATTCATTGTCTTACGTGACGGACAGATTTAATTTTGAAGAATCGCAAGCGGCAATGGGGGGCGGGCGAATGTTGCTAACCACGCTGCCGAGAAAACTCGAGAAATCGAACGCAAGCGACAACGGCGGACTGCAGGCATACCGTCAGTGACGTCGTCCTTTCCGTCGCAGCCGAACGTGTGTGTAACCTCATAATTGAGGAATACTTTAATGAACCCTCGGTAATAACCCAGTGATAAACACCGGGGCCGCACGCGTTTCAACTTCGCTGGTTAACCATCTTCGCGGAGTGGAAGGGCCGGCGATTTTCTTTTTGTTTTTCATCTTCTGGCTTTTTCTGCTTGAATAATTCGTACACGTGTTGACGAACTGAGCAACAAGTACATAAAAATTAAACTGCACTGTCACGAAAACTAACCAAGCAAACTCGGCTAAAGTATATACGCACAGACAAACGCAGCAGTTCTGAGCCGAAAACTGCAGCAGCGCTCTCACCGAATATCATTTGCATCCGAGAGAAGCTGCGCCCATGCGAGATACAAGGAACATCGGTGGTGTGTCCGATGGACAGGAAAGGTGAACACGTTGTAATTGTTACCGTAAATGAAGTGGATTTGACTTCGTCTAGTGCTATGTAGAGCATGTACACTCTACTGCCGAAATTTTCGGAGAACTGACGTCGCAAAAAAAGTCTAAATTTTCTTGCCGCTTTGCTAGGTGCACTGATCGCACTCGCACTGTAATTTGTAAAGTGTGCTCTTCGATTATACTATATCGGGTGCGCTGGCAGTGAGGAAATTTTTATGTCGTTATTTTTTTATTAGATCCCGTGGTGCTGGCCAAAGCTTTTTTTTTTTAGCCAGAGGTACACCTGCTGCATGCCACACTGCTATTTGTTTGAAATATATATTTTTTTGCTATTCTTTGGGAAGTGAGGGGAGGGGGAGGGAAGTATTCGGCGGGATTTATAGTTGACTCTCACGACGAGCGCCTCGCAGCGGCACTTGTATTTTCTTATACTCGGCCAGCGCTGGCAAAGCCTCAAAATTTCGTGACCACAGTCCGTTTTACGCTAGATAGTAATCGACGTTGACTACCAGGTTGAACCGAATTGTTGCAACTCGAGAGCCACATTAGAGAGAGAGAGAGAGAAAGCAAGGATAGGAAAGGGCACGAATGTCAACCAGATGAGCGTCCGCTTTTCTACCCTACGCTGGGGACGAAGGAAGGGGGGAATATAAAAAGGAAAAGAGGAAGAGAGTGAGCATTGCGCGCACGCAGGAGGATGCGCGAGGTGACTATAAAAATTCACTCAAACCGGCGCACTTCAAGAAACTGCACTAGTACGCGAATAGTTTTTTTTTTAAATCGCCTGCGACGGATGTGGCCAGAATCCCAGTATTTTGGACTGTTTACACTTCAGGCTGAGCACCGTTATTTCAGCGGATCCATACCTCGTTCACTGCGAGATGAGTGTGTCGACGAGCACTACCGCAAGTGTGCGTCAACACGACACAGCATTAATTCATTCTATGGCGCTACACATGAGCCAGACTTCACATCCAACAATACATCGTGCATCGGCGCCCTCACGAACGGGGGACACATGAACTTGACGTATCTTGTCTGAGTGGACTCCGGAGACGCCGTGCGCGAATTGACTGACGCATCGTTCATTCTCCACCTATATACACGTACGCCTCAAATGTGCCGTCACTATAGCGAAACACGAAAAAATTGACACGACCCACCCAGTGATGACGTATAGTGTCACTTAAACCGAGACTGTAGAACACCTCGTTTTTTGGTCATCGCTGGGAGGAAAAAGCTTTTCCTAGTTCTTTTCCGCTCTTCAGCGGTTGACACTGTAAATGAATCTTTTCGAAATTCCAGCGTCAAGATGGTGGAGTATAGGTGAAAGTCATTTCTTTTTTTTTTCTTCTTGATTCAGAACTGCTCTCGCGTTTGCAAATGTCACATTTGCACGTTATATTTGTTTACCTTTGTTTTACGGTCACATTGTTTATGACGTTAATTAACGCCGTGGATGGGAGGCGCTCCTGCCAGCAGGAAGGCTTACTTCGGCGAACAGATTCATTATTTCGCTTATTCACCTTTTTACCCATAATAACACATCTCGCCATCTCCACGTTATCTGCACGTTTTCGGCTGTGACCTCCTTGCCCAACGGTTGTCCATACGGTGGCCTTCTTTCTACAGCTGTGACGAGTCATTACAAATTGTCAGCGATTTCTTCGGCCAAAAATACAGGGGTTATATCGAGTGATTTGAGGTGGGAGGGGAGCACAGCTGAAGATTAATGTGGTAATTTAAAGTAAGTATTTACCTGGCGTGCGCGGTAAGCCTATCATTTCCCAAGTTGCTGCCTTCTCGCTCTTCGACCTCGATGAGTCCCTCTGAAGGCCACGGCTGCGGTTATCCACCCGAAATACCACAGCTTCTACGACGGATGTCCTGAGCGATATACATGACGAAGTGCCATCGGCGAAATTTGCGAAAAAGAGTGAACTTTTTTTCCCCTCTATATACGTTAGCGCCTTTAGTTGCAATGTTGTACCCCAACCCGCCGTGGTGGCGGGTTTTGGTGTTGCGCTGCTAAGCACGAGATAGCGGGATCGAATCGCTTCTGAGCACGAGGTCGCGGGTTCGATTTCCGGCCGCGGTGGCCGCACTCTGATGGAAGCGGAATGAAAAAAGAAGAAGAAGAAGAAGAAAAAAAAAAAAGAAAACCGCTCGTGTACTGTCCTTTGGGAACACGTTAAAGAATTCCGGATGATCAAAATTAACCCGGCGCTCTCCACTACAGCATCCCTCGTAATCAACTGTGCACTTTTGGGACGTTAGACTCCATGTCTTTTTTCTTCTTCTTTTTGTTATGCACTGAGCGTATTTTAAGTAACCGCGCTGAAGACTCGGAATAGTTTGGTGCAGTATATACAGTATAGCGCTTATGCATCAGCAGCGGACGACGCCCCTTTCCGTGCGGCCGGTCAGAAGTACGGTGTTTGCGCAGTGACTGCATGCTTGTCGCTTAGGGGTGTCTATTTTCGTTTGCGCAATCTGGCGCGACGATCGAGGCACCGGGACGGGAGCAGAGACGCCGCCGTCGCCCATCTCGCCGGTACCGTTGACGACACTCGCGACCGGCGCGCATCCATCAAAGTCCTCGCATTTTCACATTTCTTGCGGGGCGTCATTTTTCCTCCGTGTGTTTACATACAAAACGCAGCGGTACTCTGAGAAGTTTTTTTCTTCTTCTTTAGTAACGTGCAAACGAGGTACCTTGTAGCCACTGCAAGACCCGCTGTAGTATACTCCCTCCGGCGTCCGTCACGTGACAGCGATTTGGTGTGGAATAATGGCCGTGGAGACAGGGATAGAAACTCAAAGCGGTCGGTCCTCCCCGGTGCTGTGTTGGTGTGGCTTCATCGCAGTACGCCCTGTTGGAAATTGTGCTCGCGGTGCGGTTGGTGAGGAGCACCTGTACGTGTAACCGTGGCTTCTCGCGACATTGGAAGAGTGATTTTCTACTCCCAGCTACGCGGCCCATATATGTTGCACGGTGGTCGACGATATTTGGCACGACGATCGCTCACCCGCAAGAATGCTGGCATATATTTATGAAGTCTCCTATTAAGGGGGGTAGAAATCGTCTCGTGCCCTGCCTGACCGGGAAAGACTGCCAGTGGCAGCTGCACTCTTTAGTGATGCGTAGGTGCGCGCGAGGGCGTAATTGTGTTCGACGATAGATCACGGAAATTAAGGACTGAAGCGCAAGAAGGGACGACGAGGGTATATAACGCGCCAGACTCCATTAATGGGCGTGCCTTTGTGAACCGCGCGGCCCGGTATTCTAAAACGGTCTCCCGGTTGCGCTGGATGACAGATTCTCTCGTTCGCTGCTTCCGCGCTTTTGTTATTTTCGCTCTTAATAGAAGCTGTAATATAGCATCACTCTGTGCCTATTATGACGCTATGGTGTGAATAGCCGCATAAAGCGAACTCGCGCTCCGGTCGTACGCAGTGCTTAGCGCTGCGGAGACCTCTGGTTGCGGCGTATAGACGCGTCGCAATAGCAGAAAAGGTCGCGCGCTCGTTAAACGGCGCTGGGCGGAGGAAGTGCTACACTGGCCGGCTACTTCACGGCGCCTGCTTGCTTCTTTCTTCCGGGAGGGAAGAGCCACGGCCGGAAGCGCCACCGGAACGAGGGACGGGAAGTGACGCGAGAAGAAGGCATCGGGGCGGAAAAAAGAAGCTCTGGAGTGTGTGCTGGTCACTGCGCGGTTGCCTTGGAGATGCACCTCAACACCCCTTTCAGTCGCCGCAAGTGCTGCTCTCTTCGCCTTCTCGCAATTTCTCTCTTTTCCATCCCCCTTTTGTTACCGGCCCCCCTTCGTTGGCAGTCTCGCCTTGCTGTCGCTTCTAGCGCGGCCCACTCGAACTGTGTGTGCTTTTCAGCCGTCGCGGTGTCCTGTCGACAAACGACTGGAAGAACGCCAGGTCGGTTTTTTGTGCGATACGCGAGGAGCAGGCCTCCCACCGCGCGAGTGTTGAGCGGTGGCCACGCGCGCTTTGACAATAAACATTCATCAGTGCGTTGACGTCTCGGCTATTGATTCACGATCCGCGGCTGAGCTGCTGGCGGCGCCCCTGGCTCGTTTGCGCTGCCTGCCACCGGGGCCGCACGCGTGGCACAATGGGAGCGAGCGTTTGTCGGCATCGCCACCCACGAATTCTTTTAAGCAAACGCCAGTCATCTGTTACAGGACGAGATATGTGCTTTCTTTTAAACTTATTATTTCTTTTTAGGAAGCGCTGAAAGTCCGCGATAAAGCACGAAATTCGCGAAGCTCTGAAACAGCGCTGCGGAAAATGCCAAATGTGCTAGAATGCGTCATGACACGACTATAGACACCGCTGTGTGTTCATCTCTATGGTACGGTTGACAGCTACAACTTTAAATAGAATGTGTTTACGAGATGGCCCGAGTTTGTGTGCTTCTTACCGAAAAAAAAAATATTTTTGCACATGGACGCTTGCACATTCTTTCCATCGTTGTGAATGCATCAGCCTGCATTACTTCTGAAATGGATACTGCGGTCGCGGTGCATAATTCAAGGTGGCCGCTAAGTCCTCGATCCTTTCCTTATTATATTACTTTGAATTGAATTGTTTTTTTTTTCTAAGAAGCAAGCTCAATTTCAGATGATATCGTTGTCCACCTCACTTCGCGCACGGACGTATTCATGCGCTTGTTTAGCAGTAAATAAACGGCGCGTCACCGCCAAGAACTTAACGTAGCTTTAGTGTCTTGTACCTGTAGTGTCTCGTACGTTCACTCTTAGAACAGTGTAGTGCTGGTAACAAATTGCTAAATGTGCGACTAGTTGTCAGCCCCAATGTTTGAAGTAACCTTTTCTTTAATGTTTCCCTCCCTGGTGCATGGATTACGTTTCTCTATTCTGCGCAGTCTCGCGCTCAGCTGGATTAGGTGTGCGGTAATGCAGTAAGTTGGCGCTTTCTTCTTAATGGGTTATTATCAAGGTCTACATGAAGAGATACAGAACTACGCGAAAGTTGGCTTTTGCAAGGTTTCCTCGATTCGTGTGTTTCTCAGTTCACCCCAGAAATTTATAGTTGACAGCTCTGGCATAAGTGAAATGAATAGGTTAGCCAAATCAATTAATTACAGATTCCGTCACTTGCCGCTAAAGATACGCTGGCGACTGGTACGGAGAACTGAAGCCGCGTGTACACTTAATTACATTCGTTCTTGCACAATATTTGCATTAAAAAAACAAGAACAAATTTAAAACATTCATTATTCTCGTACTAATTATGACATTCAAATGCTTCAGTGCGTTCTTCCACGAATGTTAAATTGTTACAATAACAGAGGAATTATATGTCTCATTTAAGCGTAAGTAACAGACCTAGCGGCTCTCTTTGTTGTATAAGCTAGCTCTACGCTTTTCTGCTTTCTTTGTACACATGGCTCGATCGTTCCGCAAAACAATGTGGAGCTCAAAGCAATCGAAGGCTGTAATACTGCGTTGCGTATTTCCGGCATACTGTCATAAAGGGGTATGGAGGAAGCTCTCATGACGTCATTGAACTACTTATCCTTCCGGAAGCCTCCTGCCACAGTGTAGACCAGATAAAGCAATCAATATATCTTTGGCGACGTTTAGTTGGAAAAGCCTGTAGATGAAGAGAGAATATCGAACTTGCTGAAAGATTCTGTATCCCGGCACCCCGTGACGACATCCTCGTGTAAGGACGGCGAAGTAACGCGCCTCCTGTTCACAGCTGCGCCTTAGCGACGGCCACTAAGTCAGCGCTTGTGCGGATCCTCACGGATTTTTCTCTGTCTATGCGCTTGTGTCAACAACGCCGAGAGACACTCCTCCTCCGCAAGAAGTGTGCACAAAGGACGGAGCGCCCGCGAGAGCAGCTAGAAAGGACATTTATTGTGCTTTGCGGATGTGTGTACACAGCGATAGAATCGAATAAAAGAAGAAACCAGGGTGGGGGATGAAGCGGGGTCTTTCGCGAGCAAATGTCTGCGATCGATTTCGTTCTTGATAGAGCCCCCGTAGCAGCCGCCTCACGGGGAAAATACAGTTTTGATGAGGCTTGCTTTCGAAACCGTGCTCCGAGTTCGGCTATTTCGGACAATTTTTTATCCTCGATAGCGTATCCGTGTGACTTGTCGTATCATCGTGTGTGCCGAGCTAATGTGGCGTAAAACAAAATAAAATTGCGGGACAGGTCGAGAGCGTTCACTACCGGACACGAGTTCGCCGAATTAACTGAAGTGCCAAGTCGAATGGGGCTTTACATGATCTACTACCGTGTACAAATGAAACGGTAACATATTACTTCAAACGCGATCACAATAAACTCAAGAACTTCGCTGAATGATTTCGTGTAAGGTTGCAATTTACTGTCGTACAATAAAAGGAGCGTTTTGCACATTGAAGTTTTAATCATGCACGCGGGTATGTCACTCACCTCGACGTCACATCTTTCAGTTTTGTTTATTTATTTATTTACCAGAGTACCCACAGCGTCAATAGGGATTACATAACAGATGATGATGATGAAATAAACTTTATATTTTCGAGACAGTGTCCCGAGCGTTTGAGCTGTGGACCACTCTAGGTGGGAGGGTCCCTCATTCCAGGAATCCTCTGGCCGCGATAGCATCCCGGGCTCTGGCGACAAGACGTTGTTGTTCGTCCAGGGCCGGGGTGGAGATCTTGGCCTCCCACGTCTCGGCGAGGAGGTTCACGTCTTCGGACGTTGTATGCTTGGTAACGGCGTCTTCGGGGCGCCACGGGCACTCGAGTAGTAAATCAGCCAGAGTGTCTGGACACGACGCAGATCGGGCAGTTGTAGGTGTGTAGTGTCGGATGGATGCGATGCATGAGGATCCCATGGGTGTACGTGTTGCTCTGCAGTCTTCGGAATGCGGTGCTTTCCTCTTTGGTTAGTTTTGGGTGAGGTGGCGGGTACACCCTGCGTCTCAGTCGGTAGTGTTGGAGGATGGCGTTATACGTGGGGGGTATTGTCTCCGCTTCCGCTGCGTCACCAGGCGGTCGGCCGGGGATTTCGTGAGGCGGCGAGAGAAGCCCGGTTGACGTGATCGCGGGCCGCGGCGTGTGCCGCTTCGTTTCCCTCGAGCTCCTCGTGCCCTGGTACCCACGTGACGCAGGTGTAAGGGAGCGGAGTGCTTCTTTTCTTCAGAATTGTGACTGCTTCCACCGATATTCGGCCTCTCGTGTAATTGCGTACTGCGGATTGGGAGTCCGTGAAGATTGCGACCGCGTTCGTGCTCGTGGTGGTGGCGAGAGCGATCGCCGCTTCTTCCGCTGTCTCCGAGTTCCGCACCCTGACGGTGGCGGATGCCAGTTCTTTGCCTCTCGAGTCAACCACACTCAAGGCGTAAGCAGTTTTGCCCGGGTATTTCGACGCATCTACGTAGCGAGCATCTGGATCGTGCTTGTGGCGTCTTCGGATGGCGTCGACTCGAGCGAGCCGGCGTCCCCGATGATGCTCGGGATGCATGTTGCGCGGTAGTTTGTCGATGCTCAGGGATTCTCTTATGCATGGCGGTATCTTGACCTTGCGGTCCGCGTCGGAGATGTAGCGTTCTCCGTAGCCGAGGCGCGCAAGGACCGATCTGCCCGTCGGCGAGAGCTTCAGCCTCTTGAGTTGGTTGGTCTTCTGGGCTTCCACCAGCTCTTGCCAGGTGTTATGAGCACCCATTTTGAGAAGTCGGGTGGTAGATGCCACGGGTGGTAGACGCATGGCGAGCTTCGTAGCTTTGCGGATGATGACATTGAGCTTGTCGACTTCGCAATTCTGGAGAGCCAGGTACGGGGTTGCGTATTCTGCTGGTCAGTAGAGCTTGAACGACTTTCAGGGTGTCTTGCTTCTTGAGGCCACTGCGTCGATTGGCTACCCTCCTTACGAGGTGTGTGAGTTGGGAGATTGTGCGTTGGAGCCGTGGGAGCGTGGCGACTCCTGATCCGTCTCGGTGCAGGTGCAAGCTGAGTGCTCGAAGTGAGGCGACCTTCGGTATTTGGATACCATTGAGCGTGACGCATGGGTCTGGAGCTTCGCAGGTGGGAGGTCTTCCCCTCGTGCGTGCCTTGAGTACGAGTAGCTCCGATTTCTCAGGTGCGCAGTGGAGGCCGCAGCTATCAAGGTAGTGCTCGATAACATCAACCGCTTCTTGAAGGCAACGCTCTTGCTCTCCGGTGCTCGTTCCTCGTGTCCAGAGCGTAATGTCGTCCGTGTAGAAGGCGTGACGCAGGCCTGGGATGTTTTCGAGAAGCCAGGGGAGCTTGAGGAGTGCCACGTTGAATAGGAGGGGCGACACGACGGAGCCTTGCGGCGTTCCCCTGTTCGGCAGCTTGAATTCTTTACTGCGCAAGTTGGATATCCCCACCGTGGCCGTCCGGCCGGTGAGGAAGTTACGGACATAGCCGTAGGTCTTTGAACCGCAGGCGGTCTCCTCGAGGTTTTGTAGTATTTCTTTGTGGCTTACATTGTCAAATGCGTCCTTCACGTCGATGAAGGACGCACGACTTGTTGTTCTTGCTGAGGTGGTCAATGAGGTCATCCTTTAGGAGAAGAAAGACGTCTTGCGTAGAAAGAAGCTGGCGGAAGCCGAACATGGTGTCTGGATAGTGCCCATTGTCTTCGAGGTGCGATGTCAGCCGGTCGTGGACCATATGCTCAAACAGCTTACCAACGCACGAAGTGAGAGAGATTGGTCTCAGGTTCTCGAGAGCTGTAGGCTTGTTGAAAAAAAAAAAGAAACATAATACAAGCAACATAGGATAAAACACCACAACTTGCTAAACACGTTAGTTCTACATAAAGTTTTTTTTTTGTTCACTTTGAGTTCTTGATCAACTCTCATAGACACGAAGTCGGACAAATGTAAATATTTCATACGATCAATACCTGTTCTTGAATGAAAAAATATCATGAAACAGTTTTAATCTATGAATTAAACGTCGTTTTTGCAGCATGTCCCACCCAATTTTCGTTTTGGCCTCTGTTACACTAAAATTCCTTGTGTAATTTTTAAATACAAAGCGCACGACCCTACTCTGAACTCTTTCCAGTTTGTCTATGTTTGTTCGTGTCCAAGGATCCCAAACCGCGCTGGCATATTCAAGTATTGATCGCACACTGGAAAGATAGAGTAGAGCCTTTTGCTTTGATTGGAGATTGTTCTGTGTTTCTTTTCATAAAACCTAGAACACGAGATGCTTTGGCAGTAATGTGACAATATGTGACGTGTCCAAGATAAATCAGTGGTGAAATAAATTATCGAATATATAAATTCTGACACAGTCAGCAGTTGCGTCCCATTAGTATTATAATTAGACTGAAATTAGTTTCTTTTTCTTTTTAGAGAAACACATGTGTACTGTTTTTTTTTTTTTTTACGTGAAGGTTTATATGCCATGTCGAACACCACCGTGTTGTAATCCTGTCGACGTCACCTTGTAATTTTGCACAATCATTTAAAATATTAATGACCCTGTACAATACGCAGTCATTTGCGAACATGTGCACAGTACAGTTATTATTGTCAACAATTTCATTAACATACATCAAAAAGAGCAGTGGGCCAAGCACCGACCCTTGTGGTACTCTCGACGTCACGTCATCCTCACCCGATTTCTCTCCGTTAATAACAACCCTCAAACGTCTAAGCTGCAGATAAATGTTTATCCAATTAATTACAGTAGTGTCAATGCCATACCATGACAACTTTTCTATTTACAAATCATGCTGCACAACGTCAAAAGCTTTCTTGAAATCAAGAAATATACAATCAATCGTTCCGCCTTTATCCAATACACTTGCTATAGGTCATGAGTTAATTCCGTGAGCTGCGTGACACAGGAAAATCCACTGCGGAAACCATGCTGGCAATTATTTAGCAGGGTGTTCTTATTTAAATGTATAATTATGTTATAGAAAAGAACATGTTACAGAACCTTGCACACTGTACTAATTAACGACATGGGACGGTAGTTCAACACCAAATTTCGTGGTCCAGATTTGTGCACCGATGCTACATTTGCCCTTTTCCAATCAGACGCAGGCTGCCCTCTTCGATCGATTTTGTAAACAGTAGACATTGTTACGCGAACGAAGGGTTATGCACTGGAGACTATTTACAATGTGTATTTACAAAATGCAAATGCAGGGCTGGCCAGTTCAGCCGACAGCTGGAGAGCAAGGAGCAGTTCGTCTTCTTCGTCGAGGCGCCCGCGCGCAGCGTCCACAAGAAACACGCAATATGCATATCATTATCCCCGGCGGCAGAAGCACCATCCCGGTGCGTCTAAGTATCGGTGGTAACAGGAGGGTGGTGCGGTTTTAGGCGTGCGACATGCACAACGTCAGTGGAATTCGGGGCAGATGAGGCACTGGTACTGACTGGGGCGATTTCATACGTAACTGGAGTCACGGCACGCAGCACTCGATATGGGCCTGTGTACTGAGATAGGAGTTTTTCTGACAGGCCAACGTGTCGAGTCGGGGACCACAGGAGTACCAGGGATCCAGGCGATAAGTGGACGTCTCAGTGTTGGCGATCGTACAAAACGCCGTTGGTTCTCTTGGGAGGTCAGGAGGCGAGCGCGGGCAATTTCGCGTGCTGGATTGTCCTGGTGATTGCCTCAGGCGCATATTCGGTGGTCTCTGCTGCGGCGGATGGAAGGGATGTGTCCAGTGGCAATGTGGGTTCTCGGCCGAACAACAGAAAGAACGGGGAATAACCGGCAGTGTCGTGACGCGAAGAATTGTAAGCAAATGTGACATAGGGTATGGCAAGGTCCCAATCAGTATGGTCGGACGAGACATACTTTGCAAGCATGTCTGTCAGGGTTCGATTCAGACGCTCCACAGACAAATTGTCTGTGGACGGTAAGACAGCTTGTGCCTGGTTGAGCAGGACTGCAGGATGTCGGCGATGACTTTAGAAAGGAATGTCCGACCACGGTCAGTGAGTAGTTGGTGTGGAGCTTCATGCTGCAGAATCACGTCGTGTAAAAGAAAATCGGCGACATCTGTGGCGCAGCTTGTTGGAAGCGCTCTGGTGATGGCGTAGCGTGTGGCGTAATCTGTCGCCACAGGGACCCACTTTTTGCCAGACGTTCATAGAGGGAAAGGGCCAAGCAAGTCCAAGCCAACGCGAAAGAACGGCTCCGAAGGAATGTCGAGTGGTTGAAGGCACCCGACAGGGAGCGTCGTGGTGTTTTGCGGCGCTGGCATTTCTCACATGCCGCAACGTATTTCCGGACGGAGCGGGCAAGGCCTGGCCCAGCTGTAAACAGCTGTAAAAAGCTGTTTTAGCTTTTTTATTACACAAAAACATGTTTTGTGTAATTTTGAGGACTCATTATTAGATGTACAGTTATATGAAACGTAAAAGTTATCAGCTGGCCGCTAAAGTTGGAGGACAGACGTCAAGATTCTCGCTCGCTTTGGAACAACTTGTCATCTGTTCTTGCTTTTCTTCGATTGATTCTGCATTGAAGGTGAGTAAACTTTATTGAGGGACGTAATATGGGTGAATGAAAGCCGTTTATGTAGATGTTATTTTAAGAACACAGTATTTATGTAGCCATATCCACGTTTAGACGAAGCCTCGTGCAACACCAGCCAACAAAAGCCTCGCAGACACATATCCCGTCATTCCCATGACAGCACAGCGCCCTTTAAGAAACTCGCATAGACGGTGGCGCCAGATTACCCTCTAGGTGTAATAGTGAGAAACTCTATGGGCAAGGCCAAATCAAAACGCGCCAAGCGTCTCAACGCACTTGCTTGCCCACGAGAAGTTCATAACTCGAAAGACTGCTCAGCGGCGTTCAATTTGACTGTAATGCTTTCTCATTCACAACTAATATGAACTGCTTAAGTGTCCTAAGATTTTTTTCTAACAACTAAATATGCAGGTTACGAAATGCGGCCGGTAGATGCCGGTATATTTTGCATTCTAGATTGTGCAAGATTTAGCGTGGGCCAAGCCCTGTCGTCTGCAGTCCAACCCCGCCTGGGGATGGTGACCAGCATTTACAAACTGCGGGTCTCTGGTTGTGTAAAGGCAGCGGCTGAAATGTGTACGCGCGGCCATTACAGGAAAATCATGGCCAACTCTGTGCGTGTCCTGTAAGTTCACTGCGCGCCTCCTGGTGCATCTCTTCAGCTTGAAGGCTTACCAGAACGAGGAGGAACATTGGAGCTTGCAGGTGGCCTGTATATTTGTGACAAAGGATGTATAGAAACAGGGTAAGCGACCCATGCCACCGAGGTATATTCGAAACCGCCGACGGCTCGGAGATTTTTGGATGCGCCCTTTGGGTGCTGTGTGCAGAGATGGTGGAACTAAGCCGCTGTGAGTTTGACGCTTTCTGGTCCAAATCTTTATTTTGACGTCACAACTGTTTTTGTGCAAATGAACGAGAAAAGGAAAGAAAAATAAAGCTGAACGGAAAATTCCCAGCGTAGTTATCCGTATTATATCGACGCCTTCACTCACGATATTTCCATATCGTATAGGCAGCAAGTGACATCTCAAGTTTCTAAATTCGCAGAGGTAAAATTGTCAGTTATGGTCACAAGGCTGTTTGCATTACCCCAAATTCTCATAGCCGGCCTTAGAATGGGCTTCAGAGTTGCCAGCACGATGCAGAGGCCTAATCTCAGCATGCACCAACCTGTAGACATTTCTCTAAATTTCAGAGAGAACCAATGGTAACTTGGTTGCTAGCACTCTGACTTTTCAGGTTAGTTTTGGTTCATGTTCTTTTCTGTCTCGGGCAGTCCTTGTAAAGCATTATCTTCCTACAGGAACCATTGGTACAGAAAGGGTTAGGAACATGGGCTTCTATTTATGAGAGATTCTGCCGGAGCAAGGCGTGCATGCGAAAGTGTGTTCTATATAGGCCTCGACGACGACCGCGCAATGCTTGCGCACGTCACCCGTTGCGTATACCCGTCTCACTTGTGCATAGGACACACAGGCCCCCCTCCGGACGGCTCATCAAGGGCTCGGGTTACTCACCACACGCGCACTGGCAGTCTCTCCTTGCCGTGTTGTGTATTCAGCCTTTGCCTCTGACAACACATTGCGCTGATGGCCTGGTAGCAAACACGGTGTCCGGTAGCAATGGGCTGTTCGGAACGATACTGTCGTTCTCGATCGGCGTTTCGAACTGTTTAGTGTTTCCCGCCTGTATATAGAAATTAGTCCTGAGAAATCCGGCAGATCCGCTTCAAGTGGTTCCTCCTCGTGCAACTTGCACGTTAGAGAGTGCACGCGAGGCCGTCGTTGCTAGTACTGGCATCGATTCTTGCCATGTGTTCTCTTTTTTTCAATTTTGTCCGAATAATAACCGGCACTTAACTGAAAAATTAGATGTATCGCCCAGTTGAACTGCTCCATGTTACACGTGATGTGTTTATCAGTATGGACAAATCTTATGGTGAGTATAAGCCATCTTTTGAGGACACAACAACAGGTACAGTTGCCCATCTCTTAAAACAAGCATTATTATCAGGTTGTCGGTTGCATTTGGCAACATACTTTGTTTAGCAGATTTGTTTCTTGTATAGTTTTCCGCCAAACGATAACTTTTTCACGATGCTTGGCACGGTCTTATATAGGCATCTTTGGGAACGTTTTTAAATATAATTTTCTTCGTAATACGGTGTGGTGTTCAGGTTAAGTGTTTGTTCGAAGGCTCTGAGGGTGGTTGCCATTTTTCTGTAGCTCACCATTAAAGCCGCATGATGAACGTGACGTTTACAGGTCCATGCTTTTCTTGCTCTTAGACCGCGGCACGAAGGGCATGTCGGGTATTCCGAATACGTAAAGCAGCTAGGCTTGACACTGCAGGACCTTTGTCGGCTCAACACACGGCATTCACTTTTCGTATTTTTCGTGCGCCTTCATCCTTGATATTTCGCTGTGTGTTCTTTTTCTTTCCCTTTCCTCTCGCAATAATTATTTTTCATCGCCACCTTCCTTGCTCCGTATGTTTATGACGTCATCGTTTTCTTCTGCGTGGAGGTATCGGCGCCCAGCAAAATTTTTTCATTCCAGTTTTATTGTTTCCTTGTAGAAAAAAACATGAAACAGAAGCCCTCCACTCCTTGTATACGATTAATTACAATTAAATGTGCTGAACGAATACGCTGCAAAACGACGCTGTAAGCTTTGGGACTTTGTGTATGTTCTGGACGCAGTAATTTTAATTGTTCTGGTGCCGTTTACGAGACGTACAATAAAATTAGTACTGTACACGTTTTTTTTTTCTCGCTTGGGTTGCCACGTGGCTTAACATCAGTGTGCAACTAAATATGTGCTCCACTGTAGTCCTACTGCCTCTCGTGCTGGTGTGAACGCGCTGCGCTTGCGGACCCCCGGTTGTCGACTCGCGAGCTGCCGCCATGGGGTGAGCGATGAGCGTTGGCAAACCTTTCCCCGCCATTTATCAAGATGCGTTCCATTGGCCTGAGTGGCAGCCGACTGCACTGTGGCGATCTTGACCGCGAGACAATTGCGCGCCGACCACACGGGGCTTTGCCTTTTGCGTTTTGCGAGATTCGACACAGAAGAATTCGTATCTCGTACTTTGAAAGATCACCGTGAAGTCAATGTGCTTGTCAGCGAACGTAATCGGAACCAGTGTGAGGTTCACCAAGCTTCGCGGAAAGACGGAAATGCGTTCTTCATAGCGGCCCGAGCGCCTCACTTGTGTTTGCGTTATCACTTGTGTTTGCCTTATTGTGTTTACCCTTAGTGCGCTTGCGCGCAAACATATTCGCTGGCGCATGCGCGTAGACATATACATGTATATATAGAAAACGTCTAGCACGCGATGCACTGAAAATAGGTACGTCCTGGTGTCGAAGTCTTCGGTTTACCTGCTTTGTTTCAGTAAAAATTTTCACGTGTCCAGATTTTAGTTTTTTTTTACGCAACGAACTTCGCTGGTTTAGATCGTATCGTAGTGTGCGAACGTTTACGAAATCATTCAATGACATACTACTGCTTTGTACACGAACGCGAAATGAGGTTAGAGCACGCGGCTATATCCGGCCAGTAATGCTGTGCTCCAGTGTGTGCAAAATAAAATGACGGATACGCAGGCATCATTCTCCTTTTACCGGTCGAGGTGACATCGGCCGGTACACTGTTATGGCTGCACACGCTGATTGGTCGACTACTGCATTGCTGCAGCTGAAATAATAAGCGAAAGCCTATTGACCACTGCGTGGTGCTGCGTGGCCGTGCAGATAATGCGATGATCATGCGTGCGTCTGACTCTAGCCTTAATTTCTTCGCCGCGGTGGGCGCAGAGATTTTTCGCAGGGCCTTTAAAAAACCTCAATCGCAGGAGCAAATAGCGAACGTATGACAGTAAACAGTGCGATAAAAATACAAATAATACGCGGTGCGAAAGAATAGGTGGCCCAAGCATAGTAGGCGGCGCGATGTTGCACTTTATCGCTTCAGGATGTGTTGACTTCGTGATCACTATCGAGAGTTTAGCAGCACCTGATGCGGTTGCAGGAAAAACACCTGGCCGTACAGCAGGGGCCGAATTCACAAAGATTCTCGTTGTGCTCTTTGCCATTGGCAGGCTACATTCGATAATAATATGTCCAGCATAATATTTCATAAAAATTGCAATTACGAGGAATTATTGCGTTAAAGCATTTTTTAGGTGGAGAATACGGACCCAGGTCTTTCCATCCGGCAGAATGAAACCGTGTGAACAAAAAAGCTGCAAGGACGTATATTACTGTACTACCGTGCAGCCATACAAATGGAAGCATTCCAGAACGATAATTCTAAAGCGCTCTACTATAATAAGGGACATGAGCTAGTTTGTGTATATCTTGTGATGGTGCGAAATTAGATAATATCAGCACTAGCCTGCCTATACTAAACTTGTGTTTCATTCCAATTTTTTTATATTTGTTCTACCCGATTCTTGGCAATCCACCAGCATACATGACTTCTCGTGATTTTACGGCAAACGCTAGAGTGTGTATGTGCGTGCTGTTAACATTTCTCCTCTCCTTCTCATGGGTCCTTTTCTTTCTGCTTTTTTCCCCTCCTATTTCTCCGCTTCCCGATAGCTCAGCCTGGTTAACCTTCCTGCCTTTCTCCTTATAACTTACCTCTTTCTCTCTACAATATCTGTCTTTCTCTCAGAGCGTGTGCTGTGCCACTTCCACAAAAGTGTCCACTCTACTATGCTCTACAATGTTCTGGTCCTGCTGGCAGCCAAAACATTCTTTTGTAAGCTATTTACTGCATCCCGACCGTTAAGTCGTGAACGACTGATAAAAACGTTTGTGACTTGTGTGAGTCACACTATAACCTTCAAGTAAATGGAAACAACTGCATATTTCTTTCTTCAACGTGTTAGTTTTTATTTATTTTTTTAAGGTTCAAGGGAGGCGACTAGCATTGTCCACACTCCCAAGTGCGGACAATATTAGAGCGATGCGAGGTTTTCGTGATGCCAATCGTACATGGATTCCTCTTTCTGTCTTTTTGAACGTTTTCGGCGCTTTGCACTCTCTTGCGGGCGTACCTCGTCAGTGTTTCGACTGCGCGCTGCACCTCCGCAGCCGTCGTCGCACGCAATTGGACACGAAAATTGCGACTGCAGTACTTTCAAAACTCGTTTCATTGTCCCACTACTTCAGCGCGACAGTCGCATCCCCAGTCGGCTCCTCCCACTTTAACATACCTCCATACTCGAGGCTCAATATACAAATATTGGATAAGATAGAAGAAATCGCATGCCGTGGTGTTTGAAGACAAAACAGACGAACGGTTTGGTATTCGTAGGAACCCCAAGAAGATAACACATCGGCCGGTGCCGTTTGACTATCTGCAGTCGTGCTCGACATTGACATGGGGGAGGCCCGTGCCTCTTTGGGAAGTGAGACTGCTGCGACTCCATACTGCGTTCTTCCGAGCTCGAACCGTGTAGTAATTTCGCTACAATTGTCCTCATGTTCTCTGTCGTCTTGGGTGGGAAACATATCGTGCACAACTCTTCGCTTAGGAACTGCGAGTAGCTGCATTGCCCACTCTGGAGGGAATTGCACACTTTGTGATACTCCTCCTCGTGACGTTCCTGATTCGGCAAAACCTGCACTTAAACCTTGGCCCACACCTTCACCAGACTGACTGGGACAGTTTTATTTGCCTGAAGCAACACAGCCTGTAGCTTGTCCCTGGATACATTCATCATCACAAAAAAAAATACTTTCAAAGTGTAATGCAGAGGTTCCTCGTCCTCGCAGCTGCTGGCGTCTTCGCGCTTGTTCTCGCGATTTTCAACCATATTCTGAAAAAAAAAAAAAAAAAAAATGCCACCAAAACTACTCAAAATTTATTGTACCTGCAAAGGTGGCTTCACTGCAATGCAATAGTGCATTGCGAAAAAGCCAACGTTAAAAACTTGAACATTGCCTTGCAGAGCAACCAACTTTTAAAAAATTGGACATATTGAAAAGTTGTTTGCTCTGCAACGCAGTGTAAAAGAGGAAGGGAGTAACTTACAAAAGTAGGTGGGTCCCCCTGGCTTGTTCTAGGTCCTGGTCTGGTCGGGCTGACTGCTCGAAGCATACTGCGACTTGGGGACAGGTCTTCCACCGCTTATGTAGCTAATATAGCCGGAACAAGAAAGAAATAGTCAGTTTTGAGCTCACTGATGTTCAAGAACGGCGGGTTACGCCCAGGAACCGGGATAATGAACAGGGATGGTTTGAAATGCATAAAAAAAAAACGTTTCTTCACTCTCAAGCATTCAGACACCTACCAGCAGAACAAGAAGGGAGGGGCTCCTTTTTATGTCGCCATTCTTATTGACCCCTGCAGACGACAACGCGTGCCCTTCGTTAGTAATTTAAGGCTGTTCCAATGGAAGAATTAGCGAAACTAATATTCTAAAAAAGCTGGCTTCTAACATCAAGTACACTTGCTATAACATCTTTATTGCTTACTATACAACATTTTAAGCACTGTCCCCCTCAAAGCAGTCCCTTCTTCTTGCAATACACTGTACCCATCGTTTCTTCCATTTTTGGAAAGCCTCCTGGAACGCACTTTCTTGCATGGCGCGCAGTTCTCTTGTCGCATTCTCCTGAATCTCATCTACGGCTTGGAAACGACTTCCTTTCAACGTGGTTTGAAGTTTGGGAAACAGGAAAAAGTCTGCCGGGGGCTAGGTTCGTAAAATACGGTTGATGGGTCTCAACGGGAGTGTGATGTTTTGCTAGGTAGCTGCGTACAAGGAGCGACGCGTGAGCCGGCGCATGATGAAAGGTCCAAGTCTGGTTTTCCAACAATTCAAGTCTCTCACTGCGCACAGCATCCCTCAAACGCGCTAGCATTCCCTGGTAGACTTCGTTTACCATCTTACCGCGTGGTACAAATTCCTGATGGACAATGCCAATGCAGTGAAAAAACACAAACCACATCACCTTGATCTTTGACTAACTCATGCGTGCCTTTTTGGACGAGGAGACCCTTTGCCCACCCACTGCGACGACTACACCTTCGTTTCAATTTCATAGCCATAAACCCACGTCGCGTCACCTATTATGTTGTTCTGAAGGAAGTTTTCATTGTGATTGGCAGTGGCAAGCAGTTCCTGGCTTTTCAATACGGGTCTGTTTCTGATCGCCAGTCAACAACCGCGACACTAATTTTGCACTGAGACAACGTATCTCAAGTTTGTCACACAAAATTTGATGTCATGATCATACGCTGATGTCTCGAACAGTTGAACGACGATTTCCAGGAATCCCAGCACGAAGTCTCTCGACGTGGTCATCTTCTGTTGATGTAAAAGGTTGTCCGGGCTTGGGATCGTCACCGACCGACATTCTGCCGTGTTCAAAACGCTTAAACCACTCATAGCACTGTGTGTGACGCATACAGTCCTCCCCGTACGCTTGCCTAAGCAAGTGAAATGTCTCCATAAAAGTTTTGCCAAGATTGTAGCAAAAGTTCACACACACACGTTGTTCTTCAAGCTCTTTCATCGTCACTTTGGCACTAATTCGACGAACAGCTTGTGCACGTGCTTAGTCCAGCGGCTGTAGCTCGCCAACTATAACGGTCAGAGCGAAACGCGCCAAATGATAGTTCGTTGTCTAAACCTGCCGCTGCGTGCACCAGTAGCCGCAGCGCTATGTGCGATACAAGGCGAAGGGTGGGTACTTCTCGTGTGGTGACGTCACAATAAGAGTGACGAAAGAAAGGGACTACTACCTACGCACGGCTAAATGCACTTAGGAATGTTTGTTTCGTTATATGTTAATTTACCATTCAGAATGACTGTCAAATGTCACTCGGACAGGAAGATTGCTTAGTAATACCGATAAACAGCTGATTACTAACGGTTACATTACGCAAATAGACGTAATAAATCTGCGGGTGGTCTATAATTGGAGCACTGTTGCCTAAATGTCTACGAGTTATCGTACAAGACAATTCAGCTGCTAAATTGGTTCGATCAGTAACCGGTCTCTGCGCAGGACCAATGCCCCTGTGGTAAAGTTGTTCAAGACAAAGTGTGTCAGTTCCTTTTTTTTGTGCTTACATTTTTTTCTTCTTGTTTTCTGAGGAGAAGTAGCCGTCGGCAAAAAGAGAGAAAAAAAAAAGAGAGAAAAGAAAAGGAAAGAGAGAAAAGAAACCGCAAGCATGGCCGAGTACATCCAGTGGAGTTTGCTTACAGCTGGTGTTTGAAGCGGCCTGTATTCATATCCGAAGCTCTTCCTCCCTGATGCCTCCAATAACTGCAACTGCGCCGTGTTCTTTGGACATCACGAATGCTTAAGAATCCGAATTTAAAAATCTCGAATCGCGTACGAAGCACTATTTTATTCTTCTTAAACGCCATAATATTTGAGAATGCCTGTATAGTTACGTAGAATAACTAAACAATAACAAAAATGACATTATGTGGTGGTCTCCACGAGTTGAATTCCTGAGGACCATGATGATGCCTTAGCGTGTTCATTACTGCCGCGCGTAATTAACCGTTATTACTACACACCGTGTGTTTTGTGTATAGCGATTGCGATCCATGTTGCGTTTTTATATACTGAAGACCGGCATGACTGGTATTTAGCCCCTAGAATCTGTGCACGATTACGTTTATCGATATAGATGAATTAGTCACAGGGCACCCTGATCATAATAAGGAAATTAACAGAACTTAAAGATGGGTTGGAACGCGTACGGCAGGCATTACCAAGTCATGTTTAACAGCATTACCGCTATCCTTGAAAACAAATATGTGAATGCCTATATATATATATATATATATATATATATATATATATATATATATATATATAGTAATCTATAGCAATCATTATACTTGCAGGCGGTCGCTGCCCATGCAGGCTGACTTGCGTTTACATATGGAAGTACACGTAAATATTTACGGCAGCGCGCGTCTCACTAAAGCTATGGGTGCTCATTACTGAATAGGAGCCCGGTTGATTTCTCTCGTTCGTATTGAGCCCTGGCGGTACCAGTGAAAGCACTTAGTAATTGAGCAGCCGGGCCATGTTTTTGGACGCCTGAATAAGAAGCCTCGCTCGCGGAGCATGAGCCACGACAGACCCGTTTGCTGCTTGAATAACTTTTGCATGGACGGACTCGTAATGGAACGCAAACAAGGACGATCATCCGGGAGCTTTGACTTTGAAAGCTTGCTTTGATAGCGTTACTGCCAGGTTTGATTATTTATGTGTATAATGATTATTATATATATCATGCGTGCAATTTTGGTTTGCATGTATATAATTTGGCGCTGATGTCAGCAGTTTAAAAATTAACATACACGATGTTGTTTGCTGAGTGCTTTGCTTTTTCCTTGTATTACACGCTTACTAAGCCTGTGTAACCGGAGCGTGGCTGGCAGCTCACAGTGTGATAACTTAAGTCTGGCTTTTGAGTTATATCACAGTTTTCTCAAGCTTTCACGCCTGACTCACTTGTCTCTCTGTTCACGTGCACGCGCCTTTCTTACTGTGTCTCAGTTTCCGGCAGCAGTGACGCGTGGCTCTGAATGATCTGAAACCTTTAGGTCGATCGACCTATACGTCATAGTCAAACGGATGTCTTCCCAGCGCTATATCTTTCTCCCGTTACAGCACGGGGAATAAATGTCGGCCCAAAGCGGAAATTCCTGCGCAGTGTTTTGATTTTCGCATCAGTTATACCTACAGGTTAATCGGCCGTCTCGTAGCTTCCGGGCGCGAGCCATCCATAACTGGGCAGGCGGGTGGTGGTGGGCGGGGAAGCGCTGCCTATAGGGGCGAGAACTCAGGGCGGACGGGTTTTCGCACCGAACGGCACTTGGTTCAAATAGGCACGCTGGCGATCCTCCGCGGCGCTGCGGAGCCCGAAGCGCGCTGTTCCCCGAAACGCAACTCCGTGAAGCGAGGATAATACAGAGAGAAAGGGGAGAAATGAAGGAACGGCTGGGCTGTCGCTCTGGCGAAGTTTTTTGTCGCTTTCTTGGCTCTCGCAAAGAACGAACGACGGCTCGTTTGGCCCCGCTTGAAGATAGATGAAGGAGGAGGAGGAGGAGGCGAGTTCCGCGAACGGCGAAACCCCATTGCGAGTTGGGTGACAAGCCTCTTGGCGCTCTGGACTTCCCTCCACCCGCTGTACAATGTATTTTTTGTTCTTTTCTCTCTGTCTTGGGCGATAAGGAAGAGTTCAAAGCAAACGTGATGGGAAACGTTACTGCGCCGACCTGGAGGCACGTATAGCTTTATTCGCGTGAACAAGACGAACTTTAACCACCACGTCTGGCCATGAAACGTTCCTTCAGAAACAAAATATAAAATAAACAGACTATGAATGACGCTACTATTAAAGGGAGATAGAGCGAAAGTAGAATTCCTCGACTTCAAGGAGGAGTGAAAAATACATTTTTTTACGGACCTACCGTCGAGAATATAAGGGGCGGCGGGACGAAGGAAGGGCAGTGTAGAGCAGATCAGCGGCCGAGGGCGCCAAGCAAGCGACGGGAGGTGTGCGCGCGAGAGGCGTTGGGAGAAAGGGAGACGACGTCCCGGCGTCTCCGGCAGATCGATGGGTCCATGGGTGCGTTTGTGCGCGCGCCGCGTGTGTCTGTGCGGCTATAGGAGCGCGCGGGACCTTTTCCTGCAGGCCGAGTTGCTCGGTTGGCCCCCAGGGCGCTTTCTCCCGTTCTCTCCCAAAGTCTCGCCCGCTGCATCGAGCCGCGTCCCGGTTCCGGCGGGGTGTTCGTCTCCTAACGACCACTCGGCACGGTCCGGTCGGGTATCATCCGTAGCGTATACACCGCTGGGCTCCAGCGATTCTGCTGCTCTTGAAGGACGGCCGCTGCAGAATAAGATTGCACTGAGCGAGAATGGAGGCAGTGGAAGCAAAGGCAACTTTAATGTCCGCCCGCAGCGTGGCCTAGAGTTGGGCCGTGCTGCGGTGATCCGATGTGGTGGGACTTGCGTGACCAATTAGCGCTAATGGATCGGGTCACGAACCAATTGCGCCGGCCTGCCTCCTGCAGTGACGCTTCCTTCATCAATGCATTGACGCTTTCGTCGGACATAGCGCAGCCTGGTCAGGTTTCGGGAAGTTCGCTCCCTACAGCTTTTTACTTGGTGTCACGGTGAACGCGTCGCGCATTTCTGGGCCCGTATTAACAAAAACGCTCTTACGCTACAATCGCGTTGATTGGCCGTGTGAGACGTGTACTAAGCACCCAATGCACGGTAATTCATTCCTGCACCATGCGTGTTTACGTTCGCAGGCTGTGACGTGTTCACTTCGTGTACTCTTGAAATAATCGTTCGTTAGAGAAAATTCCAGCCAGTGCCGATGCTGGTCATATTATTAGCGAAGGCGAGCAGCCAATAGTGAAAAACACTTACGACCAAAAAACTTTGTGAATTCTTCCGCCCCTGATGCTTTGTTGACGGTGTCTTACTTTTGCGATCGTAGGGAGTGTAAAGTTTTGCGCCCTACGAGTGAAGCAGTCTCGTTGGCTGGAGTGACCGCTTTGCAGCGGTTCCGGTCATAATAAAGCGTCCTAAATAATAGCCGTACAGCTAATTCCCCAAGTATATATATATATATATATATATATATATATATATATATATATATATATATATATGTTGCTACAGGACAACTTTAAAGCTTCTATATCACAGTGCAAGAAAGAAAAATGGTTCTAGCTGTGGCGTACGTTCTTCACACTGCGAAGCTCAGAATAGCAAAGGTCTATTTCCTAAGCTTTATAGAAAGCATAAAGTATCAGATGACTTCAGTAAATGGCGCGCCTACAGTGCCGATATTTTGACAAATTGATATATTAACAGCAGGTTAAATATTTTTCTTTTGACAAGCCCTTGACAAAGCCTCTGTCACAGCAACGCACCTCATAGGCCTGTTGCCTTCCTTTCTACGACTTGGAGTGGTTCTGTAAGATCGCCATTAATCGTGAAACCAGATTTCCTGTCTTTCATCTCGACATGCTGCGAAATGTTGCCGTTTGTTTGGCAAGCGGCCAACTTTCTCTTGTTACACGAGTAAACGATGTACCATGCTGTAGTGGAGGGTTTGTTTCTTGGCGATCATTTATATGCATCAGGGGCCGAATTCGCTAAGCTTTTATTTTTTAAGTGCTGTTTGCCATTGGCCGGCCGGTTTCGGTAATAATACGTCTTACATCACTATTCGTTGACATCTTCTCTTACGAATAGTTCTTGCGCAATAATTTGTTTCTTTTCCTTTTTTTTTTTCTTTGTGCGAATACGGGCTCAGATTATCAGTTGTTTTATCGAAGCCTTGGGCGTTGTTCGCGGTCACCATAACTTAATGCTCAACCTTTCTTTCGCGCCGGCTTTACAGAACTTGTGGATTGTGGATAGCGTTCACTTTTACGATGGAGTTGAGTGAGATTCAGGGACCGAACTCATATAGCTTTTGTTCGCTAAGTGCTGCTCCTTATTGGTCAGCCACTTTCGCTAAACAATATGTCCAGTATCAGGATTGGTTAGCACCACGATTTGTTCTAGCGTAAGAACTTTCGTGCGAAAATGAGCCCTGGTAGCTAGAGCTACATAATCTAGTTGTATTGAAAAAGCTGTAGAGCGGGCTCATGAAAACAATAAGTTGTTTCCATGGCGTTATTCGTTACGTGGTTATTTTTTCTATACTATGAACAAAGTCCACAAAATGTGTAAAGTAAATGTCCACATAAAGGTGTTGAAGGCATCTTGATATTTCCTCGCACTGAGGAAATACTGGTACTCGCACTGAGTACCATTGACGTGCGCTGATGATGTTGATGATCTATATGATGAAAAATTTCGTGCTTGCCAGCGCCCACTTCCAGACATTACACCGGTGCACGATATGTGCCATCGAAAGAGTTTAATTTTGATGGGTTTCTAGCCTATAGCGGATCCTTCAGGCAGGGCAAACCTGATAATCCTAATAATGTCATCACATTGCAGTCGCCCAGGTGTATCTTGTAGACCTGGCTTCTTTGCGTCTTCCTGCAGTTTTGGCGTCTCACCAAGTAGACGTAGTGGGGGCTTTCCCACACATCTGTGGTGCGAAAGGAAAAGCTCGAAAAACATTTACACGATAAAGAACATTTACAAAGGACATCTCGCCGGATAGACTATAGTGGAAGATCTACGCGGTCGCGCGAGGTCGCAAGGTACATGGGGGTGATTTATTGAATTGATCACGTGTTCGTCAAAGGTGTCGGATGTCGTAAAATTAAGCTTCGCCATACCGAGTGGTAAAGTAGCCAGCCTCCTCCCTGCTGGTGAAGCGACTATGCGTAAATGTAAATCGAGAGCTGCGCAAAGCGGAAATCGGAGTCACCTCGCGGAAAGAGTGAAGCGCAACGGCAGCTTCATTTTACGCCGCTTTTCTACGTCACAGAGGATTTGGACCGCGAGCCGCGCTTCGCGGTCCCGCGTTTGTATCGAGGTAAATTGAACGAATAGTTTGGCGCCAGTTATTCCGGCCTCCATGGCCATTTCTGAATGTAGAAACGTGAAAATAGACTCTTGTGACGTTTACGTGTGTCGTAAAGTTTGTAAATTAAAAGTTGATTGATCTATTTAGTATAGTTAGTGGATAGCTATGGGTATTTATTTTTTTAATTATGTCCACCTCGGCAGGTAATCCATCAGTAGTGGCGTGATTCGAGTAAATCTTGTAGTTTTTTAAAGTGTTCAGAGTGAAAAAGCAAGAAACACTGCACATCGGATGAGAAATAAAAGTGACGGTGAAACAATCCTGAAAAGGTAGATAATGGGCTGCAGTTGTGCAAGACCAAGTGCTTAATGAAAAACTAGGCTGAAATAATGTAACAATTCTACTCCGTTGCTACTTCTTAAAAAAAAAAGAAAAGCCAACTTCTCGCGTGGTATGATAGATGGCTTCTAACGTTAGCTCTCCTCCTCTATTCTTTTTAACCCCTTTTTCCCAAACCCCCGTGCAAGGTATAGCAAACCGGAGACTTACTTGTGCTTGGTTAAGTTCCCTGCATTTCTCTCTCTCTCTCTCGCGCTCTTAGAGCTATTTTGCTGTCTTTTTCTGCATAAGGCAATAGTTAATTTGTTACTTCCCAGCAGTACTGTCCAACTATTCTCGGAAATTTCCACAGGAGGCATTGTATACAATGAAAAGCAATTTAACATTAACGAGTCTTCCTGGTTACCGAAGTTCAGCGACCACGTATGGTAAACAGTTGTCACTCGATTTGCCGAACTCTTAACACTCAATTACTGTAAAGCAACGCTCGGATGCGTGGAGACTACAACACTGAACATTAAGTAATAAAGCGCACTGCGTCTCCTCCTGACGCGATGGCTAATTTAGAGCAAAATTCATACGCCTTTAGGCCGGAATGAAATTTTAACAGAGTCATTCACGTTCCAGTGATGCGGTGTAAGAACTGTGGGCACCTGTCACGCTACACTTCAGCAGTAATTGTACCGTGCATGCGCCTCGGTGTTCGCGTTCAATTCCAGCCCAGTATTGGGCATCCTATACTTTCTGTCATGCTGCTCCCGAGCGACCGCGAGTAGCGTTTGCATGAAATGCTATGGGGCAAGGGGGCCGTGCACTTGTGCCGTACTATATATAGGGCGTGGAGGGAGGACTTTCATCGTTGCGAGAGCAGCCAGGCCCGCATTTCCTTCGCCCCGTGCCGTTCATAACCAATCGCAGTTCGTGGCGCGCCTGTTTGCGCCAACTCAATCAGCAGCGAGACCGCCATGGTTGCCGCCTGTACAGCGGCCGCGCCTAATCATCGGATGCGCCACTGGGGCCAGTAATTTCATGAGGGCCAGGCCCGGGCGCGCACTGCAATGCTATGTATTGTTTTATATATCGACAAGCTTTGCTGTGCGCCTTTCTAGCTCTTTCACATTCCTTTGCACTGTGGGACTCTTTCCTGAGCTGCGATTGGAGGCAACTGGCGGCGGCTTGCTTTACGTGACAGGGACGGGCGTTCGAAAGCAGTGGCAGTCATTGAGCGCGTTGCGACAAGAGCTTTTCTTTCTTTTTTTTTCCTTTGTCCGTTTTTTTTTCTTCTCTGCTTCTTAAGTGTTCTTTTGAATATAAGCTCATATAGTATTGGCTCAAGTTGCGGCTTTATGGCTCTTGGGTGCTTCTCTTTTTATTCTCGGCCTTCGCGTATCTATCCTTTCGGGGTAAGATAGTAAAAGGCGCTGTGCCGTAATCACGCTTAATCTGATTGTTGCTTAATAATCTTTGTTTTCTATTCACTTTAAAGGGCCCCTAAACCACCCAGAGGTCGAAATTTAGTTGTGGTGTTGCAGTTGTGCACGAGTCTACAACGAACACGTAGCCGCAATAATTTTTGGAAATGGTGCCGTAATAGCGGAGTTACACGCGTTTGATGATCGAAAAACGGCTCTCGATCGTTTCTCTCTTCGCTACTCTCCTCGTCGGCTGGTCTCCCCTCCTCGACGAGTGATGCTCGAAATGTCACGTGACATACGTCCTCGCCAACGCGCTTTTCAAAACACTGCCTACTTCCGGTTAAGGCACGTCCACGCTAGCCATGCTAGCGGCACATATACCGACGGCGAAGCGACCGCCAGTGCCGTAGAACGTCTGCCGCGCGAGAGGTGTCCAAAGTAGACGGCAGTTCGCCCGGCGCCCCGCCCGCTGCACCATCAACGGCCCAATCGACGACCGCGAAGCTGCGCGCCTCCGCCACCGGAACGAAAACATCGGCTGCAGCTCAGCTGCAGTGGAATGCCACCGACGGGAGACGACCGGCTCGGCTGTGCTCGCATCGCAGCCGACGGCGCCGCTAATATCAGCGTATTTTTCTTCTTTGTGTACAATTATTGCGAAGAGCGATAACAACGATAAGAAAATATTGCGGCTTGTGAGCGTCGGTAGTTCATTTCGAAGCGCCGTCCGCTTTAGCTTTGAAGGGAAACGGAAAAGGCCTAGCGATGATAACGGCGCCGTCGAGCCATCAGCGGCGGTGAGGCTGCCGCACAAATGAGTCCCGGTCTCACCCTCTCTACGTACGGCAAGGAAATCTCGCCGCTCGCGAGCAAAACCGCTGTCGAACGGCGGCCCGCGAATGGCAAACGGCGTGCGGCGAGTTAGCGTGTCGGTAACGTTGACGTGGACTCCGCGCTTCTCGGCTATACCCGCTGTTGCTGCGGTGCCGGCCCGTGATGCGAAGGCAGCGAAGCGTGCCGCTATAGACCCTATGTTGCGCGCATGTCTGGAAAGGCCAACACTGTCGCACGAACACGACGAGGGAGAGCAGAAAGCGCGCGTACCTGCTAGCAGACTAACCGGAAGTCGTAGGTTCTTGTTCAACCAATGGACATCGCTTCCGCAGTTGACATCAGCAGATTCCCCCTGCTGACATCGTGACGACCGCTGGGGATACCGGAAAGGCGAGGGGAGGTGGACGGCACTGTTTTTTTTTTTTTTTTTTAATTTTGTGGCACGCCCGCGGCGCGTAGCGCTGCCGCGTTTGGCATCGTTGATCGTGACGGCATTCTGAACTCGATGCTCGTGTTTACTTGCAATATTCAAAAAATATCTGAGGTGGTTTAGGGGCCTTTTAACGAACAAGAAAAAAAATGTCACAGTTTCGCCCTAAGGGCGAAGCAATGAATGCGATAGCAACACAGCAATGCGACACGAAGTAAGGTGAGCGGCTTTGGTAGCAATATGAATTGTAGTAAACATGAGCTGATTAAGTAAGCAGGTGTGCTGCGGCGTAAGTAGACCGACATGAAGAGAGACTCGATGACCACGAGAAGGCGCGTGTGAAACGGTGGTGTTGATGAGAAGCGCTGCCCGTGGGCAGCGCGTGCGAAGGGACACACCTGTAGCGCTGCACTGCCGATCCGGGCAGCATTGCATGTGTAGCGTGCGTTGGAAAATGTGGCCCGACTATTACTAACTGAATGAACAAGCGTGGTGTGAGCGCGCACAAGCAAACATAAATAGATCACACTGAATGACCGCAGACAACGACTGTCAAAACGCTGGCAGCAAGCGCATATACGTCGCAGCGGGCGAAGGTACGTGCGGTCTATCGCTTCAACCGGTCTATCGCTTCAACGGAAACTGAGCGGCGAATGCACTGCGCATAGAAACGGTCAGAGCCGTGTGGAGATAAGAGACAGTGCGGCCGGCGAGCGACGAGCGCGGTTGTTGGCAGAGTAGAAGTGCGCCCCCCCCCCCCCCCCCCTCCGCTCCCTCCGGTGCTGCCGTCCCGCTTCCTTGCTTGCGCGTGGGAGATTGAGTGGGAAGTTCCCCTTGCGCCCGGTTGCAAGATAGGCCTTTGGTGCCGGAGCGCAGCGTCGCCCCGCCTCCCTCCCTCCCTCCTCCCATACCCCCACGCGCGACGGTCGCGTTTGCTTTCCGCCGTGCGTTCGCTCTCCGTGATAGCGCGCGTCCCCCGCACGCTACCGCTCGGGCATACGGCGCGCGGCGATGATGTTATCTATACGGAACCTCACGGCGACGGCGACGCCGACGGCAGAAATCCAGTTTAAGTGTCCATATAATTGCTATCGCAATAAAATACTTTTTATGAACACATTGTAAAATGAGCACTACTGCTGTTACGCCCAGCGCGAGCTGGCCCCCGTCAGGAGGTTCATCACCTCTTTTTGTCTTAACCAATGGAAAATAAACAAATAAATGAAAATGAAATGAAATAAACGATCGCGAACTCCCCTTCCCCCAAGAAAGAGAATAAAATGAAGAGTCAGGGCGGAGGAGAGCCGTATTCTATCGGCTGATCCCTTTTGGACTTTCACTTTTGCGTGATGTGCGTCCGGCGCGATGTTTCTTTGAAGCGGCGGGCGTTCTGCCCGCTCGGTTAGTCAATCAACGTCCGCTTAAAGTGATATCCCCGAACGTTAATCAATACACGATAAGGGCATATTGCAATACGCGATACGAGGAAGCTAAACTAACACCCGGAAGTTGACCAACTTCTACCTCGTCCGCGAAGCACTTTCACGGGAGCGAAGCATGTCTACAAGGCACAGGAATGCGAGGCGCGCCCTTGCTTGACACGACGCAACTGCGGTTGTAATTGGTGCGTGCACTGGAGCAACAGCGCGCTACGCAGCCTGGCCTGCGTCTCGCGCAAATTTGCTTCCACGAAACGGACGTGCGGGGTGGTATGGGGAAGGGGCGGGGCCGTGCACGAAAGCGCCCCCCCCCCCCCTTCTCCTTCCCCAAGCAGCGATATCCGAAGGGGGACATCGATTCCCCTGGGTCCCCAAAATAGCGCCGCTCCAGCCAAGCGCGCTGCCGTGCGTCCCTCGGAGCAGCTCGGGGCAGGTGCGCGCCTCGCCCGCCTCGCACTGGCGCACCGCATGCGTGAACAGCCGGGCACACCGACGCTTGTTGGCGGGCGTTGCGGTCAGTGGCAAATTGGTGACCGCTATAGGAAAAGCGTGGCGCGCGCAGGCCGCGCAACCTCTACTCGCGATGTCGACTCGTGGTCGGAAGAAAGTGCGTGACAGCAACGCCGTTAAGCGAAATTGGAGAGAGACAGCGGATTGACCAGCGAATGTGATTTCATAGTACGATATGGTGCGCCTTATGAAAAGATGTCGGTTTTGCTGCGGCTGTCTATTTGCGCGGGGCTTCCTTCGACCCGTCGCCCAAATCGCCTTACGTACACAGTGATGTGGGGCTTCCGCACCGCGGGATGGCGCGCATACCATGAAAGTCCGGGACGTCGCTCACACCGTGAAAAATCGGGGACAACGAACTTCGCGCAGCTTCCGCATGCGACATGCGAGGCTGTGGCTGCCGTAACTCGTGCTGTGGTGTCTCGCTTCGCTCTGGGACTTGGACTGCCTGCCTGATTTCCTCCCGGACGACCTCAGCCAGAGCGAGTCGCGGTACCGATGCCGGAGCCACCTGAAGCTTTTGGAGCTCTTCTCGAACAACAAGCCTAATGAGCTCACGCAAGGCGTTGGTATTGTCAAAGGGTACAGCGAGAGGGTCACGCGATAAGGTAGACACGTCGCCGTTGTACTTCCTTGTTCGCTGCTGCAGTGCATATTTCTTTGATATGCCTTCAGCGAGAAACTCTGCAACGGTGTTTGGTGGGTTGCGTATCAGGCCACCGAATAACTCTTGCTTGACACCGCGCATTAAGTTCCTGAGCTTCTTTACTTCCGGCATGGATGGATCCGCGCGTCGGAAAAGTCGGCACATATCTTAGACAAACATTGCGACGCTTTCGTTCGGCCGCTGTACTCTCGCCTAAATTGTAGATTCAGCTCGCTCCTTGCGGTCGAGGCTTGCATATGTGCTGATTAGTTGCCGTCGGAATTCGTCCCAAGTCGATAGAGCCGCTTCACGGTTCTCAAACCATGTCCGCGCATAGTCCTCGAGGGCAAAGTAGGCGTTGCGTAGCTTGCGCTCCGGAGTCCAGCCGTTGTATTCGGCGACGCGCTCAGAGTGATCGAGCCAGTCTTCAACATCCTCGAAGGTGTCCCCATGGAATGATTTGGGGATTCGCGGCTGGTTAAGCACGACCTCGGTCGGTGCAGCTGAGGAAGAAGGAACTGATGTACTCATCCTTCTGACACGGTGCGGTAGAGGCTCGTGCTCAGGTCCTTGAAGTCGACGGCTTGTCCGTACGTGAACAGGAGTCAGCTGGATCGGACTTCGTGCTGGGCTTATAGACGGGGTTCGATCTGGGAGCGGTAGCATGTACCCCGCACCTCCACCAGAAAAATGTAAGGCTACGTAGGCTGAAGACGGTGGCTTGAAAATAGACGCGTCCCTTTAATGGCGGGTCGGAAGAAGAACGAGCAGCTTACGCGCTTCATCGTCTTTCATGGCGCCGACCTTTGCGCGCGCCTTCCCGCGGTGCGGAAGTCCCACATCACTGTGTCAATTTGCTACATTCCTTGTGCAGCCGTCCTTCCCGAGGTTATGCTCGCATATCCTCGCCTTCCTCTAGCGGTTTGTTTTGCGGGGAGGTGTTCACACGGTCACAACGTGTGCACTACTCCTTGAAACTTTTGTGCGACATCGTTTTATTTAAAGTGCGGTGGCGCATTACTTTGATGGTCGAAAACTTAACCTCTCACTATATTCGTCTGCGTTTTCTTTCTTTCTTTCTTTCGATTTATAAAAATAGCAATAAGATCGAGATAAGCAAGAGAGGTTTAGAACATTGATGAAAAAAAAAAAAGCAGGGAAGAGATTGATTCGACCGGAGCCGTTACACGCTTGCATAGGTAACGGTACAAGGTAGATATAGAAGTTTTGAAAAAGAGAAGAAATGCTAAGGGGGAGACGCCCCAAAATGCTAGAATAAAAAGCATGATAGCATACCTGATTAACTCAAGTAGGCTAGGTGACTATTTGTCACATCCCCGTTCCAAACAGAATGCCACTACATCATCATCATCATAATCATCATCATCATCATCATCATCATCATCATCATCATCATCATCAATATTCTTTCGGGCGGCTGTTTGCTGTTACGATAAAACAAAAAAAATTAACCGGAGTAAATCTAGGGGCAGCTAGATTCATTTAATGTGCGAATGTGAAGTGGTCAGGCTTGGAACCTCGAGTAAGGCCAATTCCTTTAACACAGGTAGTGTAAACGAAAACTCGCAGCTGTGAGTCGGTGTTTATAGAGGGAAACAGAGAAGGAAGGAAAGACAGGTAGGTTAGTATAGGTCTTGAGCAGCTGGCTACCCTAGACGTGGGGAGAGGGTGTGTAAAAGAAAGGATTCATAAAGCGCTGCAGCTGAGCACGAAGTCCCGATTGGGCGAGGAAGAAATGCAAGAAATCCCGGCGGTGAGATTTTATCGCACGTTAATGAACCCTAGGAGGTGCCTGAATTAACCTCTAGTTCCTTCCCCGCTAAGGCCCTTGCCATAGCTGAGCTGTAGCTTTGTGGCATAAAACTTCGTGGGTTATTAATATTATTAGCGATAACAACAGATATTGGAGACAGTGAGGAATGCGTACGACGCCGCATGGCGGGTTTTTACAGTGCATCGTTAAAAAAAAGTTGCTGTTTCGCCCGAAATCGAAGCATCAATTGCGATAGCAAATTAGCAGAGAGCTATACGGAGTAGGGATATTAGTTTTATCGGCTGCATAAACTTGGACATATTCGCTTACTAACTGAATTAACAAGCATGGTGTCAGCGCGCACAAGCAAACATGGACAGATCACACTCGATGACCGCAGACAACCACTGTCAAAACGCTCGCGTCAGCAAGCGTGGCGGCAGCAGTGAACGAAGGTTCGTGCGGTCTATCGCTTCAACGGAAACTGAGCGGCGAAAGCACAGCGCATACAAAGGTAAGAGCCGTGTGGAGATTGCTTTCAAGATACGGTACGCGCGACAGCTCGCCGCCGCGCCAAGTACAAGTACGCAGTTGCTGGTAGAGTAGAAGGCGCACCCCCTCCCTGCCGCGCTGCCTTCCCGCTTTGCTCCTTTCGCGTGGGAGATTTAGTCGCCAGTTCCCCTTGCGCCCGGTCGCAAGATATTCATTTGATGCCGCAGCTAATCATCGCGTCACATCCCTTTCATCCCCCCACCGCCCTTCGCACGACGCAATACGTTGCCTTTGCTCTCCGTCGTGCGTTCGCTCTCCGTGAAAGCGCGCGTCCTTCGCGCGCTTTCACTCGCACTTACTATGGGGCGCGCGGCGACGATTCTATCGCCCTTGGACTTTATACGGAAGCTCACGGCGACCGCGACGGCGACGGCAGAAATCCGCTTGGAGTGTCCATATAATTGCTATCGCAATAAAAGTATGCAGCAAATGACGTGGAAATATCTTGGCAGCTCAATTTCTAAGCATTTAACCGTCAAAATGACGGCAGGTTTTCCTTTTGTAAAGCGCACCCCACGACGTACTGCGCACGGCTGGTAATCGAATCGCGTTATCATTCTTTCTTTCTTTCTTCTTCTTCTGCTTCTTTTTTTTTTTTTTCAGGTGGTATTCGTGACTCTCTCCTTGTTCACGGCGATGGAAACGTCTTGTCGGAGTAATGTCGATGGCTTGTCAAAAATGATAACATGACGGCTGGCTTTACCGTGTACCTACCATGCGCGCTGTGGGTATGCACAGCAAGCATGGTAGGCATATTGTGCGTCAAGAAAAACATGCAACAGTACAACTACCCGACGGACATATAACCACTTGAATGACACTCTTCAGCTATAGTCTATTGAGGTATAGATTATTCCACGTGCTATATACAGAAGACCCGATATTCGGGAGATGTATGGGCGTTGAAAGCTTGAAGAAGCACGAAAACGCGATGTCCATTGGCTTGGATTAATACTAAGTACTATACTCGTACACCTGGAAGCTTGTGCGTTGCTAACCTTGTCATTTGCAAATCGCATATATAGGTGTAATACAATGGTGGAGGTTTTCAGTGGATCTTCGAAAACTGAATATACCCGCGGGGATGCTTTTGCATTCACGGCACATAATCCGTGGCTGTTTGTATAGTATATGACATTCAAGAACTAAATCACCATTCCGCGGCACGATGTTCCTGCAGATAGGCGCGTAATACCGCATAGAGTACTTGCGTCAGAGAAACGCGCATCGAGTGCACAGCTGCAGCTAAAAGGGTAATGCGTTCTCATTTATATCATTATGATGGACGGCTGTTGCCCCTTTACGTTGCAGGCGTAGATGATATGTTGCACCGTTCTACGAGGAAACAGCTTCGTCCGATCCGCCTGGCACAAGAGCGCGCAGCAGAAGGTCTTCCTTGCATGACGTGTATGTACGGCGCGGAAGGGGCTCTGTGCTTCGTAGCTGGGGCCGATGCAGCGCCGCCCCGCGTTGCCTTTCGTGGGACGCGCACTTCAGTGCTCTGCCTGTCTCGTTTGTTCGCGTGCGAGATTAAAGGAGCAGCAATATCTCGCTCCGCGCAAGTTGGGCTGCCGCTGCTCGTTGAGCTCCCATTACACGCGTTTGCCCTGACCTTTTCTCGCCCTAATCCCCCGGGCTCATTACGGAAACGACTTTTGCTCCACCGTCCCGCGCGCGCCTCTTTCTGCGTTAAACTCAATTTAGCCTTCCTTTCCGCAGCAGGGCGCCAAGCGAGTCGGCTCTGTCACGCTTGCGTCCTTTGTTCGAAATGGAGATCCCTTTTCTTTTTCTCCTTAGGAAGCGACAGGCGCTGTCGGTGTTTGGTGTCTTCCAATAATTTTCTCCTGCCTAAGCTGCCTTCAACGGCTGAGATCGGCAACTTTCTTCCAAGTTCTTTTTCTCCGAGCGTTCCAGGGGGCTAGTTTGCAGCTCCTCGACAGATACTAAAGAGTGGCGACGAATTACAGGCGTCGTAAGTAGCAACGCTCGCTCGCGCGCTGTCAGTAGCGTTTAGTAAGACGTGGCGACGTGACAGCGCAAGCGAATGACGATGCATATAGCTCATGGATAACTAGGGCTTCGATGCGTGCTTGTTGTTATGTCATCTTGGATTGCTAGTGTAGCACAAACTATAGACGAGGACACGAGCACGGCTGTCTTTGTGTTCGTGTGCCTTTCTCGTGTTCTCGTCTTGTATGCGCTACACTAGTATTCCTGGCTAATTTTGAAGGCCAGCGCACAGAATTCGAACCTTACACTATGTGCCGACGGACAGTCCTGGAACCTCGTTTCACTTGGTGTTGTGTTGTCAATGCTTGGGGCCGATTTCGAACAATTTTCTGCATGCATGACTGTTTTCGAAATTATTTGACGGGGTCTAAGAAGGCGCAGGCAGGTACTTTCATTTCCGAAAGATGAGAGCAGCTGCGTGGATATGCGCTGATTCTTAAAACAACGTTGTGTCTACGTCGTACACGAGGGTAAGATTATTTCTTCAGTGAAATAGCTCTGCCAGCACTCTGTCTTTGTCGCTATCCATGTTATTCGTTTCAATGTAAAGTCGTATCCGTACTGCATGAAAACGCGCGCGTAGCATTAAAATTGTAACGACGGCGGCCGCGGTGTTACATGTGGGATTGCTTGTACGTGCGCATGTTCTGAATTTTCGCTGATGTGCGCCGTTCATTTCAGGTAAGGAGTAATGCCGTACTTTGAACCCTCTGTCGTCGTATTTTTTAACAACTTTGTTCATCCTCTATATTTTTCGTTCATCCGTCATTGGTTCGCACTAAGCTGCGTCCCCGCTATCGTCAATATCAGCCACACAGTGGCGCGGATGATGATAAATGAATAGGACGAGAATCCTTACAACATACGAGGCCCCAAACCTTCAGTGTTGGAGCGAAATATTTCGCGCACTGATCCTGTAGGACAGGCATAGTCTTGGATATATTGATCTTGATGCATTCGAAAAATTATGAGTGAGTGAGTGAGTGAGTGAGTGAGTGAGTGAGTGAGTGAGTGAGTGAGTGAGTGAGTGAGTGAGTGAGTGAGTGAGTGAGTGAGTGAGTGAGTGAGTGAGTGAGTGAGTGAGTGAGTGAGTGAGTGAGTGAGTGAGTGAGTGAGTGAGTGAGTGAGTGAGTGAGTGAGTGAGTGAGACAACTTTATTCGGTCCACAATAGACGCGACTAAAGTCAACGTCACCTGGCTAAACTATCAGGTCAAACCTGACGGCCCTCTCGCGGGCCCTCTGGACTGCCAGGATTTGAGAGGTCTGATCCTGGGCCTTAATAACCAAGAGGAAATTGAGAGTAAGAGAAAGAAATGGTGCTGAGCAGGCTATGTAAACCATACATACCATATCATCGCATATATGTTGGTGGATTTTGTGCTCAGGCCGCAGTAAGACTGCCGAAGAATGACAACTACTGATAAAGTTAATGTCGCATTACATGACTATGTTGAATTCTTCGTCCATTAGTTACATAGCTAGACCGCGCTTGTAGGAAATTTCGGTTGCCATTCGGGGTCAATGCGATGCCGCGGTGAGGCGGTTGTTAGAAAATTCTTGCAGACTAGAATAATGCATTTACTCAAAGTCTCGAACGGAGTAAAGCTTGTTAGACTTCTAACACGACATTAGCTACTAGCATTCGAGCAGCTGCTGCCAGGTATAAAGGCGCCGAACGTGTAAATTGCCAATGGCCTCAGTGACGCAGTGCGCCACAGATCTCGTTTAACGACTTTTGCAAGCAAAAGAAAGACGTTACACGTGTTAAACGAGATGAAACGTGGAACTGGAGGAAGGCGAGCCACTATTGCTCAAAAACAGTCTTTTTGGTATCGCCATCTTGATATTTAGGCACATGCTCGTTATGCGTTCTCTTTTCACTGTTAACAACGCAGCTGTAGGGGCTATAGTTCGAAACACTCCGTAATTCTTTCGCAACTACGCTGTTGAAAGGCACATAGAAACGAAGACAATACACATAAAGGAGCTGTCCTGAACACGCGTGGTGGCCGTGTCATCCGCCATGTTGGCTCTCTGAATAATTCTCGGGTTTTTAAACTCTTGCTAAAAGAACGGAATCTGAGAAAAAAAAACAAAAAAATCTGAAAGAAACTGTTTTTGGGGTACATTGAGCGATGTTCGCGCTGAAAAAATTTATCAATGGTTGCGCGCACGAGCCCCTACCCTGCATTTGCAGTTTGAGTAAATAACTGTGGCGTTCTGAGGTAGTCGTAATGCACGTTCGTGTGCTGAATGGCTGAATAAATGTCACGTGAAATACGTCATAGGTTGGGTCTATTTGTCAGCGTCATTTTAACGTTGCCTGACGTTGCGCTGAGGCAGCGTGTGCAGAAATATGCCGTCGAAATTTGTTGATCGTCGAACATATCAATAAACTCAAAGGGTCTCTTATGTTATCCCTAAGACAACTTGAAGGTGAAAGCCCATGTGCTGATGCATTAAAGACTGACCCCCCCTAATTCAATTAGTCTAATTCGCTTAGTCATCCCCCTTACTCATGTTCTTAATTCGCTTACTCATAGAAGACTCATAGAAGACTCATAGAAGACTCATAGAAGAATTGTTGCGTGAGCGTTTGAATATAGGTAAGACACGATGCCGGGTTGGTGTAGTAAGTCACTGAGAAATCTGACGTCAATCCGAGCATTTCCTGACGTGTTTTTGCTTCGGCCATTTTTGTACCTTTCGTGTCGAGGGTTCGACTCCTACTGAAGGTCGTGGGTTCGAGTGCCTGAATTAACTCTATCTTAAGTAGCTTTGCCTTAATTAACACCAAAGGTGGTGGGTTCGAATCCCACCAAATCTCGAGGGTTCGACTCCTTTTTGTACCTTTCGTGTAGTCGACGCGTTTTTGCTCAAGGACTTTGAAGGTCGACTGAACGATGAGACATATAAGGCTTTGGCCTTAATAATGCTAATGAGTGGTAACATGCCGCTGTCGCTGTGAGACAAATGCATGTGTCGACGTATTCACGCCATCGTGACGGGCCGTGAATTTATTTTGTTCTTCGATTTCGCAAGTCTGATTGTTTTGTGCAGAAGTACATCCGCTTCAGCACTGTAATTCAGGTACTGTACACCCGCGACAAATCTCTCGGAAAATAATACAAGCGAATGGATTGCCCAGTCATGCATGGATTGCCCACCTGAAAACGAGCGCTAGCCGAAGCAATACTGGAGCAGTTATTTATTGTGCGTAGCGGATCTGCATAACTAATTTATCATCTTAATGGCAAGAAGAAAACTCAACCGCGCATCATCAATTGCTCACCGAGCATTCTTATTGCGCTCAGTGTTACGTCTCGCTCGCGCAAATTAACGCTGCATGGGCGATACAGAAGAAGCTCGTCGGCTGGCGCGCTCTGACGTGGGTGACGTTATGTCTTGTGACACGCAGTCCTGAGAAGCCAATTAAAACGTGTCTCAAAACCGGTTCGCATTGAGTGGGTTCAGTGTTTTGAAGACGAAGGTGCACAATGTGCGCACAGCACACTGTCGCGTAGGTAATGGTCGCTTCCTAAAGTAACCCACCTCTGAAGTTCATTTATTTGCCGGAGTACCTTGAGAGTGCAGAGGAAAACAAGCGCATAAGCAGCTTGACGAGCCATAGGCAGCAGTCGGCAACAAATCTGAGTAACAATACAAAATTGTAGCAAAAGAAAAAGTGCATTCGTGGGATTTTGCATCACGAACAGCTACAAAAACGACAGAAATGTCATCGTCACACTGAGTTATGTACGCAAGATTAACACTTACTGGTAAATGTAGGCGCATTCAAGTGTTTATGCTGTTTGTATGCCACCCCCTACTGCAATGCCTTCGGGCAACACTAGTATTGCAAATAAATAAATAAATAACTAAATAAATAAATAAATAAATAAATAAATTGCCCACTCATGCGTAGATTGCCCACCTGAAAATAAATAAATAAATAAATAAATAAATAAATAAATAAATAAATAAATAAATAAATAAATAAATAAATAAATAAATAAATAGAGTAAATAACTTAATAAATTAATGAGCAAATAAATAAATAAGTGTACATGTGTGCTGGAGAAAAGAAAATAAAGGAGGTGGAATGGTACCAGCTGCCACAGGAATTAAAAAGAAAAACCTGGTGGTATTATTCGTGTAATGTGCATGCTTTCTTTTTTTTCTGTAACTAGGAAATCCTACACTCGCCACTTCTTATGGCACAACGTGGTTATAGAAGCCTTTTATCTTTTTTTCCATCTAATTCGACTTGCGCTTCAGCACCCGCATGACATCTTGCTCGCCGCGCGTGCCACACCGTCCCGGGACGAGAGTCGTTCTGCCAGAAGGGACGTCGCGTGTACACGTCGCGGAGAAGCGAGGCGCTAAAGTTGACCGGTACATAAAGGTCCGTAAATGACGGAACAACGCGCCACCGGCGCTGTCCCACATCGTGTGCGTGCGAGGGCACGCTTGCCGTGCTCGTGGCGTGAGTTGGACATGGCGGCGTGCGAAATGCGTTGGAGGCGAAAACGGACCGCACTCACGGCATCGCTGTACGGCTGGTCCCCGGACGTGCTATGTACGCGGCGTCGGGATGCGGTCCGCTGTGTGCGCACATCGCACGAGCCTGAGGGCCTCGAGCGAACTGGCGGGGACGAAGTTTTGACAGGGCGTGTTTGGTCGTGTGATCGATAGGGCTGCTCTCTGAGTGCTCCGTCAAGGACGCGCGCGAGCACGCTTATGGGCACCGTGGGGGGAATGAGAACGAAGTGCGCGCTGTTGCTTTATTTCTTTTTTTTTTGCCGACATAACCAAAGAACCAGCCGAGGGACGTACCACACCGGTATTTTGAAACAGAGGAAGAGAGAGAAGAGGAGGAGACAATATATAAAAAAAAAGGAAAACCATTCCGATGTACTACATTCTCGCTCTGAGGTCATTCGAGGCAGGCCGGGACAGCCCAGGTTTGCGAAGAAAGTACTACCGATGATTACCACGCCCGCCAATCCTCGCCCATCGCGCGGCGGACGTGCCGGATTCGAGCGAATATTTTGCAGCGGCCGCCAGGCGCAGTGAGGCAGTATTCCTGCTTTGAGTGTGGAGCTTGGAATATAGTGAACTAAAATAGTTTGTAAATATAGAGAAAACGAATTTGATGCGAGATTTGCACATTTGGACGATGTTTTAAGAAATGAGCATCTAAATGGTATATTCGTCGCAGCGGGGACTCTTCCCGTGAGGGTATTGTTTATAGTTTATGCAGTGGCGCGTCATGAGCGTGTATGTTTGCTGCACGTCGAGTATGGATGTGTCAGCTCTAGTGAAGCCTAGAGGAAGGGGCTCGAATGTCGTTCTGTGACGAGCTCATTGGCGACCGGGTCGCAAGTAGGAGGTGCTCTTTTTTTTCATTGCAAGGGAGGGCGCACGCGCCTTCGTACTCGTATTTCTTCTCCATTTATTTTGGCTTGGTACCCGTTTAATTGGGGTTAGTGTACCAGCTTAGATGAGTGTCGGAGCAGCAGCTGTGCGCGAATGATTTCTTAGATTCCTGCGAGCTCCATGGTTATGCCACTGCATAGATGTCTTGCGGGCTATGCGGGTTAGTGCATGAACTTGTTGCTTCTGGTATTTCCACTGTCGTCAGAAAACGAACCACGTCATTCAGGTTGAATACATGCTGGAATCGGTGAGAACTGCGGTTCGACTGCGTCCTTGAAAGCTATAGCGTCTTCATGTAGTGTAGGACATCGTTAAAGTGGATTATTCTCACGAGTTGCGAGGTATTTGTTTGCCGTTGAGATAACCCGTCTAGAAAAATTATAAAAGGAAGTCGGGAGACATGATCATGATGTTGCTCTCAATTCCCGGTCGTGACGACCGCATTTTAGCGGAGGCGAAGTGCAGAAAAGATCGTGTTCTCAGATTTAGATGTGCGTTAGTGATATCCCTAGGTGAATCCTAGGGTAGTTATCCTCATTTGAATTCCGCTCCCTTGCAGGGCTTTTCATAACCGAGCTCTTTCTTTGGAACGTCAACATCAGTCATTCAGTCAAACGATCAATCAGACAATAATTAAATCACTGAAACTCGCAATAAGGATACTGAAATGTGCTCCATGCGCCTCCTCGCTTCCTTCTTTTGGTTCGTTCGTCTACTCCTCTTCTTCTTCAGAAATGTCTGGAGATCACTTTCTGGTATAGTTGCTATTCACAGTTTCCTTCCGCTAGTCTTGTCAAACAAAATTATATATAATGAAATTGCACCGATTGTGTGCTCTCTACCTTCTTTTTTTTTTTTTTTTTCATGTTCGCATTCATATACAGGGTTATTTATATTAGCTGCACCAAAATTTTTAAAATTGCCTGTGGCAGATAGCACAATTCTAATCCTTGATCTAAACTCGATGAGGCGGCCATTACTTCGACGAGAAATTCAAATGCCTAATTGAATAACTAACGTAATTACGCTAATTAACTTTTTAATGAATTATTTTACGGAACATATCTTAATCTACAAAATGTAGCTGGTGAGTTTCCAAGGTGCATCCAATCCGAACGAATTTTCTGGGCTGCGCTAGTTTCGAGGTAATCATTTTCAAGGCGTCCGACGAAATGCGTTGGTGTTCCAATTACTTTTGTGCTGCAATGCATAAAGCAGCGTTTTATTCAAAAAGGTAACTGGAACGCCAATGCGTTTCGTCGTACACTTTGAAAATTAATATCTCGAAACTAGTTCAGTCCTGATAATTCGTTCCAAGTGGATACGCCTTGCGAACTGACCGGCTATAATTTGTAGATTGAAATATGCGCTGAAATGTAATTCATTAAAACGTTTATTAGCATAATTATGTTTATAATTCAATTAGGCGTTTTGATTTCTCGCGGAAGTAATGGCCGATTAATCGAGTAGTTTAGATCAAGGATTACAATTAAGCTATCTGCCACAGGCAATTTTTAAAAATTTTGTGCAGCTAAAATAAAACACCCTCTGTAATATTCCCTGTTCACCAACCTTCTTGCGCTATTCGAAAAGGCCTGCGACATTCATTGGCGGCGGTGTTTTGGTCATTTCCGTGTTATGTGTATATATTGTGAAAGAACTCGATAGGAGAAATGTCAGCTAGCGGGGCCCCGTCCAGCGGGGCCTCGCGCGCGTCGATTTACAGAGCCCACTGGTAATCTGGTCGACAGCCTTTCGCCACCGCTCCTGTATGGGCGCCGAGCGAGAAAGCGGGAGCAATTGAAGCTCGGCGTTGATTGAAACTCCCGTGTCGCTGCTCGGAATCGCGTCGCCTCTTCGTGGACCTCCTCCCTGCCGGCGTAACGAAGTCGTTTGCGGGTCTCTCTCCTGCCTCCCCGCGGTTACTCACCAGGTGGGTGTGCTCCTGACAGGTGCGCTATTTTTCGTTGGGAACGCGGCGCTCCTGCCGAGGCCGCGCCGCCTCTCGCAACTCGCCGGTATCCCACTTCTTTCACCCTCGTTACAAATGAAAGGGTACCGAATCCCTGTCGCGTACCGCCACCTGTACGACCGCGGACGCACCTTCTCCATCGACGCGCCGGCCAAATCAGACCCTGGTCCCGCTCGCGCCTTTCCCGCCGCGCTTGCGCAGTGGAGCGCGCGCATCCCCACGGTCTCCCCAGACTCCCGACCCACGCGACGCGCACCGGCGAATAGCCGTAACTCGGTTTGCATTCTTCGCGCCACCTGACCGCGCACGGCCATTCTGTTGCACCCTGGGACCGAGCTGTATGCGCCGGCAGTGTATCCACGGGCTCGACGAAGCTATTGCCGCCACGTGACCGGCGGTCGCCATATTTGGAACGGTGCCCGGGGCTGTCGGCACCCTCGCGTCCAGCGGGGCTCCTCCCGCTGCTCCTTTTTCGTTCCTCTCTCCCGCCGTGTTCCTTGCGCTGGCGGACCGACTACTCCGGCGCGAACGACGCTCTTCGGTGAAGCGGGCGGCCGCGAGGCCTGGACCACGGCTGCCTTGGGTGCCGAAGGGCAGCAGCAGGGCCTGGCCAGCAGCGTCCCTGGGCGGAGGCAGGGGGGCGCGACTACGGGTCTGCGGCGGGACCATGCGCGGCCACCGGGGCTCCGGCGTCGGATCCGTCGTTCCGAGTCCGCGCTGGTCAGCGGCGTCGCCATGACTCAACGCTGCCTGCGCTCGCCCAGCGTCAACTTCGCCGACTGTGAATCGCCGCTGCCAGGAGTAACGTTCGAGCAGCCACCAGGCCGGAGGCGCTACACGCCGCGACGAGTGAGTACGCGACTGGGATGCGCCCCCCCCCCCCCCCCCCTCCTCCTCCCGGTCGTGGACCCCGTGGGTCCCAGGGGTCGCCCACCTCGCTGGAACCCCCCTCTCGGGGCCGTCGCTGGGCCCCCCGTTGTGCGTCGCTGTGTGCCCCGCGATCACTGCCTGCGGCGCTCCCCTAACCTAGTGTCGCGGCGCACGCAAGACCTAGTCGAGCGCGCGACCTTGCCCCCGATACCGGGCGCCGGTGGACGCCACAGGACACCCGCCTGCTGCTGTTCACTGTGGCGCTGCCTCGTGCTTGGCGCGACGCTTCCGCTGGCCTCGTGTGTCCACGTTGAAAGTGTTCGAGGCACTTTTTTTTTTACTCGGATATTTCACATTCAGCTTACTTTTACGTCGCTATCGTGAAACAAGAAAGTAAAAAGAAAACCAAGTTGGAAACGGTGCCTTGACGTCAGCGTTCACGCGCTGACGTTTCGAAAATGGCAATGCTGTTTAGGAGCTGATACAAGGTGGTGCTTGAGCAAACGTGTTTCGAGAAACCGGCAGCTGTAATATAATTTACTTTGCTGGAATAAAAAAATTATCGACAGGCTACAGCACACTATCTTGAATGAGGTTTAGACAATACTAAAATTAAGGCAGTGAAGTGGAAATGAAGCTCTCATTTATCTTGCCAGAGTATAAAGGTACATCTCGCAAGTGGAGATCGCATGGAGTGGGGTGTGATGCGCTGTGTAGTTTTGCAGTTATGCGGAAATCAGCGTAAGGAGATTACAAACGTTGCCAAAAAGTAAATTCGAGGTGCAGTAGTTACAAACGACTGGGATAGAGCCTACACAGATTATGTAAGTGCTCTTTCAAATAAAGTCTATTTCTTTCGACAGCCTCACGCAAATAACCCAGTTGTTTTAGGTATATTATTAAGTGACGTGAGAAGTGCTCTCCAGACTTTTTCTGTTCCACCTGCTGCCATGATAGAGCATACGCTCGGTATCAGTGGGGAATTTCCTGAGATAAACGTGTTTACTTTACGATGCCCCGTGTATGTTTCAGCTAAGCCGATAGTCAATGACCATATAGTGCAGTAATGGGAGGAGAGAAAGCTGGTTTACCAGCTTTGTGCATGGCTTACCAAGCCATGTACAAAAGCCGCTATGCTATTGCAGAAGAGTAATTTACGATAAAGCCTGACCTAATATTCCTTATTAGAGAGCCATTAAGTCTCAGTTGCGATTTCGTTTCGCAGGAAAGGTAAAAATCTTTTCCTTTGGAAGTTTTCTCTGCATATCAACTAGTGATGTCAAAAACATATTCGGATATTCTGCGTTGGCGCATATAATCAGCATTTTCTGGTTATGGGGGCCAAAACCGGAATACCATTCCTGTATTTGTTGTTGCAAATCTTGTCACAATCTCTTTTGTGGCCCGATGATCACAAAACTTGGCGTACGTTTGTGACCCCTCGCAAGCCTGAAAAGTTTTCTTCGCCACTGAGCGCTGTAATGCGCGAATGTAGGTAGAAACGTAGAATCGGTTCATGGGCGACTATGACTGGACAAAGTACTTTGATATTTTATGTAAATATAGGTGCAAGACACTCGTGACAAATAATTTTTATTACATGCAAGATTAATGCGCGTGAATTGCATCCGTTATAGGTAGCTCTTTTTGTACCCACTTATACAGTTTGAGACGTTATTTTCATTCACGTTGAAAGCTGTCGTAGACACTGGTCTAATCACAGGCGGCCGTGTAAGCTACCATTCAATTTGGCTTGCGAAGTGAGTGCTGCTCAGGACAACCCCGTCCTTTTCAAGGTGTGTCCAACTATTAGATGGACAACTTTTGTGACGTTCTTCCGAACGTGGATAGTTAGCGGATTGATGCTACGCTGCCTGCAGCAGTACAGCAGCAGGCTCCAGCAGGCTGGTTTGTTTACGTTGTGGGTGTATTGTGGTAAATTTTGCTCACTAAAGACCATTGACAAGAAAAAGTTATTGCATATGCTCCCTGCGGGAGCATATGCAGTAGCTTTAAGGGCAAGCAAGCACAGTGCACCGTCGTTCGTACGCCACATTTGTCCCTCTTAAAGGGGTTATGGCATAGTTCGTCCAACTATTCAGGAAAAAAAAAACTGCGCTCTGAGAGCAGATTTTAAACCGAATTTTTGAAGTGAAATCTCTCACTGTGCCCCCCCCCCCCCCCCCCCCCCCCCCCCTTACCGACGGTGACCAGGGGCGGTATTCTGTAAGGGTCTACCTAGTGGACTGTCCATTTCGGCTAGTCGCTGATTGGCTGCTGCTTGATGTGCAGGAAGGTGCCAGCCAGTCTCCTTCCTATACATCCAGCAGCAGCCAATCAGCGACAGCCGAAATGAACAGTCCACTAGGTAGACCCTTACAGAATACCGTCCCAGCCATGTATTGTATGTGATGTGTGTGACGTCACGAGTCGCAGGGCCATCTGTGTCGTCTGCTCCCAAACTACAAAACCGTGTACACACCGTACCGAGGAATCAGCAAGGAGGTCGCCTATGCATTGTGTCAGCAATCAATTCCACTTGCGCGTTAAGGACAGCACGAGCCATAGAACGCCTGTAGAAACGATGTCTGACTGATCGCCAGTACCTGAGGTGCGCATACGCGAACGAAGCCACGTTAGAACAACGCGGAATGCTACTTCATGAGGCCACACATATGTGTTACCGTACGGTTCAAGTGTGATATCAAATAATTATAAGTAAAATATGTGCCGCACAGGATGCGCCCAAATTTGCCAGCTTGTGATGGGATGCGTACAGATTACCACTCGATGCACAGTTCAGGTTCGATAATTTGTTATCACAGCCCCTTTGAGAATACGTAAAAGAAGCATAAATAAATACGAAATTTGAAAATACAAGAAAAAATCGCCATTCTATTCTGGTGGCCTAAATATCGCTACTCGTAGACAACTTGCTTTCCCGTTGGAATCAGCGGTAAAGCTCGACCCAGTGAAGTAACTACAGAAAAACTAAGGGGAGACTGAACCAAAGAAATGTAGGATTTATGTTTGATAAGGGGCGTTGATATATTGTCACTGAAGCCAAGGGAAGCACACGGGTTGTTGACATATCTTCATTCGAGATAGATCTTGTTGTAAATAATGATTTTACTCCTATTTCGAATATAAACAGGAACGTAAAATCACGTTTTGTTACAAGATTTCAATATAATAGAGCAACTCAACTCACTTATGTGCGTGTATTCAGTGACTGTTGTTATCTATCTATTTATCAATCAATCAATCAATCAATCAATCAATCAATCACCCGCCGTGGTTGCTTAATGGCTTTGGCGTTGCGCTGCTAAGCACGAGGTCGCGGGATGAAATCCCGGCCGCGGCGGCCGCATTTTGATGCGGGCGAAATGCAAATATGCCCGTGTACTTGGAATTGGGTGCATGCCAAACTACAGGTGGTCAAAATTAATTCAGAGTCCTCCACTACGGCGTGCCTCATAATCGGTTTTGGCGCGTAAAACCCGCGAAATAATTTATTTATTTCTATCTATCTTTCTTTTTTGTTTTACTTTGACACCAGGTAAAATATACCAAAAATATATTTAGATAGCACAAAATATGTTATGTGTGTCTCCCGTACCGCCCGCCCCGACATGCACATTGCAACGATGGCCGCAAAAGAAGTCATTTGCATAAGACATGACAGTAGACAACTACTGTGACTACAAGCACGCGCCATGCTATACTTGAAGAGGTTACTCTGGTGAATTACAGGCCAGATGGGCCTGTACGACCCAGAAATAAATTCACCCTATACTAATTTTAGGTTTCAGTGAAAATTTTATCGGACGTAGCACACAAAAAAGCTAGGGCTTCAGCTCGCGCTACACGCATTTTTTTTTTTTTTTGCGCCTGGGTCGTGTGTGATTCGTGCGAGTTCTTTCAGAAATGTAACCATCCAAGCTGCCTCATCCGAGTTATCAATCGTTTCTTTCTTTTATTTTTTTATGCTTCGGTCGCACCGAGCTAAAGTTAAGGCACGAAACCTAATTAGCCTTTCAAATCATGACTAATAAGAGGTGTATGCGAGGCCTGTGCGGCCTTTAACTGTTACAGAAGTATCGATTATTTATGCCTACAGCGGTATAACGAAATTATAAAGCAAGTCTAAAGCTCTCATACGAACTGGCTTCACGTTAGAAAAATACGATAAAGAAGAGAAAAAGCAACCAATGGAAATGTTGTTGACCGTTCGAAAACTCCCTGTTCTTTTTTCACGCTGATTATTTATCAGCGAGGTGCCAACCAGCCTTAACCATGATAGCAAGAGAATGTAAGCACTAGTCAAGCATTCTCCGCCATGAAAAGCGGCCGGTCACGTACAAATATTTGAACAAGTACCAGTAGGATACACTGCATCGTATTATTTTTCGCTAGGCTGGCAGAGACAAATATCGAGTGTAGTCTCGTTTTTGTCCCGTTTCGGCCTTCGCTGATGCAGCGATGACGTAGTGAGCGAGAGCAGGTGTACGGGTCCGGCAGGAAAAGAAAGCGAAGCAAATAAAAACAAAGGCACGCCCACTTCTACAAGTGCAACGCATTGTTTTGTAGTCTTGTTATCACGAGCGAATCCTTTCGTCTCTGTTGGCCCTTGAGGCGAAGCCTTTGAGGAGGCGCTTCTTTCCCTCTAGTGTCCCTTCACAGCGGAAGCCTGTAAAGCGTGCTTTGCCTGTCAAACTTGGGAGTCTTGCGGAGCGGCCAACCTCGCGGAATGGCTTGGAAGCCGTGCCGTCGTCGTCTTACGAACGATGAGGGGATTCTGGAGTCCTGGGTTGGTTTTGTTGTCTTCTAGATTGTCTTTATATATATATATATAATTCCGTGATCGCAGTTTCTATTTGGCATTTTATTTTTCAACGTTTGCGTCCGTGTTCACCAATTCTCGTTCAAGCTTTACGCGACGCGTTTGTTATTGTGCGTTTCGCTGACGTCTGCTTTATTTGTGAAGGAAACGCCGTCCTTTCGTCGAGTGCCGAAGATCAGAGACGCCTCCGCCAGTGACGTGCACGGACTTAAGACAAATACAGTGCGGCTTTGGTGTCGTGTCGACGCAGCCGTTTGTGCAGTTGTTTATTAGTCCGAGTGCGAGATCCTTGTGGTCTTTGTGTGCGGCCAATCACGGTGTGGTTGTAAACGCGGATAGCCGGTCATGATATTGCGCTTCGGCGAGCGTGCAATGGCTAGCCTGCGAGACCGTCACTGGTTGGACGCGCATTCGAAAGATTGAACACGGCATGCAGGGTTACCGTCACCTGTAGCCTGAACCGTGTCTGAAAAGTGAACCTCGCAGGGTTGTGGAAGCATGAGACACTCTCCGCCAGTTGGGTGCTTGATTCTTAAAGTTGTTCACCTGTTAGGACGTTTTGCGTTGGGCCAGAAGTTCTGTACTCACCATTTTCTATAGCCATTGGTAAGATAGCTGTCTACAAGGCCAGCAGTGTGCAACGATGTAAGAATTATCATCTTAAATTTGTGCCTTTATAGGCAGCGAAATAAAGTGTACATTTAATTGCATTTTGTTACTATTATAGTAGCGTTGTCGTCGTCAATAACCAGTTTAGACGTTTGAGCTTGTTTACTCGACATGATCGAAAGACAGCGAGACTACGCGAATGCAAGTGAAAGAATAGAAATGCGTCTGTGTAAACGTATTCTGCTGAACTGTGTTTGTGCTGTTTCACCGTCCTTCATGCCGTAATTATGTTATTTACACTGGTGCTATGAGCTTAGTCAATGCCAGAATATAGCCATTGAGAATACCAAGTGGTCATAGATCTGTGTGGTGTTTATATGCTTATGTGTTAAGTGCGGTCATTGGATATGAGGGCCATGGGCCACATGGGCATTTTCGATAGGAGTGACATAAAATAAAAGCGATTATTTATTCGTTTTTGTCAAATAAGGTAAAGTGCGTGGTTCTCGGTTACGCAGTTTTCTTACGGCACTCCTGTTACCAACAGCTTCAGCAAGAAACTGTGGCACAAGGCGCATTGCATGAGCCACATTTTGTGACGAAGAGATTCAGGAAAACTTGCGCAACAGCCTTGAGTAGCAAGCAGGCTCGGGCCTTTTGTCCTTACTGCTTTGCATTACGCCAGTTTAGCGCCTGTAGTGTGGTGTACCTGTTCATTATAAGAACTATTTTGCTCACCTTTGCCTTGAGGTCCAAAACGACACTTTTTTTTTCCTGCACGTACAACTAGCCGTTCACTATGGAAAAGGCGGATATTTTTATGCAAGCGGAAACTGAATCATGAAGAAACGTACGCATTCGCTCTTGGAGTCTTCATTCGCGTTCTGATTCAGCTGCAAGTTAACTTATGCAGCCATAGCTGCCGCAGGCGTTTCCCACACGCATTCACGGCGTCGCTGTTGGCCGTGCTTTTAGTCATCAAAAAGAAAGTGAAAGACACAGAGATGGTAAATTGAATTCAAAAGATCGAAACAAAAAACAAATGCTGCAATAAAAAAAACCAAGGGATAGAGCCTGTACGATAACACGGAAGGCAGTGCCTTACTATTAAAGACCCGAGCTGGCTGCCTGAGTACAAAACCGTACCGGAGCAAATATTTGCAACAGGATGATACATGTGTCTGCTGCAGCAAAAGTCCGGAGACGATTGAGCGCATCGTACTGGAATGCCAACATATTCGTCCAGTAAGAGCCGCAGGGAACATCCACCTTCCATAAAAGCTGAGTTCAAAGCGGAGGGAAGCATTAACTAGACAGCTGCCGATATAGCTAGGGGCGTTCAGAGTAATGTTGGGGAAAAAAAAGCATGGAAGAGGTCGATGGAGCCGGGGTCGTTACAAGCATATGTAACTGTACAAGTTATATATAAAGGTTTGAAGAAAGAGAGAGAAGATTGAGGGGATGTACGCAAAATGCTAGACTGAAATATCTGATTAGACCGAGCAGGCTATGTGACTATTTGTCGCCGCCACGGAAGGGGATGATGACGATAATAATGATGATTATTATTATTATTTACCGAGCTCAGGAACAACCCTAAGGTCTGTCAGGACAAGCCCTAAGGACTGAGTGTGCGCGTACGCATTCATAAAAAATCTACAGGGTAATATAAGCCAAAAAAGAAACCACAATTAATCCAAAGAACAATTATGAGAAGAACAGTACACACACAACAAAGCGCAAGGAAAATACAAACGAAGAAAAAGTAGAAAGTTAGTTGAACAATGCATAAAATCATGAAACGACAACGCAAAGCTAAAAAAAAAAGAACAATGACATCGAGTTATAAAATAAGCGTTATAAAGACTCCGTATTCTGTGGACGGTTGAGTGTTAGTGATGACAGGCTAGGAAAGGCATTGACATAGAAAGATCAATGTTCTCTGATGACCTTGCGCGGAATACGAGGCAGGATACAACTGATGAGTCCGGGGCAGGTGAGGATACTGTGAAGGAGTTTGAAATGAAACAGAAGGTCTGCGTGATTACGTCGGCAGCGAAGTAAGGGCAAGGACAATAATCCAACGGTGCCAGAACATGGTTCAATGTCTGTGTTAGCAAAGCGGTGATAATATATGCTTACAAACTTTTTGTGGACCCGATCTATAATGGCACTGTTGGATCTCGAAATGCCATTCCATACGACGACCGGCCCGTAATCGAGTTGAGGAAGACAGATTGTTGTGTACAACTTGCGCAGCAGTGTAGGAGAATTGAATTTCTTCGATAGTCTGCAAACAGAGCCCGGAGAGCGCATACCCCGCATTGCAACGCGTTTAGTTTAAGAATAAAAGTGTAAGGATGTATCAGAAAGTACACCGATATCATTTATCTCACGGACCTTACACAATGGTACAGGATCTACAGAATAAGACAAAGAAATGCTTGCTGTCTTGCGTGCTAAAATCATGACTTTTGTCTCAGCAGCATTCAAGATGAGGTATTTGCACCATTCAGAAAAAGAAAACAGATCAGACTGCAGGATGCGACAGTCACCAACGGTGTGAATTTCCTTTAAAGCCTTGATGTCATCGGTATATAGAACTAAAGAAGAATTCAGGATAGCGGCAAGAAATTTTTAGAAAGGAGTGGTCCTAATACTAGTCTTTGAGGGACGCCGCTAGTTGCCAAGTAAAAAGAACAAGTTTGGCCCTTGACATTACCATAACATGATTTATCAAGAAGATGACTGTTCAAAAGATTGAAAACTGATTAGCCAACACCAAAGTACGTAAGCTTGATCAGAAGCAGTGAGTGGCTGACTACATCAAAAGCTTTGCTGAGGTCACAGTAAATGGTGTCAACTTGCCGCATTTGAAGTACCGGCGTGGAGACATGCGTCATGAAACTTGCGAGATTTGTTATAGTGGAGCGGCCAGAGAGAAATCCATGCTGATTCGGAATCAATGAGTTTTTCACAGTAAAAGGCAATATACTGTGAAGAGCAAGCTAAAAAATCTTGGACGTGCCAAAGAGAAGAGAGATCGGGCGATAATTCGAGACATCAGTTTTACAGCCAGACTTAAATACGGGAAAACTGGAAAAACACGAGCAGTTTTCCACATGTGAGGGAAAGTGGAAGTGTTTAAAGAGTTATTAAATATAGATATCATTTCTGGCGCAAGTATACTGCCGTACACATTTAGAATTGCGGAGGGGAATATCATCAGGGACGCAGGATCGATAGAGAAGGGTTCAAGCGCTTAAGGCATTCAATGATGAGCTTTTCATCAAATAGCACAGCACTAGATGTAGGAGCCGTCGTGTGCAGCTGAATGGCACCAGCGTTGAAACCTGAAGCATTATATAAAAATGACAAATGGGCAGCAAAACAATCCGTGGCGGCTTGGACTTCTACTCCGCTATAGAGTCGAGCAGGCGAAAATGCTCTTCACGTGTACTGGAGCGAGGCAGGACAATTGCTTTTTTTTTTTTTTTTAGTCTCGGCGACTTTTTCAGTGAAGAAAGCGAAAGCAGGTGGTGAAACGGCAGCCCGTTGTTCAGCTGTGTGTTGTAGTACACTGGATCGCGTTGAGGCCAAAGTAGAAGACCTTCTGGAGTTGACAGGCGTCTTCATAGGCGTGGCAGGTGCACGCCGCGTCAGCTCGTCGCGCAGGCAACGATCCCCTGCTTGAAGGGAGGCGACGGCTTGGGTTTGTTGCTTCACGCCACGGGAATGGTCCTTGCGAAGATGTTCATTCTCCTCTCGCAGATGGGAAACTTCTTCGCTCAGGAACGAGATTTCCTCTAATATAATAATAATAATAATAATAATAATAATAATAATAATAATAATAATAATAATAATAATAATAATAATAATAATAATAATAATAATAATAATAATAATAATAATAATAATAATAATAATAGTGCAGTGCCTAAAAGGACGCTGGCGCGGAGGTGCATGGGTGCCGGTGTCGATATTGTGAACGATGGCAGATGTGCGGCTCAAAGGAGGTCGCTGGCTGTCAACAGATGTCCGAAAACGGTTGAGGAATGCCAAGTGCTGGATGCGCTGAGCAGCGGAGGGTTCTGAATCAATTTACGGGTGGAAGGCATCTGAGGATGACGGAGCAGCTCCGGTAGCAGGAGTGGGGCTGTCGATATGAAGGCCTGTCGTGGCATCGGGCAGTTGATGAGGATAAACGGAATCGGTGTCCTCAAGTCGACCCAGAGATTCACCACGGAATATAGTGATTGGTGAAGAAAACCGGTTCGTAACATAAATTACGTCGCAAAGGTTTTCGGTTGTGATGAGTGCAAAGGGAAGGAGAAAGTCTTTGCGAGATGCGAAGTGGCTTCAGAGGGTGAAAACAGAGCGGTGGAATAGGGAGCACAGTCGCCAGAGAGAGGCACGAAAGCAGAATGAAAATGAGTGATGTCCGTGTCTGCGGGGTACCACCGCTAGGGGAGGAGAGAAAGACAACACAGAGGGCGCATCACACATCGACGATAACGCAAGTTCGGCACGCGTACAATGAACCGCATCGGAATCGATTTGTATACGGACCCCTCCCGAATACTCCAAATGGCACTCGCTGGGTCATCGTCGCTGGGGATCACCTCACGCGCTACGCCGAAACTTCAGCGCTTCCGGCAGCCACAGCGCCTGAAGTGGCCTTGTTCATCCTTCACAACCTCGCTCTTCGGCCGGCACGTTGCGCCTTGTGAGCTACTCAGTGATTGCGGATGTTCTTTCTTATCCGAAGCAGTAGAAGCATTTCTACGCGAATGCGGCATTGTCCATCGCAGTATACTGGTGCATATGATCGCCATGTACGTTTCCGCGGACCACACAAATTGGAACAGGATACTGCCCTTCGTTATCTACGTTAACAAAAGCGCCTCTCAGTCTGCCACAGGGTTCTCCCCGTTATTCCTTCTTTACGGCCGGAAGCCTTCCTCCTTTATGGGCACTATCTTCCCGTATGTCCCCGATGCCTCCGAATCCACGACTTTATTTGAAGTCACCACTTATGCAGAAGAATGTCGCCAGATCGCGCTCTCCCTTACCTCGCAAGACCAGGGCCGCCAGAAACACTGTCACGACAGTATAGCTCATCTTCTCCATCATTTTCACCTGGCGCATTGGTGTGACTCCGTGTTTCCTCCTCCGCTCCCAGCCTTTCCACAAAGCTGCTAAGTATGTCGGTCCTTACCGGATTCGGCGTCATTTACGTCATTGAGCCCATCCAGCAAATTACGGAACAACGGCTCCGCGTGTGCCTAAACGGTTCACGTCGAATGACTGAAACCGCACTATTCGACCGGCCAGTATCGCCGTTTCCCTAAGTATACAGGATAGCTTCTTTCTCACCGGGGAGTGATTGTAGTGACAAATACGGACGCCAGAAAAAGACGGGAAAGAACGCTGTTGGCGCTCTACTTGTCCATTGACTAGGCCGCTTTCGTGTCTTTTTATTCATGTGATAAATCACGCTTGGAATTAAACGTATGCTTGGTCAACCGTTCAATCAATCAATTAATCAATCGTTTATTTAACGTGCCCAGGGACAACCCTAAGGTCTGAGTTCTGGTGCACGGGTAAAAAATCAAACATACAAATTCAAATACAATTACGTCAAAAAAAGGAATATAAAAGAGAAAACCACAATTACGAAATGGAACAGCTGACAATCAACAAAACCAAGATGAATTAAAACAAAAAGACGGAGAAAAACAACAAATGTGTGAGAGGTACAAAAAATAAATTAGCCAATCCAGCCTTTAGATTATGTGCCCACGAAAAACCGTGAGGTTTTAATACTGGCGCACAGTTAATCTAACAAAATGCTAATACACAGCTTAATATATATATATATATATATATATATATATATATATATATATATAGACCGCGAATACATACAGAATTGCAGCGCGATTTGCCTGCTCGAGGCTCTTTGCGTGTATTCGCAGGCTTCTTTCACGCTCGGAAAAATACTTTTATGTAGTACGTATTGAGCAACAGAAAGCTGTATCGAGAGTTTCTCATGTTCCTCTACAATTTTCTCATTGACACTTTGATAGTTAGGACAGCAGTGCTTCTCGAGTTAGGTAATTAACTACAATTACCTAATTAAATCTCATTAACGAAAAAAATACTGGCGACTACTCCACTGTACTGGAAACAATACGCACTAGGTTTGCTTCGCGCAACGCCGTTCCTCTTTTTTTAAAAATCGTGCTGCGTTATAGCTGTGACACCCTGTATATATCATCAGTCTATCTTTATGTCCACTGCAGGACGTAGGCCTCTTCCTGTTATCTCCAATTACCCTTGTCGTGCGCCAGCTGATTCCAATTTCCACCTGCAAATTTGCCAATTTTCCACCTAGTTTTGTGCCGTCCTCGACTGCGCTTCCCTTCTCTTGGCACCCATTCTGTAACTCTATAGTGGTCCACCGGTTATCTACCCTACGCAATACATGGCCTGCCCAGCTCCATTTCTTATATATATACAAAGGCACGGGGATGCGAACAGTAAAGTTGCTAAAACAAGCTCTTATGTATCGACAAAGGTAAAGTCAAACCGAAAATGAACAGAAGATTAGTGAGCAAGTACAATAAAAAGAAAGTTGTATAGCTAAAGATACAAACGTAAGGGAAAGTTAATAGAGAAAGGAGAAATTATTCATGCAATATAAATGTAAATGCAATTCACCAAGCACATTAAATGTACAAAAAAAGCAGCTGAAACATTAGACGTGTCGCCAGGCAAGCTGAAAAATGTATAAATCGCACACGGGGCAAAAGAGAGCACCTATACCGAGAAAAACTAGGACACGATAATACGAAGCTGTGAACAGAACGGCGAAAGCGACTGATGAAAAATATGAAGATCAGCGAAATAGGTATTGATGCAGATTTTGAGTTCTATACAAAGCAGAATGGTTGCCGTTACAAGCAGGATCAAAGAATGGTCGGTGCCCCCTTGTGACCTTCTGCGGAATCCGAAGCGCGGCATAATTAAGTAGCTCAGCGCAGCTCAGGTTTCCGTGAAGGAGCTTATAGAAAAACAGAAGGTCTGCGCGAAATACGTCGGCAGGTAAGAACAAAGTGCAAGCGCTACACTATTTGCCAATGCCAGCAAACAACGATGGCGGTAAATTGCTACGACCTTTTTCTGAACTCTTTCTAATCTATCACTGTGGGATTTCGAAGTTCAATTCCACACGACTGGTGCATATTCGAGTTACGGAAGACATATAAACTGATAAAGCATTAGGAAAATATTGGGAGATTTGAATTCGCCTGAGGCAGAACCTTGAGAGCGCAGACCACGCATAGCAAAGTGTGCAGTATGAGATGAAAAGCTTAACGAGGCATTAAAGAGTACACAGAGATCATTGACTTCAGCAACCCTACTTAGCGGTAAAGAACCCACAGAATAAGAAAACGGAGTATTGTTACGTGGAAGCAGACACATCAGGAAAACGCATTTACAATATATTTAGAAGGCGATCAAGCGCTGAACCATATGGTTGAGAGCGCGAGTCAGATCAAAAGCGTCTTCTTCATCGACGCTCCTCTAGAGAAACAGTACCGTGACATGAACCCCGGCTTCTGAAGCACCTTCACGTTGCCTTCTATGGTGTTGGCGAGAAGTAAAGTATAATGCGGGATACGTGAACAACGTCTGTAGGCGGTGAAACGGAGCGAGAGGAAGACTCGTGCGGGCCAATCCCGTAAGGGACGTCTGTTACACGTCTTAAGACATGGTAGGGTCCGGAGTACCGGAAAAGCAATTTTTCAGAGTCCAACACGCCGAGCCGCAGTCCATAGAAGCACAAGGGCACCCGGGGTATAGATAACGTCGCGTCGACGGGAGTCATAGCGGTGCCTCTGGTGGTCTTGCGATATAGTAAGGCGATGGCGACCAATCTGGCGCGCCTCGTCAGCTCTGGGAATGGCGTAGCAGGTGTACCCAGCGGGCAAATGGACGGCAGTGCGGATGATAGTGTCAAAAGGTAACGTTGGGTCACGGCCAAACAGAAAAGGGTGAAAAGCAGCGACATCGTTACGGGAGGAAATGTTGGCAAATGTAACGAAGGGCAACACAACGTCCCAGTCTTGATGATCTGAAGAGACATACATAGAAAGCATATCAGTTAGCGTCCGGTTCAATCGTTCAGTCAAACCGTCGGTTTGCGGGTGGTAAGCCGTCGTAAATTTGGGTTTTGTCGCTCAGGAGCGAAACAGGTCATCGATAGCTCTGGAGAGAAAGTAGCGGCCACGGTCGGTGAGAAGTTGACAAGGGGCTCCATGATGTAAAATGACATCACGTAGCAAGAAATAAGCGACGTCCGTATCACAACTGGTAGGGAGAGCCCGTGTATATTGCGTATCGGGTGGTGTGGTCACACGGTCACTGCAATCCATTTGTTTCCAGAAGTAGAGGCAGGAAAAGAACCGACGAGGTCAAGACCAACTCGGAAGAAGGGGTCAGATGGGACATCAAGGGGCTAAAGGAGGCCAGCATAAGGCATGGGTTGTTTCTTTCGGCGTTGGAATGGTTCACATGCAGCGACACAGCGACGAACGGAGCGTTAAAGACCGGGCCAAAAGAAGCGACGCCGAACACAGTCGTTGGTCCGGGAAACTCCAAGGTGACCAGCAGTCGGGGCGTCCGGGAGCTGGCCGAGAATGCTCAAGCGCAGATGCCTAGGAATGACCAGCAGCCGTTCGCTTCCGTCTGGGTGGACATTGTGGCGATATAATGTGCCATCTTTAAGCACGAAGAGGCGAAGGGAACGGATCGTGTGCTGCGGAATCCAGCTTCCGAATAAGCTCACGTAAGATGGGATCACGGCCCTGTTCATCACGGATGTGGTTTAAAGCGGAGAGCGAGAATACACATACAGGCGCATCATCGGAGGCTTCAGGCAGATCCACGCGGTTGCGGGACACAAAGTCAGCGTCCCGGTGCGATCGGCGAGACTTAAAAGGAACATAGGTGTATTCTTGGAGCCGCAGTGCCGAGCGACCAAGACGCCCAATGAGATCCTTAAGGGTCGAAAGCCAGCAAAGTGCGTGGTGATCGGTAGTGACGGTGAAATGCCAGCCATGTAAGTAGGGGCGGAATTTGCCCAGTACCCAAACGAGAGCAAGACACTCCCGTTCCGTGATGGAGTCGTTCTTTTCGGTTGGGAAAAGGAGACGGCTGGCATAGGCGATAACACGGACATGCGCATTCTGATGCTGGACCAAAAGAGTGCCCATTCCGTGGCCGCTGGCATTAGTCTGGAGTTCTGTTGGAGCGCAGCCGTCGAAATGAGCCAGGACAGGTGGTGTAGTGAGTGATGTGATGAGGGTAGAGAAGGCGGCAACATGTGCAGCACCCCCCCCCCCTCCCCCCCGCAAAAAAAAAAAAAAAAAAAAGAAACGAGACGCCTTTTTTCAGTAAGTTTGTGAGAGGGCGTGCGTTTTTCGTGAAATTGTTGACAGAACGACGGAAGTAGGAGCACAGTCCCAGAAAGTAGCGAACTTCCTTTGTGCAAGTCGGAACGGGGAACTTCTGCCCGGCTCGAACTTTGTCAGGGTCGGGGCGACCACCGGTCGAGTCGACGAGATGACCGAGCATTGTAAGTTGCTGACGTCCGAAGTGGCACTTGGATTAATTAAGTTACAGGCCGGCTTTGCGAAACACTGAAAAGATAGAGGAAAGTCGGTCGAGATGCGTTTCAAATGTCGGTGAAAATACAGTTACGTGATCAAGATAACACAGTCAAATGGACCATTTAAAACCAGGTCCTTAAAGATGTGGAAGGGGTGATGTGTTTGAGTCTCTCTCGGTTAAAGTACTTGAGGAAGGGTCGTACTCGTGCCATTTCGAAGTGACAGCAAATTCGCGTAGAAATGGTCATCGAGATCGGGAGACCCGCGTCGCAGATGATAAGGTAGAACTCCATAGTGTGAGGTAGCAAGGCCACATGCCGCCTCGTTACCTTGCCCCGGGCCCCCACGGGTCACGGCGTCTAGGCGACCCTAGCGTGTTCGTCTGTTTGTGTAGGAGAATCCGGCGGATGCGTAGAGGCGTGGCATCTTCCGTATAAATCAGCGCGGAGGAATGCTTCGTGCAAAGAATGCTTCGCGTAAACTACACACTCCGACCGCCGGAAACGAGAATGCAAACTCACGATCACCTCATCACTGAGCGATCGTCAACTTTTAAAACTGCTCGGTCCCCCGCTGACACGGGCTGATATCTACCATTTTGCTTTTTGCATTTTACCATTTATTTTTGCCCTGTTATGTAGCCAGAAATTTCAGAAAGTTCTTTATCGTTTCGAGACAAGCTCGAAACTAGCTACAAGCGAAGTCCTCGAACTTTGTAAAACGCCCGGAACATTTTAGTCGACAGGGTAGGTTCCTCTCAAGTCTTTTTTTTTTTTTTTGCGTGAGAATTTCTCTTCAATGTGGATGCCATCCATGTACTGGCGTACCTTATAATTCTCACGCAATTTGGAACCTGCAGTTTTTGGACGTGGAGAACAGTATCACTTAGGCGGGATGTCCAGCTATAGGCGCGCAGAATATATTTTCCCTTGACATTTTTTGCATGGTGGCCCTTGTAACTAGTTAGCCGCAAAGAGCGTCGCTTCTACATAAAAAAAGAAGGAAGAAAAGCGCCTGTTCCAATCACACAGCTGCTAGAGGCACTAGTTGTTGATGACGTCGACTCAGACCCGCTCTGGTGGCATAGTGGCTATGACTTTGCGTTTTTAAGCCTGAGGGCACGGGATTCAATTCCGGCCGCGGCGGCCGCATTTCGATGGTGGCGAAATGCAAACGCCCGTGTACCGCGCATTGGGTGCACGCTAAAGAACCCCAGGTGGTCGTAATTATTCTGGAGTCCCCCACTACGACGTGTCTCATAATCATATAGTGGTTTTGGAACGTAAACCCTAGAATTCAATAATTATTCCATGACTTGCAAGTCGTTATCAGCATCAATTTCGAATTCCGCCGAGAATGTTTTTTGCGAGTGATGTTGTGTGCACTAATGCGTTAGCTATATTGCTGCCACTGCTTCGCTCATTGGGCGAAAATGCTATTTCTTGTGCTTAAGGGTGTTCCAGTTTATCGTGTAGTCGCGCGAACTCTCTGTTTAACCGTAAAACCGACGTCTGGAGGTTTCCTCTATTTGTTTTTTGTTTTTCCGCGTACGCTGCGACACGGTGTTTACCGACGATTTAGCTTTCTACAAACAGAGACCCTGGCAAGCTTCCGGTTTTCCTGAGCACAGAAATAGAGCGAGCAAGAAAGACAATGGCGAGCCGCCGTATAATGCGTCAGAACAGAAGCCCCCGCGGATTTTCAGCTGTTTTCCTCTGGTGCGATCCACAAGTTTACAGATAAATTGCGCTGTTTATGTTAGACGAAAACATATAAATATATGTGCTTGAGGCACGACACGGCGTTTCTTTCATTTGAAAACGTAGAAAGGGGCGTCTCGCGTGTTGAGGCATTTTGTAAGTTTTACACTTTTCTTTTTCGGCAGAGTAGGCTAACGGAATACGAGACCGGAAGGTACTTAGGGCAGTAGGCTCACGGCTGCCAAGCCGCGCGCAAGAAAGTCTATAGCGACCACGTGGGTATCATGATGTCGTGAGGGCTCTCCCTTATTACGTTGCCAGTAGCGTGAACGTGAACTTGTGTTGCTGATGTATGTCGGCAACAGAACTTACAATCAATCAATCAATCAATCAATCAATCAATCAATTAGTTACCGTGCCCAGGCGCGGAACAACCATGAGGTCTGAGTGCTGGCGCTCACATACATTAAAAAAAGAAAGAAAAAAATAATATAAATAAAAAAACAATGAATAAAAATAACAATCTTGAAAAGAAAAGTGTACATGCAGCAAGGTACAAGGTGAATACAAAAAGAGAAGGGCATTTGAACAATGTGTGAAATTATGACACAACAACGCAAAGCTCGGGTAACAACAATGACAGCGAGTTAATAAAAATATCGTGATCGTGAAAATAAGTGTTATAAAGACTTATATAATAATAAGCGTTAATGATGACGGGCAGGAACATGGAAAGGTCCATGTTCTGTGCTGACCTTGCGCGGAATACGCAGCATGATACAACAGAGGCGTTCGGGGCAGGTGAGGATACCGTGAAGGAGTTTGAAAACAAACATGTCAGCGCGATTTCGTCGGCAGCGAAGTAAGGGTAATGACAATAATCCAACAGTCCTTGAACAAGGTCCAGTGCCTGTGTTAGCAAAGCGGTGATGATATTTGGTTAGCAACATTTTCTGGACCCGAATAATAATAATACTAATAAATTTTGCAGAAACCAATCGTCGCCGATTGTCAATATGTAAGCAAATAGGCCGAACTCTTCTAGAAAGCAATTTCCTTAATTACAGGAATGATACGTTTGAAAGCTTATATCTGTTGCAGCGATGACATCTTTAGGTACCGTTTGCTGTTTCACTGTGTAATTCCGCAGAGAACAGAGTCATTAATCAGCACACCTGTAGCGGTAGTATAGGTGGCCAACATAGAAAGCCAATTCGTTATCAGTGTGTTGTCTCCAGCGGCGCGAGCGCCGGCGTAGAAGGCGATTGCTGCCTCTAAACTTTCTGACGCCTCAAAGCTCTCGCGCGACTAAACACGTGCGTGTAAAATAGCTATAATAGTTAGCGTTCGGCGACGGACGCGCCCCGCAAGTCAGCTGCATAAAGGAACTTGCCCTTTGCGTCTGCACCTCTGTATCGGCGGTGAAAGCCCAAACACCGGCCACGAAAGCGGGCGAAATGCCAAATAAAGCTATTCGATTTATAAAACGCGTTAGTTCCCCGTGCTTTTCAGTAAGGTTAACGGAGTGTGTCACCCTGCATTCAATGTATCTCGCTGGAATTTTTTGCTTTTCTGAAATATCAGCGCGCCTTCCCTTTGCGCTGACTCCCTCTTTAATAAGACCGCGCATACCTTCCTCGAAAGCGATGTTTATGCGAACGGGTGGTTGGCATATAATAAGAACGTAAGGCTGCTGCAGCGCAATTGACTCGTAAACGCAATACGTTAACAAAAAACCAACAGCAGCGATTCTTTCGGCTCTCAACTCATTCACTGCGTGAAAGCAGCAGGCTCTTAAATCGAGCAACACCATTTTTTCAAATCATTCTTTGCTATGCGTACTATACGCCATCTTCGTCCGCTACTGTTTGATGTGGTCTCCGAAATACACGCTCCAGTGTCTGCGTGGCGTACAAAACCCCGCACAAATTGCAAAGCGCAAGCGTTGGGCGATAGCTCGGAGTCGTTTCGTAGGCTTTCGGGATGCCGTCTTCTCCTGGGACATTTTTTTAAAGAACGCTTATAAGCAGAATTCAGATATCACACCCCATACACAATTTGTTTTCCGGATTTTTAAATATTCCTGTGACCTACCATATATGACACATGTTTATGTTACTTTTCCTGCATAGTGGTATAATGCGTGACATGCATGCTGAAACACCGCGAAGCGCTCGGTCGTTCTTCCAGAAATCGGCTGTTTTATGTTGGAAGTGTCTATGTCAGCGCAACAGCCACCGGAGGACTGTATATCTTTATTGGGCGTTTGCATTTGCTTGTCTAACTTTTCAGTGAATGTGTTGTAGTGCTTTGTGCTTGCAGTGTTTTTTTTTTTTTTTTTTTTTTTTTTTGGGGGGGGGGGATACTTTTTACTCTCACGTAATAAATAAATAAAAAAAAGGTCGGGAGATAGACAAATCATTGGTCAGCGCGTTCATCTCCCAACTGCACATTGTCGCAAGTGCACAAGTTACGGTTACCGTGGTAGGCACAGTGTTGTCTTTCTCCGCCACGTGGTGAGGTCGAAGCTCGCGATGAGGAGATGACCCCGACGATTACGATGACGGCGTCACACAGAGAACGGATGTACGGAAAGAACGATTTGCGAGCTCCGATTTGCTGTCGCCGTGAAACAGCGGCAGCGCTGGCTAGTGGGCGTGCGCGTGCCCACCTCTGCCAGAGCCGGCTTAGCAGAATGTAGCCGCAAAGCACTCAACGCGCGGGGACATCGCATCATTCTGCATGTGAGCGAGCGAGTCCGCGTGTGACACTGGCGTCGATTTACAGTTATCCAGCTGAAACGCATAAACACGGCCTACTGTCGACGCCCGTTCGTTTAGGACGAGTAACGTTACGAGCGTTTTTCGATGACGAAACGTTCGGAAGTCCTTGACTGAGCTCTCTCGTTTATTTCTTTGTCGTACTGTGAGACTGCCTCGCATGGAATCAAAGTGCGTTAGGCTGCAAGGCCATGCTCGCAGTATTGAAATGATAAGCTTCTTTTTCTCTTGATATTTCAATTCCTCTTTTACTTTTAACTAGATGAATGCAGCGCGCACAGCTTTGAAATGCGCGTGTGTGGCTCTTGTAGCATCTTTTGCAGCGTCGTGGCATGCTGCCCTCATATAGCTTACAGAGATCCTAGCTTCAGGAATAGAATCACGCCGTTCGTGATTCTGGCATGCCTAATCCTTTTCGAAACTTGAAAACTTGCTTAGCGTATCTGCCCGGCTTGACTTGTGAAGAAGAGGCTCTGGAGCGCGAGGTCGTTGTGCGAGCTACTGCAGAAAGGCCTGAGCGAAGGGCGCTATATTGAGGAAGCGGGATTCTTGCATGTTCACGCTTGAGAAAAGGAACATGCACATACCGCTGTGTGCGGACTTTCCTGGTGCTATTGCCGTGATTATCAGTGGAGCTATTGCCAAGAACCACCAGAAAAACTTAAAGACGTCGGAAGTGTTCGATGCATGCATTTGATTCGAGTCTGCTGTAATATTGTTTGACGTGGTTTGTTCACGTAATACGCGAGATTGTTAAAGCGCCGTGCGTCGAGTTTTCTCTATGTCTCAAAGAATCTTTTGTCACAATTACGTATATAATACTTCATAATGACTCAGCTTTGGCACCTTCAAATCGTCCAGTCGGTCGAATGGCGAAGTCTCAACGTTTTGTTTTCATTTCTTAAAGTACCAACTGTGGGGTCTGAAGTGCTCTTGGCAACAGAGGAACCGCAACACACGGTAGTGCTGACTAACAAAAGGCAGTTAATGCACCTTCATACACAAGAATGCCGGCTAGCTGAACTGCACACAAGGAATAGAACACGCTGAGGAATCGAGGGGGTTCGATTCACGACGAAAGGATACCGAGCGAATATGTTCGCCCTATGCCGGCCACCAAACCGCGAACGAAGACGCGTTCGAGGGATCGAGATGGCCTCCGCGGGTCGGTCCCGCGGAGCGCACTGACGAGAGGCAAGTACGCCCGTGTACTTCGATTTAGGTGCACATTAAATAACCCCAGGTGGTCAAAATTAATCCGCAGTCCCCCACGTGCCTCATGGTCAACTTGGTGTTTTGGCACGCAATACCTCAGAATCTTTAAATGCGTAAGCATTTCTATGTCGACTCACTGAGGAAAACCGTCGCTGATGCTTCCACTGCATAAACAAAATGTATTGATGAAAATAAACCAACGAAACAAAAATAAATCAGATGGTTATAAGCGTAAATTAGCAAAATGAGTTTCGAACCATGCGATTTCTTCACTCAATCAGGTATCTTAGTCACGGCGCTAATCATCCGTTCTCGCAAAGCGGCGGAAAACCACATGTCTATCGTGTTTCGCATCCGTAGCAAGCATGCAGAGCGGCAGCTTAGGCTACGCCAGAAACAACTCAATGAGGCACTTGGGACGAGCTGGGAACAAAAGCAACAAGAGTCAAGGGATTATAATGGCGACCAAGAGCTACAGCAACAACAGAAAAAGAAAGAAGCTCATGCTGCCCGACAGCGACGCCACGGGCAGCATGACGCCGTCATCTTATGCTCGTCTAATTAATATCACGGCGTTGCAACCGTGTTTCTCCGTTTCTCTATACGACTTTCGTGGTGTTTCTCGCCATTATGCCAAACACAGCAGCATACGACGACGAAAAGCAGGCGATTAGTAGCAAATGCTTACGCATGTTTTAGATGACTCCCAGAGGAGTTTATTTATTTTTTTTTTTACATTGTCCGTCACCCGCATACTTCTCTTACGCCAACGAGAGCTAGCTGGTGCGTCTGGTGCGTGCGGTACGTCGCATAGCACGAGCGAGAGCATGCGCGCACGCGCACTTTCCATTCGGCCACAGACGCGGGAATGAAACGCGTGAGTGATAGTCAACCTTACCATCTGTCTTTCGCGGGCGTCGCCGTGTCAGCAAGTTGCTTGCGTGCAAAAGGGAGAGCGCGCTAGTTTCTCTCACCCTTCCCTCGTGGCTGCTATAGCGCTTTGAGACGCTGTGTTACACTGCACCGGCTTCGAGATCGGCCCATGTAGTAGCGAGACAGGTTTTCGCTTTTCTTCGCAGGAGTACGAAGAAAAAAAATGTAGTCATACTATCGCCGTCATATTAATGCCTTCCCCCACGTTTTCAAAGGAAGCACTCTCGATTACTGTCGCCGTCATCGTCTTCCTGCTGCTTGCTTTTGACGCACACGCTCACGTTGCACACACACACACTATTGCTTGACGTACATAAAGCACGTTGGTGCATCTGGTAACGCTTTGCAGTATCCCAAACGGAGCTGGATAGCTAGTTGCTGAAAAAAACGCTTTGCATAACATTGATTACATTTTCTTCGTCGAAGTTTCCATTTGCATGCGCACGGCATAGCAAACAAAGGGTCTGGAAGCACTCCGAACCGCCGGGGCAGTGTTTCCACAGCTACTGGTTTGTAAGTAGGTCTACTGATTTTTTTAATCACATTTTTTAGTGATTCGGTGATATGGATTCGGGATCTACTGATCTTCGGCGTGTTCCCGAAATATGATAGCGAAGTCTACTTCTTTGTTAAGAAATTGTACGTTTTTTACTGCTTTCTACAAAACTTATTATTCATTTTTCCTATAGACAACTGCTAAAGCTCGTTCAACTATTTCTTCGCAAGAGCAACAAGCGCTATCTCTCATTCTTTTTGTTTTTCAGCATAAGGCTGTAAGTTTTTTTTAGGCACAACACACTAAACACTTCAGGCTTCAGATACCAGACCTAATCTGAGGCACTTAAAAGACCGTTATGAAGGTTGAAACAAGGCGTCTTATTAGTGGCTGGGTGTCCGGGATACCCTGTGCGCTGTGTGGTGTTTTCTGTTTTTTTTTTTTTTTTTTTTTTCAGATCACGCACTGCGCCATGAATTTTGGAGGTCATTGCAGATGATACATTCTAAAACTAACAATAAACACTGGATCCGTGCCAGTACAGGCTTTGTTTAAAATGCTTCTTTTGCCAGCTAGTATAAATAAATCTACAGATTTTTTAAAATTTTCATGAAAATATCTATACTCTTTTTTATGACCAGTGGCAACATTGCGCCAGTGTCGTTTTCTTCGAAGCGTCACCCTGGCCCGAGGATTACGGTATATCGTTGAAGGGGAGGGGATGGAGGTGTCGAATAACTGATCTCAGCTAAAGTAGCAGTCTAATAAATCCTAAGAGCACCGACGCAAGCATCTCCGACGAACAACAGATGCCAACTCAATGATGGGATATGAAATCACACCGACGCCTGCAAACTTTCTGCGAATTAGTGCTAAGATGTTGCTAATCCAGCCCCATCGTCTGGGGAAGGCCTGAAGGCATCGAGAGCAAATAAATGAAATGAATGCACTCAAACGGGTACCGATTTTGCTACTACGAGAGGGTGCACGGCGCGATCAATTAATAGTCCCACTGAAAACGCCATGCACGTCGCTATTAGCGTTCGCGAACGTGGTTTATTGTGCCAACTTATATCGTCGCTACAGGATGGCGTGACACCGCTGTCCTGAGAATTGTCTGAATATATAATTTTTGGATTCATTCTTTCGAGATCGAACCGTCAGAGGCATATACCGCCAGGCGACCGTCGCTGCATAATTCATGGCTCGTCACCCTCCCGATGCGAGCATCGGTGATACGGTGCCCTGCCGTTCCCTGTTCGTATACAGTGCGCTGCAGTCTCCGCGCATGTTGCTGTCAACGCAGTCTCGGTCTTCCGTTACGGCGCCGCGGGGTCGCGTGCGAAACCGTGTTGCGGTAATCGGGCCCGGCTGCGCGCTCCCGTGGTCTCCTCGTGAAAGATTCATAGGCGTACAACGTGCGCAACACGTATACCGCGGAAGCGCAACACCCGGATTGGCTGCTAAACTCGTCAGCAGCAGTGCGCAAGGCTTGCTCGCCGAGGGAGAGAGACAGAAAGTGCAGTTGGCCATTAAACTTTCAAGAGCCGCAGAAACCGGAGCGGTGTAGAACAGTAAGAAGGGTGTACGGGGGGAGTGGGCAGACCGCAGCACCTTTTTTTCGTTTAACGAGGCAAAACAAAAGTATCTCGGCACGACAGCGGTGCACCGCTGTCGCCCCGCGCGCTTCTGTGGTTTCTGATCGGAGAGCAGCGACCGGACACAAGAGAGAGAAAAAAGGAAGGACAATGAGGCGGCAATGCTCCTGGTGACTGCGACTTCGGTGTCGCGGAGAAACAAGAAAAACGAACCGAAGGGAAAAGGCGAGGCGACGGTGTAGGAAAGTTGAGCGGGTGGAAGCGGCGCTGGGGCAATAAAGCGTCAAGACTGAAGGACTCGGGGACGGACGAGAGCGACCAGTCGCGTAGCTGCGCGGACCGAACGAAACGAGGGAGCGAAAAAAAAAATGGGGGAAGAAAAGGGAAGCGCGGCTTCTCCCACGAAAACGCGCCCCCCGCTGCTGCTGACGCCGGCGCGCGAACGACGTCCGCGTGTCCGACACTTCGCGCGTCCTGCGCCGAAACAATGGAAACTTGACGAGTCCCTCCTCCTCCTCCATTCCCGGTAGCCCCTCATCGGCCCGGAACAATGAATCGATCGCAGCAGCGGCGGCATCGATTCCCCGAGGAAGAGGAGGAGGAGGGCGCCAGAGGACAAGGCCGAAGTGGGCTGACGCACATCGCGCGAAATGTCCCCGTGTCCTCGCTTACCTTCGCACACGCTCTTCCTGTACTGCTGGACACGATAACGAAGACACTCGGCTACCTACCGTCTTTTTCTCCAGCACTGTTATCTCTAGCGAATATTTTTCTCACCGCTCCCGGCGCCCCTGCCTTTGTGCCATCCACCTAAAATGATCCTTTCTACTTGCTACATTGGTTTACGTCACGTGAGCCACTCTGTGCACTACGCTTCGTAGCGCTTTTTTGTTTCTTTTTTTTTTTTTTTTCTTCCTCGCGACTCGGGAGTGGCCTCAATCTGTCGATCGTTGGCTCGCCGGCTCCGACGACAAACTCGCCGGTGTGTCTCCTTTTCTGCTGGATTTCATGTTCTTATTTCGTCTTCTTCTTCTTTCATGGTTGTTTGCACGTTTCTTTAATGCAAAAGGTACGTATTGTCTTGTTCTCCTCCCTGACAGGAAAACGTCTGCTCTCCGTATTATTGCCGAGCAAGCTCGTTTCTGCCAACTTACTTGTGATAAGGTCGAGTGCCCTCGTTTCCAGCGGACGGCGCACACAGGTCGCGAAGCTGAGGGAGCCGGGACTACCGAAAACATCATCTCGCACGCACTACATCCACGCGCTCCATTATTACGGCATATCCCCTCTCCTCCCGGCAGTTCTTGGCGTCAGTACTTCACTCGCCCCCATTCGTGCTGTACGGCAGCGGCGTGGGCGCTTTTATGCCGCGTTCCCGTAGCGTTGCGACCAACTCGGCGGTATTGATTAGATGTTTTCGTTTTATTCATGGAACGGTAAGGTACAGAAAAAAAAAACATGAAAACGACTTACCTATTCAAAACTTAAACTGCTATGATAATGCTGCCTCTGATGCGCCCTGTCTGTAAATCATTGTTATGTGCACTGTGTGCGCCGTCCGTGATACTGACGTATTATAGGGCGCTGCAGGAATTATTGCGAGCACAGGAGAGCAGCAGGGTCTGAGGATGCAGACTCGCTGCTACCGTTCTTGTCACCATACAACCCCTAAAATTTGGCCGCCCAAGATGAAACAACACTTGTTTTCAGTAATTATGGCGTACTCTTGACATTCCCTTTCGCATAAAGAGAGTGTCAATCGTGGTTCCATAGCGCACAGCGTCGAATGCTTTCCAACTCATGTGGCATGCAATACAGATAGCAACCAGCGCTTCCTTGGAGGGACTTGTGACTGTATCTATAGACTGAATTGTTCGGACTGTGTTGATTAATCGAGACTGAAATAAGCCTCTGAGAACCCTGAAAGTTGGAGCTTTAAGTGCACTTTGGCAGCATGACATTATATGACTGCTAAGATAAAACGTTCGTCTCACTAGGCCTACCTGTGCAAACACCTAAAGAGCGAACTTGTGTCTGTAGAATAATAATAAAAAAAAAGTTGTGGTTGCGTGAAACAGCGGGGCGCACCCCTTCAATGAACGGTGTTTTTCGGCGCAAACAATAGATTTTATTTTATTTTTTATTGTGTATGTCGGGATACGACGGCGTCTTGTTGTTGCCAACATGGCGACAACTTCTGCAGCAAAATAGAAGCACGTGCTATCAAAGCGCTTCACCGGGGAAATTCCTTCGCACAATAGCGGCCACAGTGAAGAAGGAAAAAGTTTAATCCGAGCTCAACAGAGACTTGTGCCGAGCGGCCGTGCACATCGTCAACAACGTGGGCGCGCTGCTTTCTCGTATGTAACGACGCCGGTGGTTTTCGAGCCGATAGCGTGTTTACAGCCGTCTCCTTATCACCCCTGGAATCCGCGCGCACGCCGCCGCGACCGCCGCCGACAAGGAAGGGAGCGCCCGAAAAAAAATCGGGAGCGGGGCGAGGGAACCTGCTCCCCGAGAAAGGTCACACGGTCATGACCTCGTTCGGGGGAAACTCGGCCACCACGCGGTTTGCGGTGCTCGGATCCGTCCCGCCCATCCTATACTGTCGTTTTCTTCTTCACCTGCGTTTGCTTGCGTTTCTCCTTTTATTACTATTATTTTCGCGCGTCTCCCTTCTGGGGAAATAGGGAGTTGCGTATATTCCTGGCTTTGTATACGAAAAACGTTTCCCGACGCCGTAACTTTGGTAGCATGCAACTGGGGATGCATTTCCTTGGGAGTTATTTTTTTTTCTTTTTTGTTCTGCGGCGCCAGCATCAAAATCCCGCAGATGCGTTTCGGCTCGGGATGCACCAGCAGACGTTGTTAATCGCAGTGCCGGAGAAACGCCGCAAGGAGAGGAGAGACGGGGCTTTAAAGATTCGTGTCTGCATGAACCTTCGTTTTTATCTCTGGTCACTAATAAATTCGCTTTATAAAACGACCACCTCATCCTAAGTGAAAGGCGAACGCTGAATTCATTGGTCGGTATCGGATGCGAGACGTCTGTTTGTCTTTTTTTTTCTTTTCTTTTTGATGCGGTAGCATAGATAGGAGATCTTAGAAGAGCTAGATATATACAGACACGACCATACAAAGCTAACAGGCAATGAAGCCAAGGAAATTATAGGGGAACTTACCTATGGTATGAATTGAAATATAGAAAATAAGGAAGAAAATGAAAATGAAAGTGGATGAAACGATAACCTGTTATATATATATATATATATATATATATATATATATATATATATATATATATATATATATATATATATATATATATATATATCCGGGCCACCGTCAGTTACACTTCACTCCTCGAAGAGGCAGGACGTGTGTCGAGTTAGCTCCTGAACAGCACTTGCACCATGATGAAAGCGGTTTAAACCATGCAGGAGTCCGCGACCTCAAAGAGGTGCGACTTAATGCCTAATGAAATCTTTTCCCGAGCCAGCTATAACCAGAGAGAAAGAGATTTTCACGCTCAATGTTATGCACTTATACAACAGGTAGACGTAGTACATTGTGAAAAGCAGCGCAGACTGAACATGGACGGACAGGAGAAACGCAAGGACGAGCAATGTTCTCGTGTTCCGTCCTATTTAACTAATATAGTGCTGCCTTTCACAATGAACGTCTCGCACCAAGTCTGGCAGGCGCGCGCAGCAGCTACGCCCAGTGGGGTTGAGAGAGTGAGAGAGTGATACGGACCGCGTGCCGGCTTCCGAGATGCGCTCTCCCCTCATGCAACACCTGGCGCGCTAATGTGGCAGCAGGCGTTACGATTCGCCCGTTCTGCTCCGTCAAGGCGCTGTCGTGACGTGGCGTCGCAGCCAATGGAAATTTAGGTGCCGTTTCTCTGCTACAGACGCCGGACTTTTCGCTCAATGTGCCATTTGACGTCTTCGCATAAAAAAAACACCGCCCAAGTACTCCGTACAGATGGTTAACCAGCGAAACTGAAACGTGCGGCCCCGGTGTTTAGCAGTGGGTTAATCCCGACGCTGTATTAAAGCGTTTCTCAATTATTGGTTACATGTTTGTGTTTCTAGTGGAACGCAAGCGCCAATGGCGGGCGGATGCTGCTAACCACGACGCCGAGCTAACTCGACATATCGAACGCATGCGACAACGGCGAGCCGATGAGGTGGCGTTGCGGGCATAGCAGGTACGACGCAGAGAACGACGTCACTAACGGCGCTGCCAATGGCGCGCGCGCTTGGGTGGACGTAGAGAACGACGTAACTGACGGCGCAGCCAATGAAGACGTTTATCGAAACATGGGACGAACGTTTTTTTTTTTTTTCGCCTAGCCATATACAGCTTTCGCTGTAAAAAGATATCATTTTTATTGCGATAGCAATTATATGGGCACTCAAAGAGGATTTCTGCTGTCGGCGTCGTCGTCGCCGTGAGGTTCCGTATGATGGCAAAGGCGATGAAATCGTCGCCGCGCGCGGGACGCTGTATGTGCGAGTGAAAGGGGGCGAGGGACGCGCGCTTTCACGGGGAGCGAACGCACGGCGGAGAACAAACGCGCGGTCTGCGCCGTGTTCCCTGAAAGGCTGCAGAATTAAGCTTCTCTTTCCTCCTTTACAATCACCATATATATATATATATATATATATATATATATATATATATATATATATATAAAATTAAATTATGGGGTTTTACGTGCCAAAACCAGTTCTGATTATGAGGCACGCCGTAGTGGGGGACTCCGGAAATTTGGACCACCTGGGGTTCTTTAACGTGCACCTAAATCTAAGTACACGGGTGTTTTCGCATTTCGCCCCCATCGAAATGCGGCCGCCGTGGCCGGGATTCGATCCCGCGACCTCGTGCTCAGCAGCCCAACACCATAGCCACTGAGCAACCACGGCGGGTATATATATATATATATATATATATATAGAGAGAGAGAGAGAGAGAGAGAGAGAGAGAGAGAGCAAACGCGACTTCTTCCGTCGCGCGAAAGCCCGTGGGGGGACGGGCGGGCGGGAGGGAGGGAGGGAGGGAACGTTGCGACGCGAGAATGTGGTAAAGGCTTCCGACGCTGCTCGACGAGTTTCCCGTTCTGATCTCGTTGAAAACCTCCGAGCCGCGCCCAGAGGCCCTGGCAACAGTCACCAACGCCGCGCGCGTAACGCGGGCAAAATGGCGACGGCGTCGACAACAGTTTTGCGCGTTGCTGGTGCTGCTGCATGTCAAAGTTTATACAGCTGATAAAACTACTATCCTTACTCCGTATAGCTCTCTACTAAGTTTCTATCGCAATTGATGCTTCGCCTTTCGGGTGAAACTGCGACATTTTTTTCCGTCACCTTCAAAGGGGCGTAGACGTTAATAAATTGCGAACTCATGCCGTCAAGAAAGACGTCACATGTAATGAAACACACCTCCCACCTACGTCCAACAACCACAGTGACTAATCCGATTGTTTTATGATGAACAGAGAACAGCCAGCCTGCATGAGGCACCAGACGCTTGGCATAGCATGAGCCACATAATGCTCACGAAATTTGCTTTCTTAGACCGCACCATTGCCAGTAAGTGTTGCCCACAGGAACGGTCGCTTCCGTCTGCCATCCTGCAACACTAGCACGTATGTATCGTTCGCTTCGCGCAGTTCGCTTCTTTTTCGTAACGAACAAGCTAGCCCGGACCAGCATTACCGTATGCACGTTGATTGTTCCGACACATAGTGTGAATGCAGACGCCATTTCGGTTCACGTTGTAGCCCCTCCCTGACAGTTCCTGACGACACCATATATACTGTCAACGCTGGAGGGGCCGACCACTGCTATGGCGGGACTCCAGAAACACAGGAGGGCACTTTTCCCGTTACATTGTCGGCGGCAACCATAAGAGGGCGCTGGACGTTTCCCTAAATGCCCGTTGTCTATATTACTTCTATGCAACAATCGTCAGACGGCTTTTTTTTTTTCTTGCAAGTTGCCTTTTACGTCGTCATCAACAGGGAGATCGCATTAAGCTTCCACATTGCCATGTAGGCCCTCATCACTGACTGGAAGAGGCACCGAGTGCTGCTGCTAACCGCCTTCGGTGTTACAAGATGTTTCCTCTAGAAGCATCAACTATACTTTCGTGACGTCCTTGAGGCGTCCAAGCAATGCTTCGTAGTCGCTCTTGCGGCCGGAGTGAAGCTTATCCGTGTAGGGCACAACACACGGATAACACGCGAGTGTTGACGAAACCGACGACACTGTTGACGAAGTGCGAGTTTTGAAACCAGCACTGGCTTACTGGCCACCCGTTCACACCACAGTGCGCGAGACAGTGTTGAACCAGCTATATGAGGCGAAGAATTATTAACCTATTCACGTCGTAGCTGGTTCAACACTGTACACTTCAGTTCTTCATGGGTCTAACTAAGTTCTTCAGCTTTTGCTTTAAAGCGTTTTAACGTATTAACGTTCTAATGTCGATGTAAACGCCATTGTACCATCACTGCAGCCTGCGGCACGACTGCAGTTGCTCGCCGTCTATGATGTTTATAGCTGCTGAAAGTTGCGTAGACCTTCCTGAATTTTCGTTTGTTGGTCACAACTGCCGGCCAGTAAGGGAATTTTTCAACTGCTTTGTGTGTATTGTTGTGCTGACTGCGCTTGATACCCCATTCGCCTTCCCATACCGGCACTCGAGTGTCATCCGCTGTTGTCTCTGGTATATACCAACATCCAAAGTGTTAAACTCTCTGTGTTTTGTGATGTCTCTCTCTTACCGAAACTGCCAGTTAGCTGCAAGGTACCATTTTTGTGTGCTTCTTTCTTCCTCTTCTCGTGTTTTATGGCGTGGCGTTATTGGCAGTTATTTATAAGCACCTCGTTATTACAGTGTACAAGTACTTCTGTCCTCGATGTCATTTTTATTCATGAAATGTCTGCCAGGGGATTTTAGTAGCTGTAGGCGATGGCAGCGACTTCACTTTACATCTAAATAAGCGCATGTTTGGAGGTGCCTGTCATCACTATCTTTCTCACGTTTCTTAAAAAGAAACCGTAAATTCATGGGCTGCAACATTCATATGCGGACGGATTACCAGCGAAGCTGTTCGGGCTGCATACAAATTACTCGCTTTTGCACGGCCCCGCTGTCGCTGGTTGTATTCCCGTTTCTGCTGCAGACGCCTCTCCGCTCGTTCCTCCGGCATGCGCCACCACACTACGCCGACACAAGCGCCGCCGCGGTCACCGCACCTCCCATGTATCTGCCGCAACCGCTGCTGCAGCCGCGCCGGCACCTCCGACGCGCGTGACGTCATAAAACAGAAGCGCAGGCCACGTGCACAGGCGCCGTTGCCACATTTTCCTGCTAACCCCCTTCCTGGGAACGCATGCGGGGGATGCATACGGGGGTGGAGGCAAACAGCTTTGCTGTAAAATGTGCATCTGCTTTGTCACTGTCAAGGTCCCAGATTCCGATGACTGCTGCTGCCTTGTTGACTTTTCTTTATTTCATAGCGAAACACATGCATGTCCAAACAATGAAAAGAAAGGAAAGGAAATTGACTCCCACGTTATCATTCCGGTCGTCGGCCTCATTCACCCCGACAGAAATTAAGTTTCCTGAAGAATATGCAATGTTGTGCGAACCTTGTTCAATGTACCCTGTATTTCCTCCAATATTGGTGAACTTCTTTTCAAACTGTCAGAAACTTCCTTTTTCCGTGATAATATTAAATCAGTTGTTTAATGTACCCCGTCTCACCATTGCATATTTACTGCATCCTAGCTTACTGATGCCCCTCGCACCATCAGGACATTGTCTGCCTTTTGTCTTTCTGTTCCTGCAATATCCATGACTACAACACCAATATTTACCACAATCTAAACGATGCGCAATCTGCTTCCCGCTGTTGGTGCTGTTGTTTGTTTGTTTGTTTTCGTTTGATGAAATCGGCCTGCGTACGAACGTTGCGGCCCATATCCTGCATTCAAGTCGTGAGCGTGCTCACGGGTCGCTATGCACGGTGTCGCACACGACCGGTGTTCAGTCGCCAAGCGAGGACACTGCTGCACGAGCGCGCGACGCCTGATCGGCGGCATGCCGGTGAGACGAAAATTTCGCGCCGCTTCCCGAGCTAGCTAAGGGGAACGTGGCCACATCCCGCGCGTCTGCCGTGTAGGAAAGCCGCGCCCTGATAACTCCTTCGCAATGGGTACTTATCGAGAACATGAAACGTACGAAGCACTTTATTGAGGCTAAGCAATCAACCTATGCAGAACAGGGGCCCCGAAGCTCCGAGAGATAGAACACTGTATTCCGAGCTAGTTGGCCGACCAGCGCATTAACGCGAATTCCCGGAGAACCGACCGAGACAGCGGACCGAAGGCGGCGGGTGCGGACACCCGGGCGACGCGTGACCTGCCGCAAAAGTGTGCGGGCCGCGATTGGCATTCCCGGCGGCGCCGGCGGTGCCGATGACGAAGTGCGCGTTGGTCATCGCGCGGCAGGGTGGGCGGCGCGCGCACCGGTAGCGCAGGACTTCTGTGCCGGGAACCGTAATCACCCGAAATCGGGCAAGGCCGTCCCGCGCGGCGACGGGGCGCGCCTATTTGATTTCCGCCACTGCTGCCGCTGGTGTTATTGAGTTTCTCGCGTACGACCGTGTTCGGTATCGATCCCTTCTTTTTGGCCGCATAGGCAAGACCTCGCAACACGGGACGCCTCGCGGTGCTTGTGTGTGTTCATGGGCGGTGTGACGGTCATCACTCAACGTGCTGCTCTTTGCCGAGTGAAATTACGTTTCCGCAGAGGCCGTGCGTATGCCATCCGTCGTCCTTTCGTTTCATTTCTTCTTTTTTTCGAACTAGACCCCGTAGAACGAGCGTTGTGCGAGACGTGACGTTTCCTTTGCATATTCTCAAGCGCAGCCCCTGATACGATACTTCATATTGCCACGTGCAATAGCTGGCTGACTGTGGCCGAGAAACCACGAGCAGAGTTTTTCGCGGCCCCAAGAAAGTTACAGCTTGCGAGCAAGATCCACTTATAACGTTCAGGCGTCGGACTGTTGGTTCAGCCACAACCTGTGACCTGTTGCCTTTTCTTCTACTTTCTGTTTCTCTGTGCCCCTAGGCAGCGGTGTGCAAATACTGGTTTTTGAAACTCAATTAGATACGACTGAAATGCAAACACGATTAGAATACTATATCCAAATATTATACGAATACATATTCTGTACCATATTATTTTCTACGGCCAACGTATAGATTTCATGGCCATTCGCAAAAACAAAAAGAAAACAATGTTTTGATAGGTGAGTGTAGAATTATGAATGAATAAACTAAGCAAAGTGTACTACATTCAAATAGTAAAAAAACATAGGACTAAAGACGATTAATTTTTCTTGCGCAAAGTCGTGGTAACGTGTATAATGGAATTTGGACGTGGTTATTTTCTAGGCTTTCGTATACCCACGGGTTACTAGTATTCTCGTATGCAAAGATTCACAAAAATTTTTGTTCGTGATAAGTTTCCAGATTGGTCGGCGACCTTCGCTAATACGTTCGCTGTCACTTTTGGACGGTTTTTGCTCTCACGAAGGTTTCCAGCGTAGGAACTTTTCGTGAATACGAATCATATTTGTAACAGCGAAGCTGTTTAAGCCAGCCGCAATTTGTGGTTCGTATCAAGAAACTATTATCGTCAACAATTAAGAAAGAAAACAAACTTTCTTGCCGAGGCGGGATTCGAGCCGGCGTGCCCATGGTCCCAAGGCGAGCGTCGTAACCACTAGGCTATACAGCCACGCTTGCAGAACATGCATTTATGCGAACCATATGATTGCATTCGAGCGTCGTCGTCTTCGTCCACAGCTGGCGCGTTCGCACGCGCTCGTGCTCTGCGAGGTGAAGAAGAGGTTTTGCGCGCTCTGCTCGGGCGAGAGATAAAGAAAATGAGAGCGAGAGAGAGAGAGAGAGAGAGAGACATTCACGGAGCGGGTCTGCTGGAACGCGTTGTCGGCATTGCAACGCGGTGTCGGTGTTGCAAACTGCGCTATGCAACGCGCAGTGACTGCCGCAAGTCCGAGACGCGCGAAAAGAAATTATCATCATCATGAAAAGTTCGCGCGCACTTCTGGAAAATGCTGGACTACGATCGCCCAGCTTCGCTGTTTCAAGCGTTGCGCGGCCTAGTGCAAGGTTGGTCTTTTTTTTTTTTTTTTTTTTTTTTTTTTTTGAGGTGGCTTAAGGGCATTGGAATTACAGCGTGAACAATGAATGGCAGGAAAGTGGCAAGGAATGTTCCTTTCTTTTCTTAAAAAAAAAAGCGGTATTATTACCAGCACGAGTCAACGTCATATAATTTTAGGAGCCCGTCCACATTTTACTGGGTACGACTAGCACAAATTTATGTTATTTCTTCTACTTTCTTATGAAGCACTGAAACTCGTGTGATACTGCAGATATATCTTTCAATCCTAATGACGCGGAACAAATCTCTGGGGTCGTATATTGGGCTGTAGTGTACGGATTCTTTTTCTTCGGTTCTATTTCTTATCACCCGTCGCAGCGAGTGGCCGATACCGGCGATGACGAAGGAGTGGCGTCACTGTAGCCAATCGCAAAGGACAAAAAGAATGCAAAATGAAACGAATAATCTTTACGCAATACGGCCCCTGGTCACAGTAGACTAGGCAAATTCGCAAACTTACGCGAAATTTACGCTTCTTCTTTACATAGAAACTTCCGAATTCGAAAAAAAAAATATTGGAAGGTTACTTAAAGCTTAAAATCCTTCCACGTCCGTGTGTTCAAGAGGGGCAGCATTCTCTGAAGAAAATAATTCTGTGTTGTTTGTCACTGCGTTTGAGCAAGAAAACATTGATCAGTCTTGATGTCGCCATCTATAGACATGTTCCAGGTATTGCAAATTATTAATGCGCTGGAACGCACGCATAGTGCGCTTTATTTTTATTTTATTTTTTTTTTCACACGGCGGGGCTATTGTCCTTACCCTGCTCCGTTTCTGTCCATGGCAACACTAGAACGTAGCGTCGTCTGGCCGTGTCGCTATCAGTTGTAAAGAAACAGGCATTGCTCCGAGCGAATGTGAACAACGTTCGTCTCGTGTTTACCTTGTGTTGCGTGTTTTTGCTCTTTCCATCGCGATTACATTATGTGAATTCTTTTGAGTCAGCGCGGAAAATGACGGCAACACAAAAACGAAGGACATAGGACGAGCGCTGTCTAAAAACTGAAGTTTATTAAGAAAAATGACAATGACTCAGCGAAAAAGATTAACACTCAAAAACCACTGGAATGGGTTCGGACGTGGGCACTAAGTGAAGGAAACACTAAAGGATGATGCTACAAGTCATAGTCGTGAGCATGACTCAGCAAAAATGACAATGACTCAGCGAAAAAAGCCGGCAGATCCCACGCCCTGTGGAAATCGATGCTATGTGAAGCAGTGTGCGGGAAGGCTACCAAGTTAACGAAACGACTATGAGAGCACCAAGACGTAGGCAGCTGTTTCATGACCTACATGACACACGTGTCATCATATTCATGTCATGACCTATCATTTATGTTCGTCATACACTTTTGTCATAGTATGCCAATTTTGGTAAATACCAAGTTAACGATATGACCATGAGAGCACCGAATCGTAGGCGGATAGATAGATAGATAGATAGATAGATAGATAGATAGATAGATAGATAGATAGATAGATAGATAGATAGATAGATAGATAGATAGATAGATAGATAGATAGATAGATAGATAGATAGATAGATAGATAGATAGATAGATAGATAGATAGATAGATAGATAGATAGATAGATAGATAGATAGATAGATAGATAGATAGATAGGCTTCTGCAAGTTCACGAGCTTTCTTGTACTTTTTTTAACGAATGATCTTGGTTTGACCGAAGAAAGGCTGACAACCGCATGCTTTACAACGTGCTGAAAGATGGGAGGTAATTAAGCGTTCCCTTTAAAGCATTATTTCATTGTACTATGTGCTTATTGGCACATAGTACAATGAAATAATGAAAGCGACTCGTGTGAATGTGTATTATAGGGACGACCGGCACGGCTAGGTTGTTGCTCGCTGCGTCGTTGTGTTCTGAGAGAAGGAATGTTTCCAAGATGGCTTCCATCTTAGCAAAATGGAAGTCGACAGTGAACCTGACGCTAAAAAAGTCGCATTACTCACCTGTTTCAAACCCCCGATGAGTAAACTGAAAAGCAAGTCCACTGCAAGTCCTGTCCAGCGCGCCAAGTAGACGTGCAGGCCACGTATTGTTCTTCGTTTGTATCATTTTATTTGTTACAGTCTGCACGCTCGTGCAGACTGTAACAGTGACTGCGGTGCTGTGGGGAAAAGTCCATGTGTGCACAATGCGTAGTCGTGCATTGTTTCCACAGAGCCACATTTTAACGCGACAGCGTTAAGGGCCCCGTGTTGCAGAAAATCCGGCGTCGGCCTCGGCGCCGTTGTCCGCGGCCGAGAAAATCATCCCCAACCACGCGGGCCCTCAGAATATATTTAGGTATATGTATATACCACGCCTTGCTATCTGACGTGCAGTATATGCGGGTTATATTGCCATACCATTTTATCACTAATGTTGCTCATACCTTGTCTTACATTCTTGACAAAGCTAATGCTCGGAATTTTTTGAGAATGGCAACCCACAAACAAATGTCATGAAACAAAACACCCACAGCGCATGCCTTTTATGTTAAATCTTCTCAGACTGAAGTGCGAAACAATACCGGAAACCTGAAAACGATGTCATTTTTTTTAAATTTTTTTGCGCGGTTGTGCACTATCTCCGGGTTCGGCCCACGCAAGATGCCGCGTTTCTACCAGAAAGCGCGCGTTCGTGCATAGCGTTCGGAGCCAGCGTTTCCCGGTAACCATTAAGGTTGCATAAGCTGCAGTTGTCGGAAAGCGTAAGAAGCAGTCAGGGATCTTTGAATGCTATCGCGTTCCACTCTTGAAAGCAAAGCTTAAGCGTCCTCCAAATATTACTTTACAGAGAACTGGTTCTTCAGAGCACCATGGTGCGAGGCTTAAGTTGTTTTGGAGGTGGCGAGTCACTGGTTTGACATATTTGCAGCACTGAAAAAGCGGAAACACATAGCATGAAACTATAATATATCGTTATCAGTGCCAGTCCTGTCTGCTTCTTGCTGTCCAGAGTGCACGCGATCGGGCCGTCAAGCTCGGCTTGGCGGTCCCTATATATACACGTGGGACTAGCCGGGTGACACGGGGTCTCCCCTGCGTCTTCTCTGGACCTAAATAAAGTTATTTCAGTAATCGTACCATTTGTCCTAGCTTTCTGCCTTAACCATGGCAAGTTATTTATTTGTCTATAGAAAAGAAGCCCCTCTCCACTGCTCTTTGCTGTGCGTGCGAACTTGGCTATAATGTGGCCAAGAACATGGCGAAGGATGTCTGTATTTCCTTTAAACAGGCAAGGTCTTGCCGCAAGTGACGCTTACTATTAGATGCTATAGACTGCATATTTACCGGCGTTTTCGTTGCGAAAACCTGAACGATGATTAGGGAACTCTGCAAATCATATCGTTACCTGCGGCGACAGCGTAAGCTACAGAACGTCGCAGAGTGAACGTCTCTATATATACGCATATTGTCAATGCCTCTCGTGAGCGTATAGTGGGTATACGCACGTTTGCTATAGTGACCGAATATTGGGCACTATGCGCGTGAAGGGAGTATTAACGGAAATTTCGCGCCCGCCATGACCGGAGAGTTGCCGTAACTGGTTGTTGATGTGCGCAGATCAGCACGCTGGTAAGCGCCAAGGACCGGGCGCTGCGCAGCGAGCAGGCGGTTCGTGCGCGCGTCGGCCAGGCTGTCAACCTGGCCGTGGAGCGGTTCGTCTCCGTCGGCGAGGCCCTGGCTGACGACAACGTCGAGATCAAGCTCGACATGTACGACGCGTGCCGAAGCGCGCGCGCCGCCGGCGCCAGCATCGAGCAGCTGTGCGACGTCCGCATGGACGAGGCGACCGAGGACCGGGGCGCGCTGGCGCGGGCCGCGCGCGCCCTGCTCGCCTCCGTCACCCGCGTGCTCCTCCTAGCAGACACCGTCGTGGTCAAGCAGCTTCTCAGCGCTAAAGACAGGGTGAGTACGTGGCCTCTCGCCAACGGCTGCAGCCGCCTTTTGCGGCGTCCAGCAGTATATACGAGTGCACCCTTCATTTGAGCCCTGGTGGCATCGAAGGCAGTCTAACGTGTATACGAGTGGCAGGTTCGCATTTAGGTGTACTATAACGTGCTATGCCTAGTGGCCAACAGTTCTGATGCCCCTTCGTGCAATGATGTCGCGAGGCGCGCTGGCAGTCTGGAAGTATTGTCAGTCAATTAAACTTGTCTAGTTGTCAGTCGGCCGATTCGGTCGCCATCTCTTGCGGAATAAAGCACAGGCCGACGCCGCAATAAGACAACGCATGGACATGCCGCATGCTCGATTCATGCGCAATGCCCTGAACTTGAGAGCGTCAGCAGCCGACCACTGTATCACTTTAGATGAATGTGACCACCGAGACGAGTGCGTGCAGACGAGTGTGAACGTGCTGCTTGTGAGCTTTGAACGGAGAGTCTGTACACAGACATACGCTCAAAGCTTGAAACGGGATGTCGGAGAACGCAATAATGCTCATAAGAAGTGCCATGACAAAGCCGACGCTGTATATCTCGCGATCAGGCCACCGACATTCATCTCTACGGCCGCAGTTTAATTTCTGCGTTAGTTAGCACTAATCACGCGCTGTAATTTGACTTTGGATGATTCGCTTAGACAGTGAAGTTCCGTTATAATAAAGGTTCTTCTGCTAAGCGAGGGCTCAGATAAACATTTTAATGGTCCTAGACATTCCCACTATATCTGCAACATCCTTTCTTTTTAAGCGAAGCTTTATAGGCTCACAAGTTTCGGTGGTGGTGGCGGTGGTGTCACGCTGAAAAGTGGGCCGATCGTGGTGATAGTGCAGAAAGGGTCCAAGCTCAATGGCACATACCAGGGTCAAAAAAGAAAGAGAGAAAAAAATAGAGAAAGAGAGAGAGAAAGAAGGAAAGAAATAAGGAGAGAGAAAGAAATAGAGAGAGAAAGAAAGAAAGCAAGCAAGAAAGAAAATCACCAGCCCTTCCCCTGTCGAGAAAATGGGGGTGAGCGAAAGTTGTCGTGTGTGTACTTGACCTACTACTTTCCCTTCCCTTTCCTACTACTTTTCGTTCCCTTTCGTGGTACTTTTCGTTCCCTTTCCTTCTACTTTTGTTTCCCTTTCGTGCAACTTTTCCTTCCGTTGCGTTGTACGTTTCCTTCCCTCGATGCATACATTTAATAAACGTTTATGTTTTATTACCGTGACATGTCGTGAACTTTACGTTACCCTGACGAAGGTCAGATACACACACGACAAGCTTCGTTTACCGCCATTTTCTCGACAGGGGAAGGGCTGGCGAATTTGTTTCTTCTTTCTTTTAGATGTTAAGCTGCCGCATACGTTGAACATCTCGTCTCACCTTGACATCATCGTGAGGCGCATGTGCAATTGCGTTCTGTATTCAGTGTTTATAGAAATAGAAATGAGTGCGTATTTGCAGGTATAAAACGTGGAGCTTAGACACGAGCTTTTGAGAAACTGTTTGTGCGCAGTTACATCTCATCAGTGGCTCGTACAGTCGTGGACAGATGCGCGCGCAGCGTATTCGACCGAGACACGAGAAAGTGCCGCGCGAGTCGAGCAGCACTTTTTCATGTTTTGTCGGCTTTCTTTCAGGCTTGGAAAAAACTTGCATGTAGCACGTATTGAGTAACAAAAAGCTGGATCGGGAATTTTTCAGAACCATATACAATTTTCTCATTGACACTGTTGCTCTGAATATAATATTTGATAAGTTGATTAATAATAACTAATTATACAATTAGGCGTAGTACAAAACGTAGTATGTCTTGCTCCAAGCGACGGTAAACGATCGACATTACCTTGACTAACGTTGCACGCTGGGCTTGTTGGTATAACATGATGGAGGCAAAAGGCGTAGCGCATCTGTGTCTGATGCGCTACGCCTTTTGCCTCCATGACATTACCTTGGTTGTGCCCAACTTCGTGGCACTTGCATATATTCAAATTTTGGCACAAGTTAAGTGGGACACATGGTATATTAGATATGGCGAAGGCTCGGAGTATCCCGTACACGTTTGACAAAGGATGTACTTCTGAGTTTGCGAGTTGTGGCTTGCGCCTGCGTTAACCGCTCCGAATGTAGTGTTACTGATGAGTGCACATTTACAAAACACTGACAGTTGCCGTGCATACTGCTGCTTGTTTTGCCCTACCTGTATTTTTTGAATGTCTCGTATCCCGCTTATGCGCAGGTATCTATAAGCTTGAATCGCCTTGAGAATGTCGCTAACTTCACGGAGTTTGTGAAGGCATTCAGCCAGTTCGGCACCGAAATGGTTGAGCTGGCTCATCTCACTGGAGATAGACAGAACGTGAGTATACCTTTCCAGCGCATTGCTTCGCGATACTGCGTCCATGATTTGGTCACAATGATGCTTCCTGTAAAAGGTCTCATAAATCGCGAAGAAAACGAAATAGTTTATCTAATGCTTTTCAACGTATGATTGATGCGCTTTCGGTCGTGTAGTGTAACTCACACTAGCTATTTTTCACAGACACGCTTTCTCAGCGACATTTGAAGCTGCATATCTAGTCCTGTTCGCTGAAAAAAAGCCTTCAGCCAATGCTAACTTGACTAACAGTTCGCTCGCAGCAGAGTGTTGCTCCCACCATTCACGTCGGAATAGCGTTTTCGATCGCTTGCAGTTCTAGCCTTCCTTAGCTGTGATTTGTTGCGAACGTAATCTCTTGGTTTCTCCGGTTTCCCCATTAACCGTTAACTACAGAGGCGTATAGAACCAAGTTCGACAGCAGCACCTCAATTTCCTGCTGGGCGTCACTCTGGCGCTTCTCTTTCTACTGCTACAGTGGCTGCTGACTCTCAACATAGACTGCTCTATTGTGGCTGACTGCATTAGGAACCCAGGGCCGTGTTCTCTCCCGATTGCCTTCGGTGATATTTCAGTGCGCGCCGATTGGCTAAGCCAACGAGAGTCGACGTGACGAAGGAAACCAGTAGGCGAACGCACACCGCGGTCGTTGCGTTAGGCGAACGCGATCAGCGGGAAACACGGCCCCTGTGTACCTCGTTCTCTAACGTCATCAGGGGCTGCTATCCTCTACCGCAGGACATGAAGGACGACAAGAGAAGAGCCCAGATGGCTTCAGCGAGGTTGATCCTCGAGCGCTCCACCATGCTGCTGCTCACGGCCTCAAAGGTACGCTGCCCAAGCGTCAACCATTCTGCAGTCTCGATCGTTATATATAGTCTACCGTATTGGAAAAGCTGAGCAATGTTGCACGTCGTGACGGTGACTCAAGGGCACATGTCAGATGTGTCTGCGCAACATGGCCAGGAGTTGCACACCAGGAACGTGACCCCCCCCCCCCCCCCCCCGCCCGAAATTTCTCATTCCTCTTTTAGTATGCGGCCTGCCCAGCTTGACTGCCCCCCTTCCTCCCCATACCGTGCACCCTCCTCCCCCCACCCCGAAAAACATGTCTGGCTACACCACTGCTGTTCGTAGACACAGGGCAACCACTGCGTTGAGCCGCGCGTGTAGAAAAATAGTACGCTCACAATGATGACGAAAAAGGGAATGAGGACGACGACTACAGTTTTAATTGACAGACAGGAGTACACACGTACATTGTAGTAAAGTGTACAAAAAAGAAGAAAAAACACAGAAGAAGGCAAAATAGCAGCGAACGAAGTGAAGAAAATAAAAAAAAAAATAGCCGCATATCTGCTTACTTCGCTGCAAGTGACGTCGAAAGACGATAGTCTTCTGCCGCCCCTGATACGTTCACCCCTCACGCTCTTCCCCTCCCCTCTCACTCCTCCCATGATGGAGATGCAATGGAAGAAGAAGAAATAAACTTTATTTAAAGTGCCGGCACTTTGCTTTTAGTGGCCTCAGGTATCGGCTCGAAGTTCCTTGGACTCGGGCGGCATCTTCGGCTTGCCTGACGGCCCAGAGCTGGTCTTCCAGCTCCGAACTTTTCAGGGCCGCCTCCCAGCGGCGGCGACGCCGACGGAGAAGGTACCCTGGCGGCCCCAGCAGCCGGGGCAACGGCGGAAATGAGCGAGCTCGAGGCTTCCTTTAATCCAGTAACGCCTGCCGTTAAGATGCAATGGAGGTTTTGCTGAATTCCATTCAAATTTCCCGCGTTCGCTTTGCTCTCGCGAACTCTGTTGGGACCTTTTATTACTGTTGACTTAAAGCCGGCTACAGAGCCGCGGCTTCGGTCGGCTTGTTTTTGACGCGTAGCAGTCTCTTCGACACCATTTCTAACGCGTTGATTTTTGATTTACTAACGTAAAAACCAGTCTAATGTGTATTCTTAATTAAATGAACGCTGCTGATCACGGTTCTGTACATATATTTTGCCTCGAATAAGCCTGAGGTTTCCTTTGCGCTGTATAATGTTGACGTGTATGACCACCACTAGTAGTAGCCACCAGTGCTAGTAGCTTGGTTGGTTTTGGCGGGGCGGTTGAATCGAGTGACAGACAAAGTTTTTCGCGTTTAGGTAGCCCAAGAAAGATTATCGTCTTTAAATGTAATTCTTGTATCGAGGAACCTCGGGCCTCAAAGAGCAAGGCAGTACACAACCGGTGGACGTACGGGCACTTGCAGTTTCCGTTTCCGTTACTGCAAACCATTTTTTTTTTTTTACAATTCGTTTGTTGCCGGTTTGTGCTCTTGATTAATTTTTGTGTACGCCTTATACCACGTGTGCATATGTTCACGGCGTCTGTCCGTTGAAATTTCATCTGTAATGGTCGTCATTGTTTCCTATTTCGTCGTGCTTTCTATCGCGCTGTTTTTCCGTGACGCACTGAGCATGCTCAATTTTTCCGCTCTTCTAAAAGTGCAACTAGAAATATCTCTTCATCGAAGGCGTCGAAGATTAGTGTCGCGTGGCTTCTTACGCGATACTGTCATGGAGAAATAAGCATTTCCATGGCGAGTCCAGGGAAGCATTGTCGGTTTTGGCAAATCGACGATCATAACTGTTGGTACACAAACGTCAGGAGATGACGCAGTAAGGTATTACGCTGCTTCAAGCGCGCGAGTTCATTTTTCACCACTGCAAGTGCCCGTATCGTCCACCGGTCGGGGTCCGAGGATGGCTCTTTGAGGTCCGAGGATGGCTTTCTTAAGACGAGAACATACAGTATCAAACATTCGCGACAGGATGAGCCGTGTTCCTGCTGCAGAAGGAATTCGGGGACGACTCGGCACATTGCAATGAAACGCGTAACCAAAACTGTGAGGGATATATACCTTAAAAATTATGGGGTTTTACGTCCCAAAACCACGATCTGATTATGAGGCACGCCGTAGTGGGGGACTCCGGAAATTTGGACCACCTAGGGTTCTTTAACATGCACCTAAATCTAAGTACACGGTTGTTTTCGGCATTTCGCACCCATCGAAATGCGGCCGCCGTGGCCGGGATTTTGATCCCGCGACCACGTGCTCAGCAGCCCAACACCATAGCCACTGAGCAACCACGGCGGGTAATATATCTGATATAATATATAATATAGCAATATATCCAATATAATATATCTATATCAGAAGGTTCAATACTGATGCGTTAACAGAAGTGGAAATCAGTAAGGGACGATTGTAGTATTGGCGGCAAAATAGCAGGGCAGAGATGGGGACGGAATCATCACAGAGATAGATAATTTTACGATATAAAGCAGATGTTGGTAGAATGCTATATTAGTATGTGGTAACGCTTAAAAGCAGCTCACACAGGCTAGGTGATTATTTGTCGCTACCTGATTCAAAGCGGATGCCATTAATGATCATCATTGGTACGTTTGTCTCTCCACAAAGAGCAGAGCGCGCGCCTCACTCAGAGACATTGACGCAAGTACCCTGTGAGGTTGTATATGCCACAAGTGGAGTCTTCGTTACATCGTGTCCCAGAGCGGACCTTGAAATTTCGCACGTATCTTTGGTAGAGCTCGGCGCTTTTTAAGCACGCGAAATGCTTAAAGCTGGCGTGAACCATGATGTCTGCCAAACAATCGCAGCGTCTTGCCAGTGCCATAGTGTCTCGCTGTCTGTGATCACGAATGATTCGTCGCTTACCGAAAGTCATCGATTTAGCGGGCTATGAGAGGCACCGTAGTAGAGGGCTCGGGGATAATTTCGACAACCTGGGTTATTTAGCGTAGACCCAAAACACGGGCAATAGTGCTTTTGTATTCCGCCCCTGCCGTAGTGCGGCCACCGCGGCCGGGTATATCGTACCCGTGCTCTTGCGCAGAATGCCGTAGTCACTGCGATACCGCGCCTAACCGCGGCGGGTGTTGGCGTGAGAGTTGGTGTCGAAATAAATATAGCGCACCGGTCAAAAAGCTGCGACTATACCCAACGTTAACGCAGGAGTACCGAGCAAATCGGTGACTGTAATTGCCGAAGGTGGTGGAAGTGCTCTCGTATATAGTCACGGAAAGAATTTAAGATAAACACCCGGCGACGGAGATTCTATCGCAGTGAGAAATGCTGGGGCACTTGATGGCGCCAGTAGCGATGACATGCAGAAGCACAGCAGTCTACATTATCAACACGCGTTGTTGACGTAGTAAGTATAATTTTGTGTCGAATATGAGGCAGATGCTATTATCCCCCCTTTTATCTCTAAAAACGATATTTTGTATACCATGGAATTGGGAGGTGGGCAGTGTTTTCCCGTGGTGAATCTTAACGTCCTGAATATTTGAGCAAATGGAGCAATAAATGCCGGAGGACACACTACGGATGTGCTTCTGTCACAGACCAAGTGTTTAGCAACTCGAGCAGAATAAAATCATGTATATCGTGAATATGCAGAATGCTGCGATGGATATATACTCGACTATCGCGCGTTATCTTTCACTTCTCCGATGGTGCATGTCAGCATCTCGCTTCTCTCCTCTTGACATCAGATCAGTCGATTATCAGTAAGCGTGAAAGAACATTTGATTTAAAGAGGTAGTAAGGGACGAAGACGAGACGGAAAGGCAGGTGCTACACCTGTACCGCGTTAGAGGCACTGGAGAGTCGGCCACTGTCAAACCAAAAAATACTAGTGCAGTGGTCCCAACGAACGTGAGCGCTAAAGGCAGCCACGGCGCTAGTTCGCTTCCTGCGGTCTAGTCTATATACGGGCTTGCTAGATAGGCTACAATAGTGACGTGTTCGGCCTCAAAATATTGTGCGCCGATTTCCATTTCGCAGGAAGCAAACTAATGTTATTGCTGCCTTTAGCGCATACGTCCGTTGTGACCACAGTCCTATTAGTAGCCTTTGCTCTGGCAGTGGCCGGCTGTCCGGTGTCTACCGCGGTACACAACTGGCTTTCTATACTATAACGTGGGCAAATGCACAGAAGATGTACGATTTTTTCATTACAACCGCAGGCAAGGGCCGGGTAGGGCTGTCGGCTCATACAATTATAAACGAGTGCGAATTTGTAAACGCGACACCGAGCCACAGCCAGCACAACAAAGTGAATATCATAAAGTCATGGAGGGCCTTTGGAGATTGGGCGAGCGATGTTATTTTTATTTTTTTGATCAGACGTTACTTTCTGATCAATAATCGAGTTACGCGCGACGCATGAGGCAGTCACGCTTGACAGAGATCTTCGTTCTCTGTATATATTGCAAAAAAAAAAAAAAAAAAAAAAAAACATTGCAAATACGATGCATGAGAAACATTTATGACGGCCTTATTTTTCCAACAGTGTACAAGCAGGTGCGGGGCGGCGCCAGCACGTGCCACCTGTGCACGTGTAGTGGCAAAACGTGAACGGACCGTAGCAAAAAGCTTGTTGCTGCTTCGTGCAGCGAAGGCCAAACCCAACAAGGGAGTTCGTCTAGCCGGACGACGAGAGCCAGATCGCTGGTCTCTGCCTTCCCCGCGACGCGATCGCGTGCGCTGCCCGGCCATTGCGGGCGATCTGGCGCAGAGAGGGGTGACCATGTGTCCCGCTGTCCGCAGGCCTGCCTGAGGCACCCGGAGTGCGAGACGGCGCGGGAGAACCGCGACACGGTGTTCCTGCAAATGCGCCGCGCCATGGACCTGGTGCACTTCGTGGTCAAGGACGGCGTCATACCGGAGCTCGCCTGCGCCGCCTCCGCTTCGTCGTCCGAGTACCGCCGCAAGGGAGCCCGCAGGGGCTCCTGGCGCCTCGACGAGTTCGACCGATGCGCCACCGTCCACAACGCCGTCAAGATGTTCGAGGTGGGCTCGGTGCTCTGCGACGCCGATCGCATACGAAGTTGTTCCTTCGCTTTCCCGCTGGGCTGTCGCTTGTCATTCAGTCCCCGTGCAACTAATGCGACGCTCGCAATGTTCGGCCTATATCACAAGCGAGCTGCATGTTTATTACCGCTTTCACCGATCAGCCGGTGAACGTGCTTCAATTAGCCTTTCAAACAGGCCTGGTCATAGTGACTTTCATATTCGAATGACGGGACAGTGAACCCCACATATCGAGGACTAAATATCGCGAATGAGTGAAGCGCAAGCAAATGTTAAACAAAAGTGGGGCACATCCATTATACTGCCACAGCTTGTCACACTTCCCGTAGTATTCTGCTAGATTCTACATCGCTCGCCTTTCAGATTACATGTCTTTTTTTGGCATTGACAGTGCGTCATAAGTGGATTTCACATTGTCAAGCAAGCTATGCTGAAGCAAAGAACCGTGAAGTCGTTTCTAGTCGTATTTGCTGGTACTTTCTAGTTAGTAACAGTTATTTTCAGTTCGTTTATAAGCGTCCAAAATTATCAGCGTCCTCAAATTACTAGAATTGTAGACATTGTGTAAGGCACGGTTGGTTGGCGATATTCCTTTGCCATTGAATTCTGGGGTTTTACGTGCCAGAACCACAATTTGATTATGCGAGACACACACATGCCGCCGCCGCCTTTTAGCTTGTCACAAGTAAAAGTTGACCAATACGTAGCAGTAACTGCACCGTTGCTCGTTCCGTTAAGTTCTCTCTCTCTCTCTCTCGCCAGAACACATTACCCAAAGAAACCACGGACTGGCCGTTTTTCAATTTAATTCGTCGGACATCATTGTAGTTTCGGATTCTTTATGCAACTATGCAGCTGTTCTTTATCGCTGGTCATGAAATTACGTAACGGATTTCAGCAGGCTAAGAAAATTGTAAGACGTGACTGACATGGGCTTTCTCAAACTAGCCTACAACAAAAAAAAAATGAAGATAGTCAAACGCCTTTATAACGAAGTGCTCGGGACTGCCAAAGTTCTTCGTTATGCAGGTCACTTCGTTGTAAGAATCGCGTACCGTGCCACTCACAACAAAGCAGGCTATGCACATGTGTCCAATAAAAGAAAATATTTATCTAACATGAATTCAAGAGAGACTTAGTGAAGTAAGCCGCAAATTCTTTGTGCACAATTCGACTTACGGAATGTGCTATTGCGGCCAACCTTATTGCATTGAGGTTCACAGCATGCTTATAGGGGCTAAACGCAGGAGCTACGCAAAGTAAAGCTGCAGATCATCGATGGCTGCTGTCGGCTCCCTTGCCGTCAAAATTCATTGTTCGTTTACAGAATCTTCATCACTGTTACCTTCGACATTCGCGCGCTTTACACCCTATAGGTGGCTTTAAAGGCCTCTTCGGTCCTCAGTTACGATCGCATCATCACGCCGTCATCAAAAGTGACGTATTGACAAGCCGTCGCACCCGCTGATGCGCTAAACAAGCAGAGCTCGAGGTGAGTATGAGCGATTCGTGAGTGAAGCACTGCAGCATGAGTACTGCTGACAACGGCAAGCTCCTCAAGTGCGTAGCTGTAAAAAAAAAAAAAAAAAAAAGAAGGAGAAGAAGGAGAAGAAGAAGAAGAGAAAAAAGGAAATGCTGTTAGCGCTAGAGCAGTGCCAGCACCACTATGTGGCGTTCGTTGTAAAGCAACAAATCAGCCGCCGGCATTACTTCGTTGTACAGGTAAATTCGTTGTAGTGGTCTTCGTTCTAGAGGCGTTCACAATACATATGAAACACGAATTCAGCCGGGACGTAATCAATCCTTTACTGTACAGGTCATTTCGCTGTATAGGCGTTCGTTGTAGAGGCGTTCGACGGTGCATTTAAATGTTTTGTTGCAGATAGCACACGAGACATGCCGCTTGCTTGTCTGCTCAAAATTCAACCAGGTTGAACATCCGGGTAAAAAGAAAGACACCTCTGAACACAGAGAAAACGATAGCACAGGAAGGGCGCTAGTCTTCAATTGATTTGCTGCCCTGTAAAATAAACCGTAAAAGTCACGCGGCAATTAACATACTTAAATGCTCAAAAGATGGCGCATGCGGGACCACTTGTGGGACAAGTGCAACAACGTGTAACACGCAACCAACCGGTGACGTAGACAGTCATTGTTCTTGTTGTTCGACATGTGCAATAGACGCAGTGCTTACACAAGTATCGGACTCCTTTTTCATGCAACTAGCGTCATGTACCAATTTGCGTTTCTTTTAGTAGTTTCCTAGAGCACGTGTACTGTGAAATAAAAGTGTGCATTCGGATCCTTTACAGTGGTCTGCCAGTATAAATTCTGGCACTTTTAACTGACCAGGAAACTGAGAAGTTCGCAAACTTTCCGGACAGACTTCGTAGTTTGACTATTTATGTCTCAGCTACAATATGCGTCGGTGACATTATAATGGTGTTGCTTCAGTCGCCACGGCTTCTTGATATGAGCTGTAGAAATGTGTGGCAGCGAAGGAGGCTCGAATAGGCGACGCATGTGATGCAGGACCTGGTGGAGACAATGCGCATGACGCTGGTGGGGCCCAGTTGCCGTGAGCGGTTGTCGAGTGCCTTAGACGCGGTGGTGGAGCGCACGCAGGACTTCACCGACTCGGCCTACACGTCGCACGAGCACCGCGAGAAGATCCTCCTGCTTTGCGACAGGGCCAAGCTTGAGCTCAACCAGCTCCTCAGGATCGGCGTCAGCCTGGTAGTACACGATGCCTGCATGTCTCGTGGCCCCACACGTTCTCGCCTGCTGGTCCGAAGCGTTGCCTAACTGTGTATCGCACCTCTCCTCTCACTCGACACGTGCAGGATCAGGCAGGTTGTACGTCTCCCAACGAGGACCTCGAAAACGCCATCGAGCAGACGCTAAGGGCGACGGCAGACCTCAAGCAACAGGTACGCTCCCCAACCCGGTGTGTTCTCTCGTACTGTACACAACCACTTCTTGTTTTTTTTTTTATTGCCATAGCATTTATATGGACATTTCAACCGGATTTTTGCCGTCGCCGTCGCCGTGAGGTTCTGTATAAAGTCCAAGGGCGATAAAATCGTCGCCGCGCGCCGTATGCGCGAGTGAAAGCGCGCGGGGGACGCGCGCTATCACGGAGAGCGAACGCACGGCGGAAAGCAAACGCGACCTTCGTCGCACGAAAGGCCGTGGGGGTATGGGAGGGAGGGAGGCGGGGCGACGCTGTGCTGCGGCACCAAATGCTTATCTTGCAACCAGGCGCAAGGGGAACTGGCCTCTCAATCTCCCGCGCGAAAGCAAGAAAGCGGGAAGGCAGCGCGGGAGGAAGGGGGGGGGGCAGCTTCTCAGCCAAGAACTGCATTTGTACTTTGCCCGGATGTGGCGGTCGCCCGCACCGTCTCTTAAAAGCGATCTCCACACGGCTCAGACCTTTGTATGCGCTGTGCATTCACCGCTCAATTTCCGTTGAAGCGATAGACCGCACGAACCTTCGCTCGCTGCGGCGGCTGCGCTTGCTGCCAGCGTTTTGACAGTCGTATGCGGTCATTGGGTGTGATCTATTCATGCTTGCTTTTGTGCGCTGACACCAAGCTTTTTAATTCAGGTATTAAGCGAATGTGTCCAAGTTTATGCAGCCGATAAAACTACTATCCATACTCCGAATAGCTCTCTACTAATTTGCTATCGCAATTGATGCTTCGCCTTTCGGGCAAAACTGCGACATTTTTTTTTTTTTTTTTGTCGTCGGGCAGCTACGCGACACGGCACTGGACCACGCGGACGAGCTGTTCAAGACGATGGACGAAGGCGAGCTGCTCAACCGGCTGAAGAACGCCTCGCTCGCCGGAGATCACGCCAGGCTCGAGGAGTACGCGGACAAATTCGCCGAGCACGCCGAACACGTCCAGGAGGTGAGCGCTTCCCACTGGTCCTCATCCGGCAGGAGTGCGGCGACTAGGTGTCCAGCGTAGTCTGAACTTGGGGCGTGCGCACGTCACCGAGTCTTATCTGGCAGCGTTCGCGAGTATGCTTATACTCCATGGCTGTTTTTTGAAGAGAGACCGCTTTTGATGTTTCTCTCCAATATTTGTCTGCTTTCTGCATTTTGATATGCACCGTGAAGCTTTACTTACGCGCATGAGGCCGAATATATGGGTACGAGGAACAATTTTGCGAGTCGAGACTCCTTTATCTGTGCTTACGTATACAGAACATGTACTCAGCCAATCGGTAACGGGACGAGACGTGGCTACGCGTTTCAGAGGACGCAGGGAGGAGGGCTCCCCCATTGTGATCCTTTTGTGAAGAGGGAAAGGAGGGGGGCGGAAGGCCCCCTTTGGGATACGCCATTGTAGTAATTGCACTAATAAGACGCCGGACGCTGCCTGCGCCTGTGTATGGCGATCATTGCGCGATCCCCGACCGCGATTCGCACCTGGTGTCACAACTCGGCAAAACCCGCCGTGGTTGCTCAGTGGCTTTGGTGTTGGGCTGCTGAACACGAGGTCGCGGGATCGAATCCCGGCCATGACGGCCGCGTTTAGATGGGGGTGAAATGCGAAAACAACCGTGTACTTAGATTTAGGTGCACGTTAAAGAACCCCAGGTGGTCCAAATTTCCGGAGTCCCCCACTACGGCGTGCCTCATAATCAGATCGTGGTTCTGGCACGTAAAACCCCATAATTTAATTTTTTTTAACAACTCGGCAAAGCTGAGGCCATGAGGAGGACCGCGCATATGTGCTGAATTGTTGCAGCAAACATACATTCATAAGTATCTAGCAGTAACTGGTACAAGTATCCGCAGACTAGTGGGCTCCACTATCAACCTCGCTTCTGCCGGTAAATTGAATGTGTGGAAACACCATTACCACTTTTAGTAAGAAGGTGCTGTGTGAACAATGTCGCCGCTATCCGAGTCCTTCGTTTACGCAACCGCCTCACCTCAGGTACATTTCTCGCGACAGGTGTGTCGGCTTCTCTATCACGTGGCGAGCACGGAGGCCCTCCAGGTGACCGCCAAAAACACGGATGCATGTATCAAGGTCTACGGCTCCCAGGTGAGCACACGTCTATGGCCATTATGGCCATCAAACCTGTCTCGCTCTCCTGAACTGTATGCTGACAAATGCAAAAGTACACTGCTCGTATAGTTGAACACAGTGAACAAGAATTGCATGCGCTATACAGTGCATCGCAAAAAGTTGTAGCCGGAGCACAAAGGCTTGATGTGTCTGCGTTTTGTCCGAGACATGCTCGAACTCCGCGGTTCTGTATCGTTATGTGTAAAGTGGGACTTGGCTCAACCGTGTGCCCTTCCGCCTTTGAACCCGACGCCTGAACAACATGCCTGAGAGTGTTTTATAATTTACCTTGCGGGCGTTTTACTTAGTAGCCGCGTTGCGATTCTGAAGCCTTGGTAATACGACTGAGAGAGCGAGCTTTCATGAAACGTCTTTCGTCGCACGGGCACCTGTTGCAAAAGTACACACAACGCGGAGGCTGCTTGCAGACCACATCGCCGTAGCTGGTACGTGGTGCTGGAGCCGTGTAATCGACGCAGGTGGTGAGCGCCTGCCAGACCCTGAGCACGCACCCAGTGAGCAAGATCGCCAAGGAGAACGTGGAGGTGTTCATGGAGGTGTGGCAGTCGCTGGTCAACGACGTGGCCTCGATATCGCGAGAGGCCAGCCAGCAGTGCCGGCCGCCGGTGCAGGGCCCTGACAGCGCACGATCCGTCTACATGTCGCTGCCAAGGCCCGGGGTAAGCGACCGCAGAGCCTCCGCAATCAAATAAGCTTTCGTTCATTCAACAGTTTTGCATTTTGGATGCATTAATGAAAGAGACACGGGCCAGAAACGCTTTTGCCCTTATTCCTGCACGGCGAAATACGGCGCACAGGCTATCTGAAGCTCCGATCTCTTCTCTTTATCTTCCCGACGGTATCAAGATGGTATCAAGATGGCGGCTTTACAACAGTAACAAGATGGCGTTGCGCCAACGGAAAGCCGCGTGATTCGCAGTGCGTGCGATGGGACCTCCCAAAACTAGATTTCCTACCCTATTTTTGTCGACAGCACACTATATAAAAGTGTGATTTTCTCAGCTTCTACTTCATATTATTTCTAATTATGAGTACACCACGTAACTAGGGGGGAATACCTGAGGATCGCGGGAAAAAAAAGTGGGGTACATGCATGCATGAGTACATGTGTACACGAAACGTCTTGTGCGTGCTGCAGATAGTGTATGTGCGCTAGGGTACAGAAATGACGCAACCAAATACACAAGTTACATTTATTCACGCATTAGAAAGCTTACATGCCTAATTAGGTTACATCTGGTGGGGGTCCTTACGGTCTAATTTTGCAATCGCGCTCGCTCGCTATTCGTAGTGGCCCCGCTTGTTTTGCAGAGGGGGTTTGGGGAGTTGGGGCACTAGGGTAAATACATTTTAATTAACCTTGATTATTTCCACCGCGACACAGCTCGCCCCTGCATGTTAGTCGACTGATTGGAACTCTATGGCTGCGGTAAATCCAGCAGCCGTGGTAACTCTTTATTCATTCTTTGCTCCCGCCATGGGTAGCGAGCACAGGCGAGGTTCGTCCAGCGACGAGAACTAGTGCTATTGCTTAACAAAAACAGGCAACATTTGCCTAGATCACCGTTTTCAATATATTATGTTCTGTAAGCGCGTCATATGTATTCCAAACAAAAACAAGAAAATTGAGAAATTTGGGTGTGCTGGTGCTTGACCGAATAAGTAGTCGAGCGCAAAACACGCCGAAAAAAAGAAAAGGAAAATAAAGGTGTGGGGGGGAGACGTACAAAGTTGCAACAAAATGTTCACAGGCTTCCGCGTTTTATTTTTAAAGTGATAGCGTTAAGGGCCCCGTATTGCAGAAAATCCGGCGTCGGCGTGGATGTCGGCGTCTGTGGCGGAGAAAATCATCCCGAACCACCCCGACCGCGCAAGCCCTCCGCGTGGTGCAAGGTGTTAGTGAACAAAAATTAAATTTCTCACAGTGAAATCCGCCAGAAAAATGGTAAAGTACGACTTAACTACAACATGCACACATGGTGGCGTCGGACTGTTAATTGTCTGTACGAGAAAACATAATTCTGTTACGAGGAAACTTAAACCAAACCCCTTTTGCCAGAATTTCTACCATACCAACAGCGGCGCTCGGGTAAGCTAATTGCGAAAATCTTAGCCAGGTGGCGCTCGCATCCTCGGTAGGTCAAATTGGGATTTAGCCTGCCTAATGCGTTTTGGACACACACGCGCGTCGGGGCAATAGCAAACAATTAATAAAATAATAAAGAAAGGTCCTAGGGCCTTCACATTTTAATATAAGATAAACGTCTTCCCAGCAATGCATTTTTGTTTAAAAGTGAAGCAGACTTTAACGGGATCGGTGTAATGCAAAAAGCTAAGGCGAAAGATAGCGAGAGATAAATTGATGTTTTGCGAGTAGTTCCCGCGGTAGTCTGAAAGCGCGTTAAACAGAAATAGCCGTATGCTAGTCTAAACAAACATGCAAATTTTGCATTAGAAGTGGTAATGATATTTATTTGCATTAGCGTAAATCATGCATGTTTGACGATTGCAAACATGATAGAGCGTAGTGCAACTGATGTTGGAGATAAACCGCTTGTCAGTGAAATGGTGCGATTTTTATTGTCAGAATAAACAATTATATATGCGACACCACTTGACTAGAATTATTAGCGAAAATTAAAATTTGTATTCAACTACAACGCCACTTATCGACGCGAAATTTCGCGAATGAGCCCTGCGATCGTGCTTCTTTCCCAAAGCCGCGTAGACTCATTCACTCGCTCAGCACGATGTTTTATGACTGGGTCTTGAGATTGCGGCTCTGGCTGCGGGAGCTGTGTATATATATAAGAAATTTTTATCATTTAAAAAATTAATTCTGGGACTTAATGTGTCAAAACCAGCCATATGATTATTAGGCACACCATAGTGGACGACTCCGGATTAATTTTGACCCCCTGGGGTTACTTAACATACAACTAAATCCCGGCCACGGCGGCCGCATTTCGATGGAGGCGAAATGCGAAAACACCCGTGTACTTAGATTTAGGTGCACGTTAAAGAACCCCAGGTGGTCCATATTTCCGGAGTCCCCCACTACGGCGTGCCTCATAATCAGATCGTGGTTCTGGAACGTAAAACCCCATAATTTAATTTAATTTTAATTTGGAGAAGCAGCACACTGTGCGCTTCCCGCTTCTTTGCACTGTCTCCGGGATCGGCCTACATTTTTGTGATCAAAGGTCGCGCACGCGGACACGAAAAATCCCGACCTACTAAATAAAGCCTAACAGCTTTACTCTAAAATACAGGTAGTAATTGGAGGGCGCCGTGCATTGGGCATGGTTAGCCCTCTATCGATAGTTTGAAACGCCGCCTTCGAGACCTTCCGCGCCGCTCACGGACATGCTGCGCTATCGGACGTGAGGGAGAACTATATTTTAGTTTTCTAAGCAGTTCGCTTTCCTCCCGCGAGGCGGTGATTTTTAAACGCGCTCCGAAGTTTCGCGATTGTCAAAGGAGAACGAAAAAATGGCCGCCCGCTATCGATGGTTTGAAATTTGAAATAGTACGCTCTAGTTTGAAACAGCGCTTTCGAGACCTTCCGCGCCGCTCACGGACACACTGTGCCATCGGACGTGCAAGAGGAGAAACTGTATTTTTGTTTTCTGAGCAGTTCGCTTTTTTCCCGCCAAGCGGTTATGTTTAAACGCGCTCCGAAGTTTCGCGAACGTCAAAGCAGAACGCAAAAATGTCCGGCTCCGGAAACGGCACGCGCACTTCGGAAAATCGCAGATATCGCGATTCCGCTGCCTCTGTGGCTGATCTTATCGATACATCGAATAGCAGCGAGTCAGAGGACGCTCACTTTTCGTCGGACTTTGAGTCTGAAAGCGATGACGACGCAAACTGGCCCGGAACATCGGCGGTCGCCACTCCCAACTGTAGTGCTTGCAGTTAAATTTTTGTAGCGAAATACCTATTCAATGAAAAATTTTGATTTTTTCGGAGATAGTGCCTAATCGGCGGGAATACATTTTGTATATCTCGTAATTTTCGTAACATTTTTTTCTTAGTAGATACAAGCGTGTCTTTACAAGCTTTGTTCGATTTGATCGTACAATCTTGATTTTAACAATTTATATCTTTTTTATGACATACATCTCGTTAATAAAAGGTTTATGCGTGAAAAGTGCATTCATCTTGCTTTCTTTTTATGTATTACATTAAATATTGAGTGCAGTATATCCGTCAGAAAAAACATCTGCCGTAACATACAAAAAAACATATTTTCCCCATGGTAGGGAAAGAGTTAAAATAAAGTATTCTAGCCGGAACGTAGCAGACGACAAAGGCTAGTTCCCCGGTTGACGTCACTGGAGCGCCGTTTGCAGCGCCGTCTTCGGTCGCGCACGAGGCTAACTTGTTTCTCTGCGCCGCTCGAATTCGTCGCACTCGTAAGCTCCTGAGCTTGCCTCAGTCGCCTCAATCTACCGCGCTTGCGCTGCACATAAAGAGGGACACGTTCCGCTGTGGTCAGAGGAGTTGGGTATCCCTCTGTCTTGCTGCTCGAGTCTGTTCACGCCATTTCTGGACTGGACGTGTCGAACGCAGGGGGTCTACATATCGGAGCAAGCATAAAATTACTGCATCAAATTGTTTGGTAGGCTTTATAACTCCTGATGAGCAATAGTTTGAGTTTGATAAATAACACCTGGATATCTCTCACACACGACCACTGCCGCTCTGATCGACAAATGTAGTGCCGAGCTCTGCCTCTCTGGACGCCGCACGGGAGGCTAAATTTAGCTCCGATTGTCTTGCGTGGCGTGACAACTGTGCAGACGACACATGCATTGCCGAGTAATGCTGTTTTAAAAGCGAAGCTTTTTTTGCGAACCTCGCCGGGTTTTCGTGACCGTGGGTGCCACGCCAAATAGGCCAACCAATCACAGCGGAGAACGTGCGCGACATCACCGCCGCCGAGTTCCTTGCACCACCGCCAGATGGTGCTCGCCTCCGCGCATCCGCGGGAGTGGCGGCGGCATTGCGTTAGCCTCTCTACAATGCCAGAATAAAGTCTTCAGTGTCACCTTGTGCAGACATTCAATAAACACAAACTCGTGTTTCGGCTCTTTATGCACTCACACAAAGCTTCGCTGTATATAGATTCCAACTCGTTGGATCTGCTGCATTTTTCCCTCAACACAGCAATACCAAAGTAAAAAAAAAAATCTATTCACGCATTAGAAAGCTTACGTGCTTAATTTATGATATCCTACGGGATAATCTTGCAAGCGTGCTCACTACCTATACATAGTGGGCCCGCCTTAGTCAGAGGCGGTGGGTGCAAATTTGCAAGAATCTGTCTTGATGCTCTAGTCTCTTGATCATACTGTTGCTGAGCCTTGCGTGTCGAACGCGGGGCAAATTACGGTGACAAAGAATTCGAGTTAATGGTGATGGGTGCATTGCATTGCTAGGTGTTCCAGTTACTGAATGAGTGGAGAATTTGTGCAGTGGAGAATGAGTGAATTTTCACTGTTGTTCCTCTTCTGTGATATTTTTCATGCGTGCAAACCAAATAACAACAACAACAACAACAACAACAATAATAATAATAATAACCAAACAGCAAATGAACTTGTTCTCAGTTTGAAAACAAGCAGTTTAGAAAAAAATCCCAAGTGAACTCAGTGAATCTTAGTAGCTGCACTCTCTGCACAACCTATATTAGTGTAATCATGCCTTTCCATTTATTTCCTTTCTCTTGTCTGCTTCTCTTCCTTCTTGTCCTGCAGCGCCACGGCACAACGAGCAAGCCCCTAAAGCCCATGAAGCTTGACACTGAGGTATCATTTCTGATTATTCATGCTTGACTTAAACCATCTTGTGGCTCTCTTGTACTTTATATATTGAGAAGCGCACTCAATAACTGCCCTTGTATGTCACTCCCTTTCCAGTTTGTTTCAACTTCTTCTAACAAGCACGCTGGGTGTCTGGAGGCTGGAAAATAGTCCTTTTTTCTTGTCGTTGAAAGGGAAATAATAAAATATAATTAATCACCGTAGAGCTGCACATGGCTACACTTTCTCACTGAGGCATGCAAAAAGTTATAAGTTAAAAGAAGAAAAAAGAGAAAGAAAAATTAACATAATGCACAAAACATTTGTGAAAGCTTGCTTGAAGAGAGCAAGGAAGCATGTATATAGGTGCCCCGACGTGGTCCTAAATTTGTGTGTTGGCATAATATGATATAAATATATGCACTTAATGCTCTAGATTTATAGCTGAGTAGACAGGAAGACCTATAAAAAAAAGCTCAAAGCATGCTGATTGTTTTCAGGAATATAAGCAGTGTTCACAACTCACACACTACAGCCATATTGATACATTACGAGTGTGCCAGTGCCCCGTAAGAAACGTTGCATGTTTAGTTCATGTTGTAGACATCGCCTGTATGCAGCATGGCTGGGGTACTGGAAAGCAAGTGCACAACATTCCACTGTGCTGGTTTCAATGTCAGGAGGCTGAGTAGCTTGACAAGTGTCAAAGGCTGGTGCATTTAAAGAACTTTTAGTTCAGGTTGTAGATGTCATGATGCCCGTCCTCGTCGTGATGATCGCAGCAACAAGCAGAAAGCGAGACACTTTTGATGAGGTGCTGAAAGTGATTTGTGCAAGGTGTATCGAGGCACCATCGATGTGGAAGTGTGTGGGTGTCTCTTGCAAGTGAGAGGTCTTAGCGAATTCTAGACGTTCATTCACTTCATAAAGAATCTGTTGTTTTGTGCTGCCTGTAAGCCAAGTTGATGTGCATGATTTACTACATAATGTGTGCTAATTGGAGATATTGGAATGATACGAAGAGATACTCTGAATTTTCATGAAGTGCCTTTGCCAGTGACTTTGAAATTTCATTTGCTTTAAGGCCAAAGTGGTTGTTGGGGCATATAAATATTAAACTCAATTTATTTATGGAGTTCATGTGCTCGCTGATAGTTACTTAGCAAGTCATTTAGCTTTGTATGATACACACAACAGCTGACATCAAATACATTCTTATCACCTCTGCATCACCATCTGTTGAGAGCTAGCGGAGCGGGCTCTCCACACAGGTACTTCCGCCGTGTCTGTCTATTCAAGCACGTGACATTCCGCCTTTTCAACATGCATTGTAAGAAAAGAGCTCTAGCAGAGGGAGAGAAACACGAAAGGCTGGCACACGTGTCGAGTCTAGCGCAGTGCATCGATTCGCAGGAGCAGGCCAAGATTGCCAAGCTTGGCCTCGAGATGAAGCTGTTGACGTCGGAGATGGACGCCGAGACGGAGAAGTGGCCCGCCGCCGAGAATGACATCGTAGGCCGGGCACGCGCCATGTCTCAGATGGCCTTCTCTATGTACCAGTTCACTCGAGGAGAGGGCGATCTCAAGACCACACAGGCACGTTTCTTAATCTCAACTGCTGGTCCCCTTGGTCACATGCATAAAGGCGTTTAGTGGAGCCCCAAAGAAAAGTATCAAGCTTCACTAGTACATTACGCTCCTGAAATATAAAATGTACGTGAGGTATTGCGCAAATGGGGCATGCAGGATGGCATGCAGAGAAGACAAAGACACGTCTTGTGTGCCCCATTTGCGCTATACCTCACGTAATGCAATACCAACTAGCACATCAGTCTATTCTTCTGAACTCTGTATCAAATGTACTTGATTTTCACTGAGAGCAGAGGTATGGTATGCCATGAAGGAACTGGTGGCAATATGGCCTTTCTGTTCTGGAAGCAGCTCCCTGTGGTGCCAAAGGCAGTCGCGATGACCGGCCGAGGGGAGTAGTTCATTGTCAAATAAACAAATAAATAAATGAATAATTTTATTGCATTCGAAAATGAGAGAGAAAGATCAACCTCGCAATTCATGCTCCCCTTGCTCCACTAAAGAGCCCTGAACAGTGAAATTGCATTAAGCTCAACCTTATTAAGTAAAATAATACAAGTGCAGGAATATAATGTCGTACATCTGCACAGTAAACTTCTGAACACACGTTTGACCACGTTCATAAATGTGCAGCACAAATGTATATTGCTAAAAGTCTGCTAACTTTGATTTTTACAATGTAAAGTAAAAAAAAAAAATAAGTAGTCGGAAACTGAACACTGTTTCTGTAGTACAAGATTAAATTAGTACAAAATATTATTGACACAGAACTCACCTAACAGTTCTTTTTTTTAAGTTTCACAAAACAAGCTCGTTATCATTGCTTCCATCTCGCTCTTCGCATGCATGACTTTCAAAATTAAATTTAGTTATGAGTCAGTACTTGCGGCATGTGCTTTCATTGCCCCTTGTGGTTTGCGCTGTTCATTTTTCTGTGAATATCTTTTGGGCCAAATCATAATTGGTGATTATGACTTAGGTGACAAGTTAAAAAAATATTTCTTGATTACCATTTTCATGAGAACATGTATGTATACAGTGCACAAATGTTTTAAGCTATTTCAGGCAGTTGGCATTTATGTTCCATCTTAACAACCACACCAACTCGCCCAGCTCTCAGTTCTGATGAAGGGCATTTATGTTCCCTTCCCTTCAGTTTTAGGTAATTGGCTCACCTGTTGCTCTTTTCTAGGATCTCTTCACTCAAGCCGAGTTTTTTGCAGAAGAAGCCAACAAGCTCTATAAGGTTGTACGGCAGTTTTCATACCAGGTGGGTGAACGTGTGTGTCACTATGCATCAGCAATTTAGCCACGTGTAAAAAGCATTGGTTTTCTTATTACCATTGAAAGAGTATCATATTCAGCCATACTATGTTGCTAACACAGCATTTTATTGTGATAGCAATTATATGGACACTCCAAGCGAATTTTCGCTGTCGTCATCACCGTGAGGTTCTGTATATATTTAGCTATATGTGTGCTATATGCAATGCCATGATATACGGCATGCGGTGTATACGCGTTATATTGCCACACCATTCTATCACTACGGTTGCTAACCCAGGTCTTACATTCTTGACAAAATTATTCCTCATAATTTTGAGCATGGCAGCCCACAAACAAATGTCATGAAACAAAACACGAACAGCGCGTGCCTTTTATCTTAAATCTTCTCAGACCCAAATATGAAATGTGCAAAATGATAACAGAGCTCAAACCTGAAAATGATGTAAATTTATTGGCGTGGATGTGCACACCTCCGGGATCATCCCAGGAAAGAGGTTTGAAACATGCCCGATGCGAAAAAGTGGTGGTAAAGTCGCTAAGAAAGAAAGAAATAACACAAAGGGAAGTGCTGTGCTATTTGAAGTTCGAGCTGGTTGCCTAAGAACGAAAACATACCGGAGCAAATATTCGCAACTAGATGAGGCATGTGTATGCTGCAGCAAAGATCCGGAGCCCTCTCAGCGCATCCGAATGGAATATGAGGGCATTCACCCAGTGAGACCCGTAGGTAGTGTACACCTTCCAGAATCACTTGGATTTAAATTGGACAAAAGCAAGAGATGTTTAGAGTATTGGTGGAAAAAAAAAGCAGGGAAGAGATTGATACGGCCTTATCCATTACAGGCATAGATAGCGGTACAAGGTAGATAGCGAAATTTTGAGGAAGAGAAAAAAGATTAAAAGATCTATATAAAAATGCTAGAATGAAAAGCATGTATTATTATTATTATTATTATTATAATTATTATTATTATTATTTGGTCTCGTCATTCAAGGGTTATGCACAAGCATATTTTTGTAAGAGAATGTTTGAATTCCACTATATTTAATGTATAGCATACCTGAGTAACTCAAGCAGGCTAGGTGACTATTTGTCACCGCCCCGTTTCAAAGGGGATGCCAATAAATCATCATCATCATCATATGAGCTCATCATTTTATTGACGAGTGTTGCCTACAGGCAACATACCATAAAAATGTTTTTTTCTTGCCGAGTTTCAGTATTGAGTACGAAGTTTCCAGCTAAATGTCTTCAGCCAACATTGAATGACAGGCAGCAAGTGCCATTTGTTGGTTTAGAGCAGCAATGGGCGAGGAAGAAGATTGGCACGCGACTCACTGCCTTTTGAAAGCAAGGCCAGAGGAGACAGGCCGATGCAAGATATCCAACTGCGGTGGTGTCACACATGTGATGTAAAGCAAATGAAATATGTGCCTATGCTTCACATATGATGAGAGCTGTCTATACAGATTAAAAACGAAGCCTTACGTGGCTTGGGGTGAAGCCCACTTCCAGTTTCCTGCCTGGGGTTTCCCCCCCATTGCTGAAAAAATTTCCGCAAAGTATTTTTTTTCTTTTTGTTGGTTATTCTTGATGTGTTTTGCAGATTTATATAGAAAATAAACATTTTTTAAGGGTTTTTATATGTCTTGTCATTCAAGGGTTATGCACAAGCATATTTTTGTAAGAGAATGTTTGAATTCCACTAGCGCAGTATGCATGATTGTTGCGTTCAACGTGCCGTACATTATTTAAAGGTGTACGGACTCATATATTCCAAGCTGTAGAAACTATACCAACGGTTCTCACATGTACAAGGATAAAACTTAAAGAAAGTGTGAAACTTGAGAAACATAGGATATTTAAATTTTATACTCGAAATTCCATCGTGGCGTCATCGTCAATATTGTGGCGTCATGACAAAGAGCAAAATTTGCTGATGTAGTGTAGCAGTAAGGCTATAGCTAAGATAATGTTGCTCATCAAAGACACACTATAGTCTTCTGGCTGCACTGACAGGAACAGAGCGAACCTATGTCATGATGCATCTACTTTCTTCATGGAAACAAGTACTACAGTAAATTATTTAGGGGGTGCTCTGATGCTTGCAAGTATTGTTCTTAGATTTAGAGAGTTTGGACCTTCATTTTGGCAATGAGAAATGTCATGTCAGTACTCACTCACAACCACTTTACTACTTTCTAGAATATTTTAAGCCCACTGCTCGTTCTTGTTAAGCAATTATATATGTGCAGATCATTTTGTGATATAAGAAAACTGTTGGCACTTTGTCCTTTGTCTGACTTTGAAAATGAACTCTGTATATGCTGAACACAGTGAATATTTAAGTAAAAAGAAAAAGAAAGAGAAAAAAAAAGTGCAATGTTCATCACTTTGGTTAAGACAATATTTTAAAGCAGTCAGAACAAGCGCCGATTTTGAATCATATATATATGTTTACCATGTGCAATTTACTCTGCTGTCAGCATGTGTAGAACACAATCGTTATTTTTTTTTTCCTCAAGCGTGTGAGGACAAACTTTCATACACAGTAGGCTTCTGTTAAATCGACTCCAGATAAATGAATTGTTTTCCTTATTCTATGAAACAATTGGTTATGTACCTCCCCTGCTATGATGTACCTCCCCTGCTCTGAGATCACAATATTCATAAATAAAATTATCCATATGCCCAATTCTAACGTGCGGTGATATAAGTATTACAGTGCAAAAAAAAAAGGAAGACAAAAAACACATTGCCAGGTGGGCAATGTGTGTTTCATTGTACTCGATTTTTCGCACTATAATACTTATATGCCAGTATGTCAGATGAACTAGCTCCAGCAAAATCTCTGTAAATGTGCATGTCCATGTCGTTAGCAATAGCTTACCATCAGAGCCAGCATCACTGTCATCACAAGATTGTGGAAAAACAAGTTCATGGTGACAATGGCAACAACGTGCTGCTTTCAGGCCTTTATTATGAAAGCTCATTCGAAAGTTATTTTACATGCTAAGCTAGTGACAACAAGAGTCATGTCATATGTTTTCGGCGCTCCGAAGACTTCTGTGCTTCGCAGGATGAACTGGCGAAGTGATTAGACTACGTGTAGCTCACCACCTTGTAAGTCATCACTGCAGCAGATCGAGGAGTTCCGAGAAATGCAGAACATCAAACACAGTGGATCACTAGGAGGGCAACATGTTGTGGTCTGTGGACAGCAATGATTATAGACAGCTAGTCTGAGACTGACGATGATTGACCCTGGGTATAACTAAACTTCCATTCTGTGAAGGTAAACTCTGCAGTTTCATCTTATTTCTGATTGCCAGAATTGGGGACATAATACGTTTTACATATATATATCTGCGACAACAGTTAACTGCTCGAAATTGGGTTTGCCTTGTCCGTCCTTTTTGTTATGCTGACAACGTCATCATTGATCACACTGTTGTCATCATTGATGACACATAATGATTTTTGTCGTCATCAGACCACCTCATCATCCCCAGCTTCACCATCACCACAATGTGAGGAAAAAGAAAATGTATCCACATCGAACTCATCTTACTGGAGCAATGTGCACTTCAGAATCACGTTTACCAACCACTGCACTATCACGCAACAACAGCGCTGAGAAATCACTGCAAGGTTTTGCACTCTACACAGACTCTGAAAGCGGTGGTGCCTGTGAATGTATTTTGGAGGCTGAACAATAGTGGACGAGGATGACATTATTATGTGGCATTGCATAGAAATTGTTCTTGACAAGATGGCAGTGTGTTGGCATGCAATTATTCGTTGTCATGCTCATGAAAACGGCATCAGCAGCACAAAGGAGGCATACATGACGATGATGATCAGTTTTAAGTATGGCATGCTGAGATTCAGGCGGTTTGTGGAAAACATTGTTGAAAGCATCGACATCATGAATGCCAGCAATGACGTCACAGCAATAACGCTGCATAGTTTACACAGTAGCTCACAGGATTCATAGCCACCAAGTGCCCAATATAGCAGCACTGCAAATGTACTGGGAAAAAACAATCACTCAAATCTTGTAGTCAGCACTGCATCATTTTGCCCGTGACATCAGTTGTAGCTGAAGTTATGGCCTCAGAGTTGCTTAATCCTCAGGCGGGGCCTTCAAAATCACTCTTGGAGCCTAAAACGCAAGAAGCCTTTAATACAGCCAGTTTCTCATCCCCAGTGGGTTAAACATTGACTTACACAACCACTGATTGATTGAATAAATGTTTACTGAAGCGGTTGTTGCATTTGTTCTGGCTAGCTTCCTCAGTCCAGAAAGCCAACAGGGCAGCGAGGGCAACTGATGACAAACACCAAGTTAAAAAAAAATGCTGTAAGGAAACTTTATATTTAACGGACATCTAAAATGCCACACTGCCGACACATTCGGCAGGTAGGTGTTTGGATGTTGTCACACTGAATGATAGAAACAGATAATATGACTGTATTCACAAAAGTTCTCAAAACTTATTACACTGACCACAACGCAACCTCACCAGAATAACACAGAAAAGAAACTAAAGTAAACATGGTGCAGCAAGAATGGATGAATCAAATATATTCAAACAGTAAAATGTTGAACCACCCTGAACAAAAAAAAAATATATATATATATATATATATATATATATATCAGTAGCATAAGCCTTTGGCCAACACCTGCAAACAAAGGGTTCCATAAAGCTATAGATTTCAACTAAATAAATCTAGCCTGCTTAGACATGGGGAATCTGAGAGGCCTAAAGCCTGTCCATGTACATATTTAGAACTCCACTACATGCATTGCTATGCCATAGAGACAGCAAGTTTGTTTCAAAGGAAGTAGTTTTACAAGTTTGAAAGGAATTTTCGCGCCAAGGGAACAGTAGGTGTCGATACTCTGCAAAATTTGTTATAGCTGGGTTTAAAAAGTCGAGCATGATAACATATTACCTGACTCTAGCTGTAGTAATGTATGTTGACACTGGATGTTCCGAAAGAATTGGGCCACTGAGGCCCACTCTTGCCAGGCTATCTGCCTTTTCATTCATAAATAATCCCTTATGTCCAGGTATCCAGACAGGTCTTATTAATTTTAATTGGGCAGGCACAAGAGAATGAATGCACGTGAGATGTGAGATGGCATCATAAAGATAATGAATCTGTTATTATTACTACTGATTAAGGTGGTGAACTTGGTTCTTACAGGGCTAATATTACCGCCATGAATTCAGCCAAAAATACTGGTATGAAATTAGGAATTCTGAGGGAGAAAGACCAACCAAGAGCAGGGGAGAAAATGCCAGTACCTGAATTTTCTTCACATTTTGATGCAGCTGTAGCAATGATAGCATCCATTGCTAGAACCATTAAATGATCCTGTACCAGCCCATCTAAAATGCTGTGGATGTAAAATGCTTAGCATTATGTGGATAGAGACCATCAAAAATTACCTCTAGTAATTGCATATACTGCAAAGATGACGTCACAACTTATTTATGCAATCCACACTTTCTTTTTCTAACATCACAGAGTTTAAAATTATCATTTAAATATTGAATATTGTTTCATTTTTTGCAAAGTCTTACTTTAAATTGATATATTTTATGCGACCGCACCTCTCCCCTCAACCAACGGCCCAATAACCATTGACTTTTTGTCCAGTCCCCTACAGTGCGTGAGTGCAATTAATCGAAGAAGAAGCAGGCAAGCAAAAATAAACAACAATTTCAGTACATATGTACTTATTGCTTATATTTTAACATTTGATTTCACCTTTCAACAGCAATTGACAGTCCTGAAAATTTATTTCTGTTTATATCTTGGAATAATCTACCCATTTCTTGGCCAGTCCTGCATAGTGGGTATGAGCCATGTGTTTGCTGGACAACAACAACAAAATGGTCGTCTTCCCAGTGGGACAATGCTGCTGTCGCAGTAAATGAGTTCAGAGCCGAAGGAATCGCTGAAGTCTGCTGTCTTCTTTCCTCCCTCTTTTATTTCGACCCACTGAATAATTTGGTCAATTATGTCGGTCCCATCAAGGTTGAATTAGCAGAAGTGGACTGTAGTGCACTTTCTCCATGAATATTTCCTGTTGTTTTTTCCTGTCTGCCTCGCCTCTCTTCTTTTGCAAATTTTCCATTCAGTGCAGCATTCACTCATTTTTTTAGTAATCTTAAACATTAGTCTTATTATTAGAGTGATATGAGTGAACCAAGCCTGAACTTGTGTTCACGCTCCTGCCAACTACTTTACTGTGCAAACCAATAGTAAACTGTGGCAATGATACACATGTAGTGCTTTATATCTCCGAACTATATTTATGAGACATATTTATTGTGAAATACTTATTCAACTTTTAAACAAATGTTTATTTCTAAGCATTTTCATTTATAGAAGGAGCTCATCACTAATGGCAGTTTATTCACTTTTTGAGTACAGCTTAAATCAAACTGGCAAAAGCTTGCACTGAACAAGCCAAGGTGTGCTTTCATCAAAATCTGACATATAATGCCGCTAATACTCTCGCCAAACAATTTCATCTTCACGAGAATGATCCAGTAGTGGCTGATGTTGTTTGGTCATGGACTGTCGTCAAATTTTCCCCATCTGGTGCTTTTCATTTTTGCACGCTTTTTGACAGGAAAAGTATTTGACAGTGGTTTATCACTCAACTAGGTTAATTTGTGAGCTTGTCTTAATGCTTAGGGCTCCTACTGGAAGACCAGAATTTTGTGTGCCCACGATGGAACTGGAAGGGTTGGGAATTTTTTTTTCGGCTAGTGTCGTGAAAACATTGAAAACAGTCTTGTTTAAGCTGATGTGTATAAGTTGTTATTTTTCAGAATGTTCAATAAGAGTGAAAATAATGAGCATATTCAGCCATTAGCTTTTTCTGCATGCACACAAAGCAGTATTGTGGATATCAGAATTACCATTTCCACTTAATGAGAGTGCGTTATTGTTTGTGGCTTTTACTGCTGCTTGCAAAATTCCCGAGTTGCTACAGTTTTCTCTGCTTGTTCGTGGTCAGTGATAACCAAAGATTACAACAGAATCTTGACAGCTTCCTCTTAATGTTTTCTTTAATATCAAAATGAACTACTAGGACATCTATGAATGTATGATGCACAAATATAGGTGAGCTGACTTTTCTTTGTGTAACATGCTCTACTTGTATTGGGCTATATTTGAGCAACAAGCTTATTTGGGCTTGGACAGGGCTTGTGGACCCAAACTAATCTGGTCACCTAATTGCATATGCTTCTTTGGCAGGTTCCCACGGGACAGCACAAGAAAGAGCTGCTTGAGTTTCTGGACAAGGTGCCCACATTTGTCCAGCAGCTACAGTTCACGGTGAAGAACCCAACAGTGGGAAAGGCGGCTACTTTTACCAAGGTAATTTCTCATTGTATTGCGTTTGTGCCATCATGTACAATCTTCTCAAGCAAAGCAAGGGCCACATGCAGTGGCAGTGTGGCAATATGTGTTGCATTATTGTTACTCAAGCTTAGAATCGACTTGAAATGTGTAGCCACCACGTCTTGTGCTTTTTGTTAATCTTGCAGGTTGACAATGTCATCCAGGAAACGAAAAACCTGATGAATGTCATCTCTAAAGTGGTCACAACCTGTCTAGTCTGCGCAACAAAGGTAAGTAAACAGTACATTTATGCAGTGTGCAACAAAAGCATGCTACTGCTTGCAGGAGTGTGATCTCACCTGTTGTGCATTTCACTTAACATGTTTGTGTGTATTCTGGCAATTAAAAACCTCGGTGACTTATAAAACTAACTGTTAACCTGATAATCTTGAGCGCAAGAACAAATCTAAGGCTGACTAACTGAATAACAAAGCACTGCAAAGGTGTACGCAAAGGTGTGCTCCCACCCACCCACTTTTTTTTTGTTTGTTTAGAGCACATTACTTAGTAGGTACTGCAATAAAGAACACAGAACACTCTACAGAATTGCTTTTTTTAACCGAGCAGGTGGCCTTTAAGATGCCATGTGCATAATGGAATACCTCTTGCTACCACAGGAATAATTCTACATTATCTTACGGCTGCAGTCAGACTTAGGTAAAGTATTGGATACATTAATATGATTCACTCCGTAATCAAAAACATGCAACAAAGCAGTGCTTATAAGCTGTGGTCTCAGTGTGTAGGATCAGCATGTGAGACAAAGCTAAAAAATGTGTTATTAGTCAGTATACATTTGACAGGGCGTCGGCTTTTCAGTTCTTTGAAACACAGTTGGGCTACAGTGCTGAGAAATGAGCACCTGATAACAGACCTAAGCCGGCGTACCAACAATTTTCACTTCTTTTTCTTAAGGTTCTTACATGGTGCATATTGTGTCCGTATTTTATATACATATTATGAAGTTAACTTGATTTAACGAAGAACATAATAACGAGTAAATCTTGTTCTATGCACATTAACTGTGCCTTCGGAATATTGCCAATCACCAGTCGTTTTAAATTGTATGCACCAGTAAATTTGTAACATCGATTACAATGAAGTAAAAATTTCATTGTAACATCCGAACATAGAACATCAGGGTCTGCAAGATACACTCAGATTAGAAAACATCTTTTTTTTTATTGAGACTCACTAGCTCTTGTGAAAAATTATGAACCAAGTACTTTCTCAGAAATTAAACGTGACAAAATGACATTTTGGCGGACATTGGAGTGCAATCTGGTGCCTGTGGCATCGCATCCCAAGCATTAGTGAGCTGGTCCAGTTGGCCCAGTGGGAGTCACTGTGGTTAGGTGCAGAGGTGTAGCAGCATATATCTTACCCTTTTGTTAACAGTGTAAAAACATGCTGTGCTTTTGACACGAACTCAGGTAGCAGATGGCAAGACATTGCAGAGGGTAACATTAGAGCTATGTAGAATGCATCATCCTGGTGACTTGACTGTGGCTCTGGCATAGCGTGCAGCTCATAGTTTAAGTGAAGACAGAACACCAATCGATGCACACGCTTCTGGGCACAGTACAACCTGGACTTCCGTGGCTCGGAAGCTGGCCGGGCGCACTCTCAGTGTGGCTACCAGGAGGAGGAGTACAGCTACAGTGACGGAGGCGGCAGCACGGGATTTGGGTCTAAGGGCGGCCCAGGCGCCGTCAGCTCGTCAGACCCGGGCATCTGACAGTACGGGATGGGCCCCCGGAGGCCCAAGCAGGACGCCCGCCGCACTAGGGTGTCTTTTTTACTCTTTTAGGGTCAAAATCCAAGCGGGACTAAGCAGCCGTAGGTATGGGCTGGCGATGACTGGCACGTGTGGCTGCCGACGTTCACCGCGCGCCTAGCCAGTGTGCGCGCGGCCTCAGCAGTTGTGTATGCCTTCTTCGCCAGCTCAGCTGCGGTTCGGTAGTTCTGCCTTGATCACCGATCCACACAGCAGCAGTGCCTGACAACCTTTTATCATTTCACAACTAATTTTGCTTACAAAATGCATGAATTGGTAACATATTGTTTTTGTTTTGACCACAATATTTTTCCTGCTTTTGTACCTTGCTTGGCTCTTTGACTAACCCTGTGCCATACCTCAAAAAGCTACAGACGAATGTCGGCGTTATTTTAAGCTTCTCTAATGCTGTGTCGTGCAGTGCATGACTGAATTGTGTTCATGCTGTTGCAGAAGAACTGCATGCTGCCGGTCGGTGGTCAGAGCAGATGTAGTCCTGTCTGCCCCACTCTTGACGTGCGCTGCCCAGTCGCCGGAAATGAACTAAAGTGAGCTATAAATTGCGCTAATATTCCGTATTTCTGCTCGACACACCCAGTGCTAAACTACCCACTGAAAAACACCAATGCCTACTAGGCCTAGGCGCGTTAAGCTTAATTATTTTCCCCGCTGCGGCACTGCTGACATAAATCCTTTAACATTCTGGACCATGCCGCTGCCCTGAAGTTACCGATGCTAAAAGCCTAATCAACGCATTCCCTCGCTTTCCCAAAACTGTGCTATCTGTCTGCACAACCTTTACCCAATGAGGGGCAATATGCTTCCAAAGCAAGCACAGTAATGAGCTGCTACCATAACCTTGCTAACCGGTGGTTAAGACTGCGCGCTTGCACGTCAAGTCGTGGGTGGGTTTTGACCCTGAAACGGTTTTTTCTTCCCATTTTCATTCCCTCCCTTCTTATTAAGTGAGTGCATCCATGAACCCTTTCCTTAAGTTACTCATGTGGCAAGGTGCCATTCCGTCGGAGCGGGCGACTCTTGACACAAAAATCTAGTCATATTTTAAGCTATTTGCACTCTTACATTGAGTGTGAAGTGAAAAATATGCTACTTCTTAAAGATGTAGTCTGGCTCTTAAAGCCAGCTTACTACGTGTCTTACTGAAACAGTACTAGCGTGGACTGCCACGTTGATTTTGGAAACCTTCCGCGTGGAATACATGAACTGGTCAACTAATTTAAAATCTGGGGCAATAAGTAGGCTTTAAATTAGAATGAGCGAGACGCAATACACATAGTTTGCACTGGCTTGCAGACTTAAGAACTTGCCTGTTTTTCAGTCCCGTGATAGGCAGCGAGGCTCTTGGTTCCAAATTTTTTTCTTCTTCGTGTTTGCACCTCGCTCCGTAGTCCACCAGTTTTGCCTGCGTGGCTTCTGTCACCGTTTCTGGGCTGCATGTGGGGTTGACTGGAGCAATATTACAGTGCCAGTGTGGGAGAAAAAGTCCTGTGGAATACTGAGCCTGCACACTGTAGCGTTTCCAGGATGCTGCATAATCGCTCATGGTTGTTGCCAATTGGCACCACTTAGGATACATCGGTTTCATGTCGGTACTCAATTTGTGAAAAGAAACAAAGTCACTAAATGTTTGAATGCTGCCGAATCCTGGCTGTGTTGTGTCAGGTCTGTGAATCTTCTGGTGTTGGAAGTGAGCACATAAGTTGGCCTCTTTCTGCAGAGTTTAGTGCAGGCACAACAGGAGGCCACCTGAAGTAAGCTGCAGCCAAACGCTCAGTGGCTTTGTTCCTGTTCACAAAGGTTGTCGATGATTGAAGGCGGGAAATTAAAGAAGGGCCTTCTCAAGTGGAAATGGAGTAGGCCGGGATAGCAGAGCCCGTTTCCAACAGTCCTCCTATATTGTCGTCCTGGTTTCTCATTCCGTGGTTTTTACCTTCGTGTACTGAAGCCACCCTCATTGTTCATGCTGTCATTTTCTACAGTCAGTGCACATTGTATAGCCGCCCCTACCCCCATTGTTTCCTGTAGTGAGAAACGTACAAATTTTCCCAGAGCCTCGGAGTTCTCGAATGTTCCCCCTACAGTCTTCCGAATACCCAGCCTCTCATCATGTGGTAGGCAACGTCGCAACTGAAGACTCTTGTCTTCCTTCGGGAGACGCTTCACCGCTTCCCGTTTTCTCCTTTTTCCATGACGTCTTCCCCGACGTTTCCTCATGGGTGAAACCGAGGTCGTTTCTGTCTCAAAGAGCCAAAGATAAAAGCAATAGATGACTCCATGTTGCCTTTTTTTTTCTTCTTTTCTCGTCATGCAGTTGCGAGGGAGTCCAGGCTCGATTGTTGCCGGGTGTGAAATTTCAAGTGAAGTGCTTGCACCGTGTGGTTAACAGTGCGCTAAACAATCTCCTGCTTTCATCACTCCTCCAGCTCTGCCTGATATACAGGTCAACAACAGTATAGCAAGCCAAAAAACGCTTGAGAGCGAAGGACCCGCACTGCACTGCTTCGAATGCCAACTTACTGACAAAGCAACCTCAGTAGGTTTATATATGCTATTCCATGTTTGAGCTTCCACTTGCGCCCCAAGAAATGTGATGACAGAACGTGTAACACTGCTGCCTGCATGAAAACTAGTATCTTGAAAACAAGTTTGTTGCTGATTGGTATCACATTGCTGCCATACAGTGTAGGCATGAGGCACTTGTTGTGCTGCTGATACTGGAATGTAATGGGATGTCTTCAATGTCTAAAGAGGTAGGTACCTCGCTTAAAAGTATCAAAAGAGACGCCTGCCCGCGGAGACAATTCAGTCACCACCACTTGTAAAGCCATCGCACTTTTTTCGAATCATCACATATGATCTGCTGTTGTGGCGACCCACCTCTGGGAAACAGCGACAAGCCCAGAGGCTAAGGCGATGTGGCTCCACTGCCTGCAGTGCAAATGCGGGCCACCAAGCAATGACGTCTGGTTGTGGTGGCCACCGTGCTGAGTGTGCACACAATATCTATGCGTCGCCAAGTGGCGGTGGATTCACGGGAAATCCCCCATGCTGGCGACGAACGTGCCCTGTGGACCCCTCTTTGCCAGCGGCCCCGTCTCATTTCAGTGGGTAGCTTACTGGGACCCAGGTGTGCTTGAGCAACGCGCCCAGGGATTCCAGCATGCCAAATGCGGTCGATTCAGGCCATGTAGACACTTCACAAAATCTCGACATGTAGTATGAGGGTGCAGCTTGTAGTTTTGAGATGAGGCGCTGGATACCCGTCTGACTCGATTTCCTTTTTGATTGTGCCTTACAAGCAGAGCTCAACTTATGCGCCTCTACTCTCAAACATTTTCCTTCTCAGGCACAGTAAGTCTGACGACAAGATTTCACTGAGATGTATTGACTCTTGTGGTTTGTCTATGTTCCTTGAATTCTTTGTTGTGTGTGAGGCAGCTGCATCTCAATTGTTAAAGAGCTGAAGAGCTGGGGCGTGACACCACGGTGCGACAAGAAAAACAGTTCTAGCTGTCCAAGAAATCCCTGGGCGTCGAGCTCATTTTCTCGAGGCTCCATGTCCACAAAGATCTTGGAACATAACCTTCCCAACGTCACTGGGTGGTCACATGGCGAATGTTGCCAGAGAGCATTCCGAAATGGAAAAGGTGGGCCGAGGTATCGTTGGCACTCTGGGCTCCTGAGAGGGCGCACTGTCTCAAGTATACATCAAAGTCAACGTCAAATCTCCCGAGAATGCTGCTTTTCTCTCGAGCGCTCGGATTTCATTACCTCCAGATGGAAGCGTCGTCCTGTCAACCTTCCTCCTATATACACATGAGCACGCACACACACACACATGCACACACACACACATTATATACATATAGTGCTGCTCACACGGTTCTATAGGCAGAGAGAGAGAGAGAATTTAAAGAAACAAATGGAAGAAACCATTAGTCATATGCTGTGATCGTGTCTTCGACGTACAATGTTACATTCCTCTCCTGTCCTCCCGCATGGAGCAACACAGGCGCATGCTGCTAGGAAGAAAAATGAAAAACCTGCACACAACTTCACGTGAGGTGCATTCTTAATTTTTTGTGTGCATGCTTCTTTTCCGAGTAAAGGGTAATGAAGATTAATTATTATTCCACACCCAATGCAGGTTCCTAACATTCTCTATACTAAAGCTTATACTCCTGTCAAATACTCATAAAGGCAACAGCGCCTGTGATTCTATTGGAGCGTCACCGCTCATTGCCACTACAAATAATATTATTTGGCCGTATCAGTTTTTGAGGACATGTCAGCAATAGCTTGCAAGCCGTTCTTTTTCTTTTTTTAGGTTGTGTACTACAATATTCACCAAACCTAGTCATGGGCACTTTTATGTTTACTGCACGAATGTAAAGGTGGCGCTCAATATGCAAAGAGCATGTCTCTTGAATGCATAGCCTCAAGGATGCACGTGGCATGTTTAGCTGTGCTTGGGGTGCCTGGCTTGTGCAAGTGATGCCAAGGGATATTGCTGCTTGCTAATACCTGGAGTTGAATGCAATAAACACTGCGTGAAAGATTGGATTTAAAAGCTATAGCCGAGAGAATGGCGTATCTAAGTTACATTCATTTGCTGTTGATAGCATAGAATGTTGAATTTGGCTTTTGTGAGCATGTTCCAGAAACTATTGTGCTAAACGGTGAACATTGGAACATTCAACTGCGATAAATGGCAGTTACTAAGAGTGATAGTCTTTTAGTATGCCAGACGGGCAGTACTCGAAGATGCTCACTTATAAAGACAAATAGTAATTACGATATTGCCATTCTGTGTTAGATACAGAATTGGAATTGCGCTTGTTTCTTCAGACTGTTACGTAGCGTGGTCCCTAGGGAAGTACTGCAACAAGATGCAATAAAGACAAATCTGAAAAGACCATCTGAGACCAGCTGCCCTAATTGCTTCTTGTGTGTCCATGCCTGTTGAACCTTCCACCTGCATGCATTTGAACAGTACGAATATTCAAGCCATGCGTCAACACTGATTACATATGATGATGCTCAGTGCCAAAGAGAAATTATTCAAGCCCATGCCACTGGACTGTGAGTACACAGGGACTCTCTCTGTGAGTACACAGACCTGAATAGCAATGCTCCCTGCACGTTTCACAAAGTGGCATTGTGTACAGAACTACACAGCTGCCATTCACTTGCAACCTAGCAGCACCCTAGATTTTGAATGCATGCAAGCATGTCAAATCTTGCACGTAATTGATGAAATTAACCTGCGGCACATTAATAAGGAGGGAAAAAAGAAGAAACCGAAATACAGGTTTTAGTTACTTCCATCATTCCACTTATGGCAATCTCATTACTGAGTGCTGAAAATGACCAGTAGCCTTTTATATTGCAAACATAATTGATTGCACTGCAGTCCTCTAGCACACACAATATGCAGCAAGTGCACGTCTGCTGCACTCACTGCCACTGCATGCAGCGGCCAAGCTGTTAGCACTGAATATCCCACATAACTTATTTATTTTTTCCTCGCTACATATAGTGCAGTTCAGACGTAAATGAGTACAAAATCAGCAGAATTCACTTATCCTCTGCTAAGCTTCAATTCGAAAGCAGATGAGAAAACCACATATAGCACTGCTTGAGTAGCTGCAGGAATGGTATGTTCCTGTATGTATGAGCCGACATGGACCTTTTGCTGGACAAGTGTGTGTGCTAGGAGACAGCAGTATCGTTTTTGCGGTGCATGCGGTGTCGCTGTTCCGTGATGGAGGCCCCCTCACCTTTGACTGAAAGCCAGCAGCACCTCCTCCCTTCCCCTAGATGTAGTCCTCTCACTGCCACGTTTTTTATAGGCATTTACGAAGATTCAGTCAGACGCAGTAGGAGGCTTTTTCCTTGGTCACTCTCTCTCTTTCGGCAACAACATATCCCGTCTTGCGTCGTAGGTCAGGCATGTAGGTGATACATTGCCAGGCTGTGGAAATTGTTCGCGTAATCGCGTTGGTAGCCATTGTTGCAAAGAAAGTGGATGCTCCTGAGCAGAAAAACTTTACTTTTCTCGTTCGCTTCCCTGTCACCCGCCAGAGTTTGATGTGGTAGACAAGGCCGCGTTTTATGGGAGAAGAAAATTTCATACTGCAATGTGCCACCATGGTCCAAAAATTGCGAACGTACATTTCCGTCGTGCTCACGCATGTTCTCCTGATGCGACTTTGCACCCGCAAATGAAAGATTGTGGCTCGCTGGGGGTATTGTGACGTGGAACAGTTCTCTAATTACTCCTCGAGCCTCAAACAATAATTCAGCTGTGCTTCGTTTTCCTTTCTGATAATCGGCCCCCCCCCCAACTTTATAACCATCTTCGAGTGCATATCTCACAGCAACAACGGAGCTTTGGCAAGTCTTGCATAATCACCAGGCAAAGAGCTTTTTTACTGAAAACAGCATGTCTGTCACGAAGCGCCTTTTCTTTTTTTTTCCACAGTTAAGGTACTCCACACTTAGATGGCTTGCTGCAATTGAACAGGTCAGCTACAGACATTACAGTGGAATCTAAGCCCGATCAACACGGAGCCCTGCATACTGGTCTGGCTACATGTCAGTGTCAACTTACACGCCTGAATGTCTGTATGCTGAAGCGGTGTGCAGGTGATGCCCAGGTGGCAAGCTGTGCGCCTACCAATCAGAGTTCATGAATATGGAGAAAGGGGAGCTAATTCAGCAGCCAAAACAGGCCCGTGCACCTGTCCAGTGGGGGCCAGCACAACGGCTGACCTGCACTTGTTAAATGCGTGCCTGGATTGCAGTGAGGGTGCTCGTATTGCGAGTGCAGTCACCCTTTCCACACGAGTGTGCACTGATGCCAAGCATGTAAGCTGACTCAGACACGTAGCCAGGTGCATATGCAGTGCTCTGTGCGAGTCTTACTTAAGGACCTAGCAAAAAGTGCATTACAGATCGCCTGGGAGATATCCAGTTTTGCCCTAGCTAGTGGATGGGGGTGGAATGCAAAAAATAGATATAACAAAATAAAAAAATTCTCGGTGTATAAAGATTTAGGTGCATGTTAAAAATCACCAGGGTGTCAAAATTATACTGGTACTTTCCGCTGTGGTGTCCCTCGTAGCCCACACTATATTTGGGATGTAAAACCCCAATAATTATTGCCCTGTATAATGACCTGCAGGAACCTGGTCATGTAAATCATAAGCATTGAGGTGCTCATGGCACTTACAAAAACTATCCAAACTGCTCGCAGTATAGTGCAGTACAGCACTGTATACTTCGGGCAGTTTACAGAGTACCGTCCCATGTGACAAGCTTGAGATTTTCGAGGCAGAAAACAGAACTTCAGCTATGTCATTTTGGCAAATTGCTACCTACCGTCTCCCATGGCATTGCGAAGTGAGCAATTAAAGTACACATCAGCATTAGTTGACTTTGGATTGAGAAAAAGGTGCGGCGCAAGCACGTTGTGAAACATTGATTTTGCACAAGCACTAACAAGCATCACTGAGTGCAAACTGTGAACCTATTCATTTCATATGCTTCGCGCTGACAAAAGATGTCCACAGACACACTTAATGAAAGCAACAACACAGTTGCACTGTGAGCAGCATAAAACATGCATCCATTGTTCGTTCTTTCTATCCCTCTGACCAGTAAAATATTTGCTACTGTCTGCTATGGTAGCAAGGGGCAAGATTTCTAGGATACTGCACATGACTCATCAATGTTTCTCTTGTCATTTCGTTCAAGTGTTTCTAATTCTTATGCTCCTATGGAAAGAATACAAAATTATACCAATACCTAGCACTCAGCCATGCTTGTTTCTGAAATATCATTGCAACACAACTTTTCACATATGAAGCGGGAAGCGACCACATGCGACGCATTTCACTGTGGCGTGCAAGTTGTCGTTGATGCGAGCATAAAAGCTTGCGTGAACTCATGACGGAAACAGTGAAAGAACCCACAGATCTGAGATGCGAGTCGTGAAATCCAAATGTAAAGGGAAGGCAATACAGACCGGCCCAATTGACAGGGGAGCGGTGATCTTCAGCAGGGAATGAGAAAGGGTATACAAGTAATGCATGTCGTAATCACGTTTTATAGTTATTTTTCACCAGCACTCTTCCTGCTTTTTGCTGTAAGTATATAAATACATATATTACCGCTGTTTCAGTCTCCCTCGTGTAAATAGTAGGACTAAAATATTTATCCCCTTCTATTAAAAGACAAAGGTTGTTTCTATAGATGTACATATAAATGTCAGTGTTAATGTGACAAAAAATGATTTAAATAAATGAATGAATAAATAAATATATATTATATATATATGAATGCGTTGTCTACATATTGATGGTCGCTATATGATTGTGAGACAGAAGTGTTTGCCGAGTACGTAGGCTTAATGTTTCGAAGTGTGTTCTTAGGTTTGTCTGTTTAGCGGCCACAGGTGGTGTTCTCAGACAAAGAACACTGTGTTGAAGAAGTGGCTGCTGGAGCATGTTCCCTTTTCCTCGGGTGGGCAGGCTTGATGTCATGCCCGTCTCCTCAAGTTTCGGTTGTGCAAAAGCTTGCCTCAGCAAAAATTGACTTCACGGAGCGACCCGATTTATAGATGCCAGACAACAGTCTCTAAGCACAGGAGAGCCCTCGCTCGAGGCCATTGAGGTCGTAGCATGTCCATTGCCCTTTTGTCCAGCAGGATGAAATTGCACAGGCACCGTGTCGTTCACTTCACACTGTGGTTTCATTCAGTGGCTGAATCCGGTTAGTTGCTCAGCAAATTTCAGCAGGGCAGTTTGCTATGCCTATGTGAGCATGTTCCATTGTCCTGAAACATTACAGGGTAAGCACATGGCAGGGAAAGCAAGCTTGGCATGCACCTAGGCCGTTGCTTATGATCGTGTGATGCTTCCTCAGTGGGGGCTCAGCACCCACCGTTCTTACAGTTGAAGATGTCACTCTCTCAGCATTCAAAGCTTCATGGACGCAACACAATAGGTGCACTGCACAGACAGAGTGTGTCTCAGAATGATCTAGACAAGGGGGCAATAGCACTACAGCAGCCATGTAAGCGAATGTCAGGCTCAATGCTTAGTCTGCAAATACAGGCATCTGAGGCTTCTTGTGGCTACCGGAACAGATGCAGCTGAGGTTGCCTTTCATGAAAGCTATAGGAAAGGGGTTGTTATGAGCCTGATGAGAAGAGCGTGGCCATAAAGCCATCTTTGCGGGACAGCCACAGACGAGGAGAGGTTTCACATGGCATTCCGCAGACCACATTGCAAGGGCTCGGGTCGTTCCGTGTATTGCTGGGCCAGGGGTCAGTGCCATGCAAGAGCACAACACTTTCAGCTGCAAGTGCAAGCGGCTGATAGTGAAGTGCGTGTAACCTCCCGCTAATCAGCGTTGTGTTTTCACAGATCTACTAGGCTAGGTATGATTGACGTGTTTTAGAGTTTCAGCCATCTAGCATACAACGAAATGTGAGCAATATAGGTCTGTCAAGATGTTTTTAAACTTCGTATGATCTGTTGGGAGCTGCTGTAGTGAAACGATTACAGAAAGAATCCCCAAACATCTGCCAGCAAGTCCTTGAATGCAGACACATTTTGTTTTCGCAGTGTGGACAGCACACCTGTTTCTTGCCTGTGTTTCTGCCTTTACAATCTTATTTGTTGTGCACTTTATAGGATATAAACATGCTATTAAGCTACCTGGCATATGTGCATCTGATGGTGTATGTTGCCATTGACAAGGGTATAAAGTAAAAAGAAATTATGCCCCAAATGGCCCGAAGAAGGCGTGTAGTACTGCTACTTACTGAGTACTGCATGTTGTCAGAATTCTTTGAGAGGAAGCTCCACAATACATTACTGCTTAGCACTGGCAGATAAACAACATGCAGCAGTTTTTTTGTTTGTAACTAACAACCTGCTATACTCACATTTCAAGAAGATTGATTTTGTGATGTGTCTCTGACAATGCACTTTTCTTTCAATGCTCACCTATGTCATTTTTCTTCATACTAATATAGAGGCTTGCACATTGTTATCTTCAGCACAATCGTTTCCTCTGCTGTTGCAGTGTCCACCCTCAATTCAAGGGCAGAATTCCTAAGATCATGTAATGCGACGCCCAAACAATGTGGAAAAAACAAACAAAAAGAACCAGGTATGATGTGTTTTGGGCAAATGTTATGTTCTTCCACAATTCTCCTTCCGGTGTCTATACATTTGTGTCCTCCAGAATAAAATCGTTTTACATTAACACAATTGTGCTTGTCTGCTTTGGCTAACATGCATGCTGCTCATATGTGGTAAATGACCAAGCTAAGTATTCATCTACTGCTCACAGCACCTCATTGCCTATAAAAATGCACTTGGCTGTGCTTTGTACACCTAACATAGACACGTAAACTGGATGTGTCCTGGAAAAGCAAGAGAGTCTTTGCACTCACTACCATAAATGCTACTAAAATCAGTAAGCCGAGTGCAACAAGGCTCTACAGCTCTGTCAAGATTCCGAGTGTACAGCACACGCTACATGTTACCTGCACTGTTAAATTATGCGCACCTCTCAGGCCACCTTTTCCTCATAAGGGTACAGACAACGAAGAAAGTGAAAGAGCTGCATTCTAACTACTCAGCAGCAGCAAAAGAAAGCAATTGTGTTGTTTTTAAAAAAGAGAACCCCCTAGAATTGCACTACAAAGACGTTCTTTCCCTAAAGAATGAATAAACACGAGAAACAATCAAATCCCCGAGGAATGGCGATGAAAGAAGTCTTATTCCCCTGAAACTTGTGAAGCTTCATCAGGCAATCCAGAACAGGTTCACATGAAACGGCTAACATTGTTGGCAACATGTGGCAGGATAAATTTTTTAAGCATTTCTGTGTGGTTCATTGTGAACATACTATATGGTGTTTGCATTCACATCTGCAATGCACCTATGTAACAAACTTGCATCAGCAGGCAGGCAGTGTGTATGCTGGAAGGATGCAAGTTAAAGGGACCCTGAAATGATTTTGTACAAATGCGCCGAGTCAATAGGGTAGGTCCTTGTGATCATCAAGGGTCAAATTTAGGCACTGTGTAATTTATTAAGTTTTAAACACCTGCATCGCTGCAGACTACAGCAGTGCCGATCCCTGCATATTCAGCTGCCTCTGCCTATTAAGCACAGAATGGGCAAGTGATGTCACCCAGGCGAGCCATCTGATTGCCCTTCCACGTGACGTTATCAGGTATACTTGAAGCATGTTGTTCCATTAGGCCTCTTTTTAATAATATGAACATGTACACATAGTAATTTAGGTGCGTGTAAAAATGAAAACAAATGCAATAAATGTAGATAGTCTGCTACGGCTGTCGTCTGTGCACGCACATTTGCACATGTGACAGGAGGACTAGAATAAAGAGTTTCTTCGAAAAAGCTGGGCTCTGTCATAGTATTGTGGGGCTGAATGGAGGAAGGCGAAGAGTCAGAAAGAATGTGACAAAGGTTAACAACAGTACAGTGACAACAGCAGCCGATGGGACACACGAGGGATTATCTCGCATGTACATAGGCGCAGCAATGTCTTTTTCTGGTGGCAGAAAAATTAATTGTACCATCACAGTACTGTGCTCGTCCTTTCACACAGCAGGTGTGTGTAGGAAGTAAACAGCAACAACTGAATGCTGTAGAAAATGTTAGTTTAGCACATAAACTTGAGTTTGAGGCCACCATCACTACAGTAACAAGAAAAACTGCATCGTAGACGGATGCTGGAACACACTCGGTTCAAATTAACCAGTAGACAGCACTTGTGTCACCGTGTGACATTGTTCCCAAGATAATGAGACGTAGCCGTGGCCACACGGGATACGAGTTGTGGGTAATGCTGCGGCTTGAGAAGGAAGATAATGTCTAATCACTTTTAGCACTTTTCACGTAGCGTACTGACATAAAATTCTTGTACAAAAGCATTCCGTGGGAGATGCTTTCCATGTTCAGGCAGTACTCTCAACTATGACAAAAATCTTTTCGGGACCCTTTAAGCAGTCAATTTTTTATTCTCCTTTTTGGGCATTTCCCTTCCACATGCGGTTCATTATCCTGGCATGAGGACACCAACCAGCACTTGTTTTCTTACTTTTTTGATGTAACAAAAGATGTACTGCAGTAAAACTAACAAAATCATTCGAATAATTTAAACACGGCTAATTGTGGACAAGGAGTGCGTCAGTGCCATTCTAAATATACCCCAGCCTCTACTTAAAAGCACAAATTTAGCTATTCTCTCTGGTAGTCCAATGTAGTAGAGCAGCAGCTGGTCACATTTATGAATAAGAAGCAGTACTGGTAGAAAAGCACTGTGGCTTGCTCTTAGCGGTAAAAATAACCAAACAGGGTCATGTTCTCAAACGGACATCTTGATTTATTGTACATGTGATAAACCATATAAGGGCATCAAGTCACAAAAGTATGTTTTAATATCTCACTTTGTTGTACAGATCATTGCGTGTATAAAGCAGCCCTCTTTTGAGGACATAAACATGAGATTCAGATCATGCGATGTCATGCAACAAGATCTTTACGGCTTCAGTGGCACTCTGAAATATCCAACATAAACGAGATTCTGGCCAAGAGTTCAAAAATGTTGCAGTTTCACCCGAAAGACAAAGCAACAATTGCGATAGCAAATTAGTAGAGAGCTATACAGAGTAAGGATAGTAGTTTTATCAGCAGTATAAACTTGGACATGCAGCAGCACCATCAATGCGCAGAACTGTTGTCGACGCCGTCGGCGTTTTGCCCGCGTTCGCACCAAACGCGCGGCGTTGGTGACTGTTGCCGGTGCCTCTGGGGGCGGCTCGGAGGTTTCTCGACGAGATCAGAACGGGACACTCATCGAGTAGCGTCGGAAGTTTTTACCACCCATATAAATAGACATTTGGTGCCGCAGCTAAACGTCGCCTCCCCTCCCGTCCCCCCACGACCTTTCGCACAACGGAGGAAGTCGCGTTTGCTCTATATATATGGTGATTGTAAAGGAGGAAAGAGACGCTTAATTCTGCAGCCCTTCAGGGAGCACGGCGCAGAACGCGCATTTGCTCTCCGCCGTGCGTTCGCGTCCCTCGTGCCCTTTCACTCGCACATACAGCATACGGCGCGCGGCGACGATTTCATTGCCATTGCGTCATACGGAACCTCACGGCGACGGCGATGGCAGAAATCCGCTTTAGAGTGATCATATAATTGCCCCATATAATTGCTATCGCAATAAAACATGTCACAAGAAAGCTAGCTAAAAGTGAAAGCACACTGGAAAAGTTACTGAAAAGCCACAAATATATATATATTTCTTGTGTAAAAGTATATATATATATACATGACCGTGAAGATGCATCAGAAGATATCTTTATGTACAAAAAATGGACGGATATCAACCTGGTCATCAACATGTCTGCTTGTTTGTAACACTACTTTTTAATAACACACTAAATTCAGTCAACTGTGCTTGGACTTATAAAACCAGGGCCTATGACTGCGAGTTGTGAATGCCATGCTACTTAGTGGAATGCTATAAAGTTATGCCAAGCAAAACAGCACTGCACGGATGTTATAACATAGTGAATATAGCCACGTGTTCATTCATAACATTACAAGAAGCATGGGTAAGGTATATTTTAATTTAAAAAAAAGAAAAAAGAAACTGGGTGTTTGTCATTTAAAGGCACATAACAATTATAACAATGCAGTGCAGTCAACAGGCAGTTATGAGCTCATCATGATAAAAACATCACTAGTGTACAGTTGTATTCTGAACTATATAACATTCAACACCGGTATCCCACATTGTACAAGTACGTAGCTGGTAAGTAGTCGCACGTAAAGGGGCAAGTTCTAAAGAACTCGAAACAGTTCCATTTTAGTCTGCATGTTCTGCTTATGGCAGAGACTATTGTAGTTGTGTAAAAAATGATAACCGCCATGCACTTTCAAACTGTAAGGACACACAATCTGGAATCGCAACTACGCTTCTCCACAGCCGGAACGCATTAGCAGTATGAACTGTGTGCAGTAGGTTCCTCCACAGTGAGAGCAACAAAGTTTGCTTGCATGCCTAATTGCACAATGAAGTTAAGTCTAAGAACCTAGTGAAAGAGGGAGAAAGAAAAGTCAAACTATGGGAAAGGCAGAGAGGTCAGCCTGAGCCACATTCTTCAAGCTGGCCACTTTGCACTTGTGAAGAGGGAAAGGAGAACAAGATGGGTGAAAATGACAACAAAGAGAAGAGGTAAAGCACATAATGGGACAGTCTACATTATAAACCTACAATATGACATATATAAAATAGAGCTAATAATTTGCAGGGACCTAGGTTGACCCAGTTCTACAGTGCTTATGAATGTTGGGGTTTAGCGCACAGAAGTGTTGTGAAAAATGCAACTTTCTGTATACTATAAATGTCCCCTTATGGAACCATAGTACCCCTCACTACAACGCAGTTAAATAAAAGGTACCTTACAAAAATCTAGCGAACGATACAATGCCGTAAGCAGTAGCTGAGCAGTTCTGTTTTTACTGCTGCAAACTACTAGTGCTGGCAGAGTGACATGCAAGACAGGTGCTTTTCTCAGGCACACCATTAGCGACTTCAAATCATGAATTTAAAACAGAAAATAGGAATGTAGAAGTTTACCACAGATAAATATTGCAGTTAAATCTTTTCCATGCAAATATAAGTTTTTCAAGTTCCAGCATGACTGCTGATCAACAACCCAGCAGAATGTATAGAACTACATTAAAAGCTGAACTGTACAGTTGCTCAATTTTCATAAATCTGAATGCTTGTAACACGCATCATAGTCTGCTGCATTAACATTTCACCACCACCAATATGTGGAATGTTTCCTCAATGTACTGTGCTGAATGGCAATGGCAGCAAGAGTGCAGGGAAAAATTTCACCCCCAGCACGAAGATTGTCTCAGGCATGTGTTCAAATGGAATGCAAGTGTTTTCTGCACGCTCCTGTCCACGGAGCTTCTGGTGCCCTACACTGGTCAAAGAGCTGCTCAATGTGCATTGCATGGCGAGAACAAGGTAAAGACAGTGAAACAAAGGACTTGCCACAGAATGTTGCAAATAAGTTGCATTACCAGCACAAGCATTTACACTTCTTGGTGCCTTCAACTTGTTTTTCTGAGCAGTGGCAATTTCAAATTTACAAAATTTAATGGTGTTGCAAAATCCGTATCTGTATACATATATAGCAAACCCTTGTTATAATGAAATCACTTTATTCGAAGTTTTTATGACTTTGACTGCCATGCATGAAATTTAGACCAGATTATTATAAGTTGAGTGGCACCAGACTCAGTGTAGTACAAGGCGCGAGTGGAAATCTGCATGAAACCACTCGGTGCAGCATAGACAGTGACCCTTTTCTTCGTAACAACCTTGAGAGTCAAAGGGAACATCGAAAGCTGCTCCACCATGAGACAGCAGCTCCTCAGGACTATGACTTTATCTGATGATGAAAACTGACAGACAAGGCAGCTGTTAACACACCACAGCACAATTTCGACACTGTCATGCTGTCTTTATCGAGCACAGCTTTGTTTCAATACAGAGGGTGTTCATTTTCAAGTTTTAGGGAATTTTTTAGAAATCGCCTTAGGCAGGTAGCATAATTCTTATCATTGAGCTGAGTATTCGATGAGGCGGAGTAGTGCGAGAAATCGAAACACATATCCAACTACTTAACAAAATTTTACTAATTAACTTAGTTAATTACTTTACGACACATATTGCAATTTATGAATTGTAGCAGGTGAGCTTGTCAGGCGTATCCACTTGGAATGAATTTCCAGAATGAGACCAGTTTGGAGATATGCGCCATCAAACTCGCCGTAAAAATGCAATGTTGTTCCACTTACTTTTTTACCAAAATTCTGTTTTATACATTAAAGCACAAAACTAACTGGAACACCCATGTATTTCGTCCCACACTTTGAAAACTGGTGTCATCCTGGAAATTCATTTCAAGTGGATGCGTCTTGCAAGCTCACCGTCTACAATTCGGAAATTGCAATATGTGCCATAAAGTAATTAACTAAGAAGTTCATTAGTAAATTTTTGTTAATTAGTTGAATATGTGTTTCGATTTCTCGTGCTACTAATGTCCGCCTCTTCGAATAACCCAGCTCAATGATAACAATTATGCTACCTGCCACAGGCAATTTTTCGAAATTCCGTAAAGCTTAATTTTGAACACCCGGTACATTTTAAAAGCTCCCACATAGTGCAAGTGTTAGGAAACATAGATCTTGCATTTTTTGTTTCGTTATAACAGAATACTCTACTGAAATAAAGCACGATCAGCCAAACTTGTTATTCACTTTGTTAAAGCCAATAATTCATTATATCAATGTTTGTTAAATAGAGGTATGACTGTATACATACTTGCAAGTTTATTATATGTGTCCCATCTTCTTGACCTCTGACCATCTTCGTTTGCACGTTACATGCTTCTAACTACAAACGAAATCATTCAGAAGTGCGCATTCCAAGGCTGCCATACTAGAATAACAAGGTTATTACAGTAGGCTTCCATTAATTCAACCCTGACAGGACTAACGAAATTGATTGACTTATCCGGCAGGTCTAATTAAACAAGATGCAGGAAAAAACGGCAAGACACACCGCTGAATCATTTGGCAGTATTTGCCGAGTCTATCAAATGCACGAATCAAATGCACATCCACTTTCTATGTGTCCAAAGTAGAAAACTAACGTAGAAATTACATTAAAGCATCTAAACAATGTAGAAATCTAACGTGCACCCAATTTTTCAGCAAAAGAAAATGGGCAAGGGTCTAATATGTGTTGCACAATGACGGCCGGATTCCTAATGCCAGCTTCACCGCAGTAAATTTGTTAGGCGGTAAATAAAACACATGAACGCCGGGAATGCGGTTTTAGTTCTGTATCCAATTGTACCATGCAGGGAATTTTCGGCCAAATTTTCTTGAAAAAATATAAATATATATAAAGCCGCGTGTTAGAACTGGGTAAACACGTTGCATCAGGATCGTATCAACCTTGTTGATACGATCCTGTTCATACGATTTCCCGGCACCAACGTTCGCGATCGAGAACACAAAAAATAATACAGTTAAACTTCTTTTTTAAAGCGTAACTTTATCCGTAGTGGGGTCTCCAATTAATTCGTAGTGATGGACTCTGGATTAATTTTGACCACGAGGGGATCTTTAACATGCCCCCAATGCACAGGACACGGGCGTTCTTGCATTTTGCCCCCCTCGACATGCGGCCACCGTGGCTGGGGTTTGGTCCCACGACCTCATGCTTAGCAGTGCAACACCATAGCCTCTAAGCCACCATGGCAGGTAATGAGAATGTGTCTCGGGACACTCGGACCCCACCAGCTCAGCGCGCGCATCAGCGTCTCGTGCCACAACAATTGATGCAACGCTTCACATTACGCAGATGTCAACTACATTTGAGTCTGCCAAATTTTTTAGTGACCTCGGATCGTGCTGTAGCGGTGCGGCGATGGTGCACCACCCCCACAGCCATAAACAACTCCGTGGGGCATCCTGCGGGCCTGCCATGAACAGACCATCACGAGTGCTGCACGCCAGGCACACGGACACATGATCCAACTCGCTGTGCTGAACGTCGTTTATTGCGCGAGCTCCCTTTTCTCATTACTTTATGTGCTGCTTTCCTTTCGCGCTAGGTCCGTGCACCGTACTGCTCTCTGCTCCTTTGCCCTCTTTTCTCCTCTCAACTCTCACCACGACTCTACAAAGTGGCGACCCATAGTTCATCTTCGCGGCACTTCCGAAGTTGTTGTGGAGCCATGCACAGCAACGAGATACAGCCAGACACTGAACCGACCGCCACAACCGAGCAACAAGACGTCTCCGCGGTTTCAATCTGACTCCAACCATACTGGGACCGCAACTCTGCAGCTTGGTTTCTTCAACCGGAATCGTAATTTGTTCTCTCTGGCGTTCGCACGGAACAATGCAAGTACCACCTAGTTGTTTCGGCGCTGTCACCTACCGCTGCACAAGAAGTTGGCGACCATACAGCGATCTCAAGAGCACAACAACATCGCAGCGTGCCCGCATGCAGCAGTTGCTCTCCGCGGAGGACTTGGGAGACCGCCGGCCAAGCCAGCTCCTTCGCCGTATGCGACAGCTCATGAGCGGCAACACAGCAGCCACCGATGACCGCCTCCTGTGGGAACTGTTCATGCAATGCCTTCCAGTTAACGTTCAGATGGTACTCACTACAGCCAGTGCAATGAACCTCAACAGCCTGGCCAGTTTGGCGGACAAAGTCATGGAGGTAGTGATGCCAGTAGTAGTGTGCAACGTAACACCATCAAACACCACTGTGAGTCCAGTTTCGCAAACATTACCCACCGCCGCTTCTCCCATCGACATGCTCTGCAATCACCTTGCACAATTAGTTTGTGCTGCAGAGCGTCATCACACTCAACCCCATCACGGAAGGTACCGCAGCTCAAGTAGACCACAGCGTACAAGAGAAGAACGTTCCCGGTCTCAGACGCCACCATGGGTATGCTTTTATCATCGCCGCTTCGGGCAGGACGCGCGCCATTGCCTCCGCCCTTGCACGTGGCAGGGAAACCAGCCGGCTGACCTTTAATGGCGACAACCTGTCAGGGCCAAAGCAAAAGTCGCCTATTTCATGTCATGAACAGAACCACGGGCCAGCAGTACCTGGTGGACAGTGGAGCAGAAGACAGCATCATTCCCGCGCAACGTTCCGACCGAACGACACCGCCGACCTCCTACCTTCAAGCTGCCAATGGTAGCAGGATCCCTGTTCACAAGTCGTGGTCCCTCAACCTAGGCCTGCGCCGCGTGTTCCGTTGGGTTTTCCTCGTCGCTGACGTTCGCCGTGCTCTCATTGGCACTGACTTCCTGAACCACCATGGACTGCTGGTCGACGTGAAAAGCCAACGGCTGCTAGACACTGCTGCATTGCTCTCTGTTCACGGTATCGTTCCCTCTGACTCACCTATAGTCGCCCCAACCACAACAGTTGCTGGTAATCCTTTTGCTTGCCTCCTTCAAAAGTTCCCCAACGTCATGCGACCAAACGACTGGACATAACCCCTGCAACATGACGTTCGTTATCACATCCTAACAACTGGTCCACCTGTTTTTGCTCGCCAATGACGACTCGCCGCGGACAAACTCAAAATTGCCCGAGCAGAGTTCGAACACATGTTGGAACTTGGAATCATACGGCCATCGTCCAGTAGCTGGGTGTCTCCACTCCACCTGGACCCCAAAAAATCAGGTGACTGGAGGCCATGTGGGGACTACCAATCCCTGAACGCAAAAACCATTCCTGATCAGTACCCACTGCCTAACATCCAAGATTTCACGTCGGCACTGGATGGCACAAGAGCATTTTCCAAAACTGACCTGGTGCGAGCCTTCCACCAAATTCCTGTGGCAGAAGAAGACATTCCAAAAACAGCAATTACCACCCCATTTGGCCTCTTTGAATTTTTGAGAATTCCATTTGGTCTTCGAAACGCTGCACAGACGTCACAGCGGTTCATCGGCACACACACACGTGGTCTGCAGTCCAACACCACCATCAGCTTAGAAATCTGTAGTGGCGCGGCGATGGTGCACCACCCCCTCCCCCCTTCCCGCAGCCATAAACAACTTCGCGGGGCGTCCTGCGGGTACCGCCATGAACAGACCTTCGTGAGTGTTGCACACCAGGCCCACGGACACATGATCCGACTCGCTGTGCCGAACGTCGTTTAATGCGCGAGCTCCCTTTTCTCATTAGTGCGTTGTCCTGGTCATCGCATTTTTTTTTCTAAAACGTATCAATGAGGTTCTGCTATAATTAGAAATTGTGAGCTACGATTATTGCATAAACATCTTCTAGGGCAGGCCGAAAACGGGCGTTTTTGACGGGAATTGATGTGTGCTCAACGCATTCACTGTCGCTTAAACTCTGCCAACACAGATGCTGCCACTACAGGGGTCGCTATTGGGGTCACCGTATGGGTCACGCATGTGCATGCTGGCTGGTCTAAGTTCTATTTATCTGGCGAAGGCCAATTTTAGGATCTAAATAACAAAAGTTTGGGTCCATAGAAATGCATGGAGGCCAGCTGAGACCTTTGGTCATGATCGAATAAACCGAAAAATATAATTTGCCAGAGTCAAATTAATGGAAGTCTACTGCACTAATGGAAATTCTTGTAAGCTTTTTTTACTACCTCCACATGCCAGATGACATTGTCACTACTTCGGTGTAGCATGCTGAGCAGCAGACACCAACCGCTTGGGCTTCAATGAAAATCGGACAACATTCTGAACAATCTGAGGCACAGGTCTGTTTCGTCACATGTATGCATGGGGCAGCCAGCCTAGCATAGATACTGCGATTGAACATGCCTCAGCGCTGGAGCATACACTTGTATCACTGACCACAAAAGTCTAGAGAACAGGGGTACTGTGAAAAATATCGTTCAGGTGAAGTCAGACTCGAAAGCCAATATTCCAATCAAGGTGTCTATAGCACCGCCCACAGAAGACATGCACATTATGGAACCCAAGTGAGCAGACTGTACAGTAATAGGAGAACAACACCCCATATTCTCTCAATACATGCTGTGCATAAGACTGTGAAAACATCAATTCTTCAACGATCTCATGTTCTCAAAACTTCTGAGCCCAGTCATACCTTTAGCAGAAACTGGACAGTCATGTGTCTAGTTTAGCAACAGTAGTTGGTGCCATGAAAGAGTGAGCATCCTACTAAATGCCACCTACACTACTCACTAGCTTAATATTATGCTGCTGCTGTCAGCATAGGAACCTTCACTGCAGGTACCCATGGTGAGGTTTGCAGCATGCTTCCTAAAATAGATTAACCTTAAGAGAATACTAAAAACCAGAATGTCTGAAAGGCATAGAGTACTAACAACCATAACTAATATTAACGAAAATAACTGAACCCCTGCCTGTTGCCCTGGCATGAATCTTAATGCAGAATTTTCACTGCACAACAGTTTACATTAAATTCTTTCTATACAGCTGAAGAGCACTGTGGAAACCACTCCTGAGAATCAGTATTGCTAAATATGATGAACCATGCAACTTGGAGCCAGGTGGACACCCTCACGAAACGCCCTCACATACCAAAAGCTTGAGTGCAACGATCCGTGAGGGACAATGACAACCATGAGGAAGGCGGGAGACACTGCATCATGATGCCCTGGTATAGGAGGCCAGGAGAGCAACAGCAGCGGCAACTATGCAGATCCATGCTGACGGCCTTGAGAGACCTGCACCGAGCTGCAACCAAGAAAAAGGAGGAGTGACTCTGTGGTGCTAATGTTGTGAATATCAGACTGTAATACAGACTATACATGACAACTTCAGACATTTTCTTCATCATACAGAACGTCCCGGTGTATTGAGCTTCCACTACACAGCATGCATAGCATGACACTGGTTTTCATTGTCATAATAAAGACCATATCTATCATTCTACAAAACCATGAGTTTCAATGTGAACATGGCCCGCGCAGACAGTATACCAAGCACAGTACAGTGGACAGGACTCCCCACTGGACACAAAGGCCGTCAGTGCACTGCAAAATGGGCTTTAACATGGCTAAGTAATGCGAAGTTTTAGCTTATTCTCACAACGGAATGTGCAAACTAATTTAGGATAGAGAAACAACACTGGTGAAATTTTAGGAGTATTAGAAGCCCATGCAGGCTGTTATCCCTACAAGCCACTTCAGTATAGTATCTTGGGACCTAGTTGGTTTGTGATATCATGAGAAATTACTGCACAAATTGAAAAATGGTCGCCACACAAGAAGACACTTAGAAACAGCACGACAGCATGTGTGTTCCTTTCTTCCATTTGCACAGCAATATTTTACAAAAACAAACCACTTTTGCAAATAGCCCAAGCACTCGTTTGTGACAAGTTAATCACCTGCAATGTGAATAACTTATTTCATTACTGTAGGCACCGTACAGCTGCCAATAATACTGGACGGAACAGCGAACAGTGCCACCAATGACGAAAATTTCATTCTTGGCCCGTGAAGTAGACGGCATCCTCTAGAAGTGCTGAACGCATGGCGAAATCAGTGTATTTTGCCGTTGTTTTAGACAGTTCACATTTCCCAACTCTTCTGAGCTTTTAACATTGCAAATGCTGTTCTCCACACAATTTATTAAGAGCAAGAAATGCATAGGACAGCATCCATGAAAAATTCAGAGCACAATTCAATCTAAGCTTAACAAAATACATGTGTATACAACTCGCAATTTTCGACACCATCTCTCAGCGTCTCCACAAACATGTCACTGTCTCGTTGCTTTTAGCAGAACACATTGTGGTCACTTAGGGTTTGTTGTTTCTGACTTTCACCACATTTGTTCAGCTGTATCATCAATGCTCATCTTGTATTCCTTTCTTTTTTGTTGTGTGTTGTTTCATGTGCACTGGTACAATGGATACATTCCAACTCGCCAGCTTTGCCATTTTTCTACAGTTCATCTATGTCTTGACAAAAAAAGCCCAAAAACATTTTTTGTGGAGTGGGATGTATAAGTAGCTACACCATCATGGGAAGGGTTGATGGCACAGTCTCTCTGATCCCCATCACGCCCTAGCTGACCTAAATGCCAGAAGCCTGGGATAACTCTGAGCGGCAAAGGTACGTTTATGGATTTTCATGGTCTTCTCCTCCAAAAAGGTGAAACTGTACATAGTGCTTTTACATCATAATCTTCTCTGCCTGCCGAGCTTCTGCAAGCAGCTAAGCAGAGCCACTGATGGAGATATAGTCTTGATTTCATTATGCATTTTATGCTACCTTCTCTGGTCTAGGTGACAATCAGAGGTAGCACAAGATGTGACCAAAAAAGAAAAAGACTGGACTATTGCAATGAAAACATTATTTTAGCAGATGCAACTTACTCAAGTTTTTCACCTTCAATGTAGTTCCCTATGCTAGCAATACACCACTCCCAACATTTATTCCAGCTTTGGAATGCTTTCTCTAACACTTCTTTAGGCATAATGAACAACTCCTGTGCATTTTTCTCGATCTCATCAAATGTGTTGAAATAGCATCCTAACAAGCAGACTTCAACTTATGGTAAAGTGGCTGGTGCACAACGGTCGTTTTGTTTATTGACAGAAAATTGTGCACAAAACGCGAAAAGTGAGCTGGTGCATTGTCGTGGTGCAACATCCAACTCTGGTTTGTCCACAGCTGAGGTCTGTTCTGGCATAAGGCTTCCCTCTGATGCTTCAAAATGCTAAATTTAACTCCTTGGCCACGTGATATCTGCTGCCAATCAAAAAAAGCCGCCAACATTACTTTCATGCTGCATCGACTCATCCAAGCTTTCTTCAGTTAGGGCGATCTTTGCCGCACCCGCAATGACGACTAGGTCTTGGTTTTGACGTCATAGCTGTAGACCCAGGTTCTGTTTCCTATTCCAATGGTTTTCAATAAGTTTACATAAGCACTGGCACGATCAAGTCAGTGTTGACTGATGTTAACATGATTCGCTTTCTGGTACTCAGTCAACACATGGGGCACGAAGAAATTAGCAGCGATGCAATGCATGTTGAGTTTTCGTGTCAGAATTTCCTTCGAAGGATCTGAAGCTGATGCCTACATGTTCAGCAATCTCTGTGATAGTCAAACAACAATTATGGAGAAACAAATCATGAGTCGCATTAATCCAAATGTTGTCGAAGTGGAATGTCAATTACTTTGGTAATCTTGGTGATGCACGACACGTGGCTGTACCATTGCGATGTCGGAGAGAGAATGATGCGTGCACGCACCGCTGCGAGAGAGGAACGTCACCAACCGCGCAGCCAATTGCACGCCAGATGTTCCCTCTCCCCTTGCTCCCTCACACTTGGCGCGTGCGCACTTCCCGCAGGCTGTGCTACGTCACACCCATGCTGTGAAAGAACCAGACGTTCCCTTTCTTCTTGCTCCCTCACACTTGGCGCGTGTACATGCCAAGCCAACGCTGCGAAGGTGTATGTATGTCACCAGCACGTGTTACTCCGAGGTGAACGACCCGGACATTCCCTCTCCTCTTGCTCTTACACTGGTTCCTGCGGAGGGCCCTTTAGGGCACGGACGGACGTTTCGCCTAGGCATATACAGCTTCGCTGTAAAATTATACCAAGTGTTACACGTTTCTAAAACGTGAAGGCAAAAGCCTGCCAGCTGTGTAGGAAGACGACAACGAACACGCGAGCAGTGGCAAGAGCGCTAGGGGCCTTCCTGGGCACAGACGGACGTTTCGCATAGGTATATACAGCTTCGCTGTGAAAAAATTTGGCAAATACTGGTGGTATCCTGAAAAAAAAAGTTGGCATGGAAAGAGCTAACGGATTCTACAGTACACAATAAAGCAGCCATACCGTTACATAATAGTTGCAGCGGTCACCAGTACAGCATTCCACACACTCCCAGTCGTTGTACCAGATGCGATCACAGCGCTCACGATACAGTATAGTCTGATTCGTACAGTGTTCCTCAGTGGAACAGTGCTTGCTGATGTAGTACTGCTTTTCGCCGGATGGAGCCCAGTAAGGCGTACCTGCAATTTTTCAATTTGACAGGGGTCACACAGGGCTCATCAAGCCCCTTACTGACAGTATTTTCTGCAGCACTGGAGGAATAAATGTCTCTACAGAATTCTGAAATCTTTACTGATACCTAACTCACACGGAGAAAGTTCTACATTGCTTAAAGCTGTAATTTTGGCAGTAAACCATTTCACTTCAAAGGCTTCCTTGTATGGTGCTGTGTTCACAGACACACACACACACACACAAGAAAAAAAAATGGCACATGCAAACATAACTTATTCAACATCGAAATTCAAGAGAGAAGCAGACAAAATGAAAAGTGTTTCATTTTACATTTCATTTACATTCACCTAGTAGTGTCTTATGCTGCTGCCAATTATAGCAGCGCTTGCATGAATTTGTTGCAGAAGCTTTTATCTCAAGGTGGCCTTGTCGCCACAGTCAGTGTCTGCGCTTTTTGACGGCATTGCTGTGGGGGTGCATACCTATGGTACTGATGGCACAGGAGGCTCAGGCGAGAGCCGAGAACTCGCTCACACACACAAAAAAAAATGAACTTTAGCTTTGAATTTTGCATTTCTAGTCTTAAGTGATGGCTGTCGGCTCCAGAGCAGACAACGCTCTAATCACCAGTTCCCCCTTTTCCTTATCCTCTGTGCTTTCATGGTCTCATGCCTTTCGTACCTGTGAAAATTGTGCAAGCATTGTGAAATTATATCAACATAGGCTAAGGTGTCAAGGGTGTGGTGTGTCGACCACCACACTCCACGATAGTAATTGTGTGCTTCACTCAAGTGGAACTTGTCGGCAGCAAGGCCTGATGAAATACACTGAAGAAATTTCATCACTGATAAGGCGAAGGTGCCATGTAGTGGCAAGAAACGACACAACAGCCCTGAAACTAAGATGGCATGATGATAGGTGGAGCAGTGCAGCTTCAAGTGCAGCTGTCAGCACAGCTTTAAGTGCACCAGGGACAAACAAGAGAGGAAGGCAGCGAAAGCATTGCAGGAGAAACAGACTGCCAATAGACAGTTTTAGCAGAGCAGTGCTTACGCTCCACTCTACTTGCATTTTATGCGCACCGGTGGCTACATGAACTGTGTTGATTTTGCTTATTTACCAAGCGCATCTCACAGTGACGCGAGCTACACACTCTCAGCTTGGCTGTAAAACGACAAAGAAACCAGTAGGCACACCCTCACGCTCCATTCAATCGGCTTGTAGTGGACCAGAGGCCACGCTTCACGTTTTGCTGCCGGTATGAGCATTGTGTGCACGGGCATTAGCGCTCCCACTAGCATTCCACTGAGTGGCTGTGTGCAAATTGTTGGGATGCGTTGGTCTGAGCGGAGCTGACCATGAACACTTCGCTATAACTGTCTATTAATGGCACTCATACAAAGCACATTTGAAACCTTTTGTTTCGAGATAGTTTCTGAGATGCTGCCATTTATTGCCAAGCACAAACACATTACATACATTTTTTAAAAGGTGCTGCCATGGCCTCGTTAATCCGTCTTTTAAATTTAGAGATGCAAAAGCTTAGCACTAATTAGAGGCTGATCCATTTAGTTTCTATTCTTTTTGCCCTTTGTCATTGGTTTGTTTGCTTTTGTGTCACTGTTATCACCAGGATCAGGTTTTGATAGAATTGTGGCAACAAACAAGTGACAAGTGACAGTAAGCCGTCATTACAATGAAATTGCTTTATCTGAAGTATCACTTTATTTTAAGTGTTTCATGGTTCTGACTGCAGTGACTGCACTTTAGACAGGATTATTTGAAGTGCAGAGGGTGCTAAGCTCCATTTTGTATGAAGTACAAAGTCCACATTAAACCACACAGCGAAGCATGCATGGTGACAGTTTACAGTTCCTCATATTAACCTGGAGAGGCAAAGGGCGCTGCAAAGATCACTGATCCACAACATGGTGGCAGATCCTGGGCATAAATGTATCACGTGATAATAACGGACAGACATGGCAGTAGCACAGATGTGTCAGCGGAATTTCTCTACTGTCATGTCTCCACTATCAAGCACGGACGTATTTCAGTATACATTTTACGAGCTTCCAAACTGTTGGAGTGCAAGTTTCACCCTACTATGGCTCTTTATCATGCTGACAATGCTGGACTACCAAATGAATAAAATGAACATTTACCTTATATACAGTGCCTATATGAATTGGTGCAGGCACAATGGCTCAATACCACACAAAACAAAAAAAAATGACATGACACTGGGATTCAGGTAAATGTCCCATCTAATGAGAGCATACACACATTTTAAACTAGCACCTGCATATGCACAGTCCATCTCCCTCCCCACTCCACTTGCCAAGCAAACAAAGTTTATAACTAATCTCTGCAGATATCATGGCAACAGCAATCCAATCATGCAGCATGTAAACAGTAGTTGACAAACTTGTGCCCCGTCTTTGAAAAGTCGAAAGCCTTCGCTATGTCCACTGCACTTTCTTTATTTTGCCTGCTTTTCCAAATGAACTAGTTCCGTTACTTTCAGGTTGCATTGACACAAAGAACTAAGCTAGCCTTGCTAGCCTAGTAATGACTACATTGATTTAAGATCAGTTTTGCGGAGACAGGCAGTCAATCACCTGGTGTTAGTTTTATATGGCTATGAACACCAATGTCTGGTTTTAAACACTCAGCGTTACCATTTTGTCCATTCACAAAGGACTGACTTGCGAAACCTTAGTAAGCTGTGCTTCACACTTTGGCTATGCAGCCTTCACATAAGCATCTATGCTTCTTATTGATGATCTGATCTGCAGCACATTGCGCACAGTTTACCAGAAAACATCAGTCCAATGTTCAAGCCACAGCTCGCTAACATCTGACTTCAGATGCATTTCACACAGTGACAGCGTCAAGTTAAATCTGTGTCTTATATTTTTTCCGACGGGACAACGCATATATGGCGCGCCAAAAGGCGAGTTTGACAGCGGTACTTGTACCGGGATGGTAAAACGCATTTTCAACAACAGTAAAAAAGAAACAAGAATTTCAGCGGACAAGCTATAAATCAATAACATTAACCAGGGCGAGAAATCTAGCAACAGAAGCGTGAATTGCTATTGGCAGTGTGCATTTTTTTTTATATATATATATACTTACTTCCCCAGCGAACTTCGGTAAGGCAGCGCGTTTCAGTAGGATCACACGTTTTGATGGTCTCGGTACACTTCTCGTTATTTTTGTCTTGACTCGTACACACGTAGCATTCCAAAGCAAAGCCTGCAACAAGGCGAGCAAGGATCGTGTCATCAATCGGTGTTTCAAAGTCACGAAAACCATGCGCGACACTGGTGACCATTATTTCCACGGGAAAGGTTACAATTACGACGTTCATCATGCACACGCATAAATAACTTTTACACTAGAAATGCAGAAAACACCGATCATTGGTAGCGGAAGTTTGACAACTTCGGAGGAATGTAGAGGAGTGCAGACAGCCGCACCCCGACTTTTGACCAAGTTTTACTGCAAGCCGTGGCTCAAAAATTAACCACCGCAGCGGTAGAAACTTTACTTACAAGTTGGAACGCATGCCAGAAAAAGGAATAACCAAGAAATCATCTTGAAAACAGGTTAAAATATGGCCACAGTTTGCACGGTCCGTACGACGCGCAACCACTGGCACAACAACGGTTGCCGAGAGTGAATAGTTATGTACAAGAGAGCACAGTCAACCGTAAGTCGTCAGACATGTTTGTGACGTAGATGAACAGCGGCCATGTTTACGTTTCGGTTTTAAACATCGGCGCCTGTGACAACGGTGGCGTTTGTTTGTTTTCGTTTCACTGCGAACATAGTTCAAATTTTATGGGGAAACATTAGAGATGTGCGTAAACGAGATCTCGTAGTTCGTTACATCATTTCCCGCGCCAAACAGCGCCAAATCCGCTATACGCCGTCACTTTGTGTGAAATGGGACCGGCGGAATATCCAAATGCTGACCTCACGCGCTTAAAATCTAAGAAAAGGACAAAATGATGCTTAATCCCGAAATGAGGAAAAGAAAGAAGGAAGATTCATATTTAAATTTATTGACAACCAGGACATGAATAAATTCATGCATGAACGTAAAAGACAAGGACAAACACTGAACTTCGAACCAGCGCATGTGTATAATGGCGCACGATTAAAAAAGTTACAAGGAAAATAAAAATAAAAAGATGAGGACGGAAGGCAAGGAATAATTTTTGCACCTATGTAGGAAAGGAAACCCAAAGAGCCCATCGTGCATCAGCATTATCACTGAAACAGCTCTCTAAGAAATCGAAGTTCTCCTGAATGTCAGTGAGAGATTGCCCATGAATCGGGTGGTGAAAGCATGGTTTTTCATTGTAGGAAACCCTTTGTTTAAGAGAAAAGGATGAGGTGAATTAACAAATTGGAATTTGTCAAATGAAATTCTGGGGTGTGGGGCAAAATAGAAATAAAAAAAAGTTCAGTACAAAGCACACTGATTAAAAAGAGATTAGGCAAACCCGTCCACTATTCATCCTTGTATTTTCATCCGTCGTGCCTTCGTAGTGGCTGTGGTGGTCAAGATGCATTACCAACTCACCTCAGCTTACACCCTTTCAACATTCTCAAGCAGCGTGGTTTTTGAATTGGACAAGATATATCGCTGTCACTCAATTTTTTTATGCTTCGAACATTGGCAGAAGATATGAGGCTTCCCCTTTGTTATCTTAATTTTTAGCTTATGAAATTAAGTTGACATGCGCGTTCATGCTATCTTCTGATTCTGCTCACCATAAACAGACAGAAAGAAATATTCCGTGGCCATCATCATTCGCCGCTGTGGCTTCTTCACTGGGTATGTGCTACAGGTGTACTATAAGGTCATCATTATTGTCATCATCATCTGAGTTGCCTGCCTGTCCCATTTCGTGGCGACCAGCGCGCTAGGCGGCCTCGTCGGCGTGTATCGCAGAGTCCACGCGTGGATTGGCGCTTCATGCGGGCGGGCGCCAAGAACCACAGTATCCCTCATGCGGGAGTGCCTCTCGTTGTCATTACTGGTGGCCCTGTGCACAGCAATACTCGCTGATGGAGCCAGTACGACCGGCGGCGCCGACGACTGGCGCGAAGACCTTTTCCTACCGGGTATCAAGGCACAGTACCCAAGGCAGCGCGAGGAGCTGCGACAACCATTCGAGAGTAGCCTGAAGGAGACGCATAGCTCAGCCGCTACAGTCGCAGCCTCCGAAGTCGGCGAGAAAATCATTGCCCCTGGCACGGGATTCTCCGGACTGCTGAAACCCAGCGATGAGGACCAATTCGTCCCACGCCACGAAACCTGGACGTATTGTGCAGCGTTCGGAGCCGCCGGCCTTTTTGCGGCGCTCCTAATCGCGTACAACGTCCGCCGTGGGCACAGCAGGCACCCTTTCGTCGACGACGGAGATGAGGTGTGTCATTACAGCCGTCTGGAGGGACACGGCGGTGACGTGTCTCCGAAGCAGGACATAGCTGCCGTGAAGTCGTGTGACGCAAGCGACCCTGACGCCGAAAGACTCGTGCTGCAGCCTTTGCTCGAGCAGGCTATCCTGGGGAGGACGCGACGCAGCCAGTGCCACTCGACGCGCGGGGCCGGTCGCACGGATCATGATGAGCGGCCCGCACCGAAGTCCCTGTGGTCTAGGATAGTCCGGTCTTCCCGTGAGCTCTTCGTTCCAGAACAGTTTGCCAGTGGCTCGACGGTTCAGGCTGGGGCGGTGCGTCCGACACCGAATCACGCGACGACCTTGTCCACATTGCCTACCATCGCTTCTAGGGTGGAGTCACTCCAGGAGATGACAGAAGTGGAGAAGACACTCTGGTGGAGGACCATGTGATGCAGGCCAAGGTGTACTGAACACATCCACCATACGCCGCCGGCAACGTAATTGTATTGTGTGCCATGGTTGAAGTACACATTGTACATACACAAGTACAGACGTGGAAGTCTCCACCAGCCAACAGGAACAGCACCTTCAGTCGCACCAAAAGTTGCCCTGAGCCCATGTGAGAAATGTTAAATTTGAAAACTTGCGCGATGACAATGCACTGAACCATTTACGAGACATGAGACAAATTGAGTTAGAACAGACGGTTGTGTACGACAATGGGTCGTGGCATAGTGTAGTTATAGTCCGAATACATGAGGAAATTTTGCACTTTAAAACAGTTTCAGATTGAAAAACTAGAGACAGAGGAGCGAGGGAGGAGCAGCTGCGCCGTAAATGTACTGAACACGCTTTTCATGCGACCTTGTCTTTCTTTCTTGCCATAATGTTTTGAGTATTGACAACTTAATTTCGTTTCGCAGAATTAACTTAACCACACGTTTTTTCAATATGCGGGGTGATCATATTTAATTTCTATGCAATTTTTAAAAACCGCTTGTGGCAGATACCATAATTCTAGTCCTTGAGCTGGATTGTTCAGAGAGGCGGACATGAATTGCATGAGAAATCTAAACACATATTCAACTAATTAACAAAAATTCACAAATTAATTCCCAATGAATTTGTTTACGGCACATATCGCAATTTATGAATTGTAGCCGGTGCGATTGTCAGCCGTATTCATTTGGAATTAATTTTCAGAAGGAGACCAGTTCGTGAAGATATGCGCCATCGAACTCGCAGTAAAAATGCACTGTTACTCCATTTTTTTAAACAAAACGCTCCTTTTGCATTGAAGCACAAACGTAACCGGAACGCCCATGTATTTCGTCTTACACATTGAAAAATAGTATCTCGAAACTGGTGTAGTCCTGGAAATTCATTTCGAGTGGATGCGTCTTGCAAACTCATAGGCTACAATTCGTAAATTGCAATATGTGTCGTAAAGTAATTAAGAAATTAATTAGTCAATTTTCGCTAGTTAGTTGACTATGTGTTTCAATTTCGCGTGCTAGTAATGCCCACCTCTTAGAGTAATCCAGCTCAACGACAAGAATTAGGCTATCTGCCACAGGCGATTTTTAAAATTTCGTAAAACTTAAATATAGTCATCCTCTACAACCACGCATGAAGTCTTTTGCTGAATACTATTAACTTATTACTCTGCCAGTTTTAATCAATATGTTTTTAATTACATGTACAGCGATTGTTTTTTCACCGACACATTTTAATTGCACATGCAACCTGTGGTAAAATATTTTACCACATCGACATGGCGTCATACGGTGGCGCGATATACAGGTGCACTTTCCCCTCCTGTCATTATTGGCTCCCGACGGCGTCACTTCTCACGCTGCTGAAGCGCTCATCTATGCTGGTTCGTTGGTGCGACACGAGTAAGTGAAAAGCAGATACCTAAATCTAGTTAAATTCTATACTATTTGGTATTTTAGCTTCTCTCTTATTTTGCGAAACTGGAATCTGCTTGCAATTAATCACAAATGTCTGGCGCAAAACTGCTTCAGCTTTTGCCCTGTAAGCGGGCTCATTTTTCAGGGGACTACGCATGACTCCACCAAGATCAGGCACTGCCACGAAATTTGATCGGAGTAGCTTTTCTGTAATCTCTGCGCGCAAGGGAATACGATGCCCGCGGCGTAGGCGAAAGCAGTGGTTGAAAAATTCAGAAAAAACGGTTTCGAAGTCGCGAAAGCCGCCGTGAAGCGGCGGCTGCGTCACGCCAACGGAACGCGAGTCGAAACGCGAGAGCAGACGACAGAGGAGGGGAGAAAAAAAAAAAAAAAAAAAGCGCGCGCGTCGTTTGTAGCTTCCGTTTTTATGACGTCACAAAACGTGACCTCACTTCCGGCGAGTGAGTTTTGCGTTGATTTTTGCGCGTTCCTGAGAGCGTCGCTGGTTTCGCTGGCTTGGCTGGCTCGCGGCTGGCTGGCTTCTGCGAGCAGCGCGCATTTTGTGCTGGGTTGAGCGTTGTGTGAGTACGTAAGCCTCGCGTCGGTCCGCGCGGCGCGATGATTTGTGTGCGCGTTATTGGTGGCTCGTCGTTTGGTTTGCAAGGCAGCAGTGCAACGTCGTTGTGGTGAATAACCGACATCCCAAAAGGAATACGCCGACCACTGGAGTGTGCTTTCGTCAAACTCCGATTACGGCCGTGTGTTGTGAAAGGGAGCGTGGAGACAGCATGGGTCCGACCCGTCATCTGCTCCTGTATGCGATCGGTGAGTTTCGGTAGCGTCGGCGGACGCCCGCATGCGTCTTGTTGCTTTCTGTCTTGTGTACGGTGCATTTTTTGTATTTGCATGCAGTGTTTTACTGGTGGTAGTTTGTATGCGGAATGGAAAACGGAAAGCACTGAATGGAAAACGGAAAGCACTTTTTATTTCTTTACTGAAGCCAATGACCGCTGAAATGTTTTTCACGCACTTGACAAGTCAACTTCCCTGCGCGACTTCATTTTTTAAATTAAAAAAAAAAAAAAAGAAATAGCTCGGAGAGAAGAACTTGCGTTATTCATTTTCTCCTGTGCTCATTCTCACGTTTTGGGGATCTCGGAACATGTTAACGTGGGCACGATAAACGAAAGCCCTAATTTGGTCATTTATTTCGCGCCACTTCTATGTGCTTACATCAAAATTCTTTCGTAAGCGTATCATACAATAACACATCCTTAATTTGAAATGAATTTATCGATGCACCCCCCCCCCCCCCCAAAAAAAAAGAAAAAAAGAAAAAAAAAAAAAAAGAAAGTGTGCTCAATGAGAAGAACTGGGGTGTATAACGGATGCATGGCATCGGGGAAAATTCGCAAGCAGCATAATCTTTGTTTCTCGCACGCGATATTACACGGATGTCGATTTAACTTTCGATACCCTGTTGCTACCGAAATGTTGGTTATCGAGGAAAAAAAGGGGAAAAAAAAAACAGCAGCAAAGTTGTATCCCGATTCTGAAGCGCTGAAATATATTCCACAGATAACAGTCATAGCGTACGATAACCACTGCAGTGATATTTCTCTGCGTTTGGAATGGACAACCGTCACAGGGGGGCCTCTTCTTTTCCGCTGAACACACTTGTGCGCGGACGAATTCAGTGTACGGTCACAACTTTCCCGGAATAGGGGGATTATGAATAAACAAACTGGAAGATCGCGTCATTTCGCAGATGTGTGCGAGTATTCGATAATGCGAATAACGGAATCGGATGCTAACGTTTCGAATCGAGTACGCAGGTGGCCGATGTTCTTGTCAGATTTCCGGCTCGATTTGTCAGGATTTGACATTTGATTTCTCCGAATGTTCGGTTGTAGTAAGGCGACCGGAGCATGTCTGCGTTCAAGAACGGCCACGCATTTGATGGTCGTCTGCCGTGCCGCTCGCTCGCCGCTTTTAATACGAAGAACGCTTCGCTGTTCCCGCAGTCTCAGTGAATCACCGATATCGGATCAACATCCAGGTATGATCCATTCGTCCACGTCTCGCCATAATATGTAAATGAGGTCCTACTAAGATGTATTTTGCAAATATCAAGTAGACGATGTCTTAGTGACGTTCATTCTACTTTAGAATTAGATTCTTTATGGGCATTACATATTAACGTCGTAGAGAGGTACGCGCTGCGTCATATCGGGTGACTGCATTTTAAATTTTCTTGAAAATTTACTTAAGATGCCGTATCGGTTAGGGGGTGTATTAAAGCTTTGTAGTTGAATTGTTATGCGACATGATCTTTGCAAACGCCAATTCACCGAGCTTTATTGCGCATTTAGGTACCTCATTGAATGTGAATGTGGTGCCTAAATTTTTCAGAAGTTAAAGGTGGAACCATAATCTGAGGTTAGACAGTGAAGACTCATCCAAAATCTTCAGATAATTTTTGGTTCAGAACGTGGTAGCCCGTGGCTATGGCACGTTGCGCTGCTGATCACATGACGCCCGATGAATATGGTTAATAACATGACAAAAATACTTTTCTTTCGACCACACATGAACAGTTGCTCCGCCCCATAGGCCTTTTATGTTTTCTCATATTATAGTTGGAAGCTATCATGTCTGTTTTTCACATGTATGCATCTACTCTGCCTATTTTCTGATACAATTTGCTTTTAATACTTTCGTTAATTTAATATGCTTAATGTGCCACGCTGGAGGTCCACGAGAATAAGTGCACTGCACTTCCTCATCACGGGCGTGTGCACGCGGTGTATCTGGTCTTGCTGTGCGGGCGTTCTGCCGCTCAGCGTCTACTGCTGTCTTTTCCCTGATAGTATATCTGCTGTGGCACCTGCAAGTAGGGCTCGCTAGCGTGAACTGAGTAATATCCGCTAGATGTTCTATAGACCTCTGCATCCCTAAAGTAACCATCTATTAGACGGCGCATATGTCCAGCTGCGATATCCTTGCAACGTTACAGCAGCGTGATATGGATGGGACTTGGATAATCCAGGGTATGGATTTGTAATGTTGTTTGGATAGATATCTATAGGATGTGTGGAATGTCTAAAACATCATGTTCTATGAACATCTATGGAACATAAATGGTTATCTGCGTTCCAATTTAGAGATAGAGGCCAGTTTGCTTTTCCGAGACTGGCGTTTTATACTCATTCAGTCGAATTATGGGGACTGCCGATAAATATTTCAGTTACATAATTTTATGCCAAGGCGCGCTGCAGATTTAACTGAAGCAAATTCAAAGTATTATGATTAAAAGTGTACATTTTCTAGTTAGTACTAATAATTACAAAGTAGTTAAATATCGATTTAGTCTGCTATCATTCATGTCGCGTTTCTTGGTGGCAAAAACTGTCTGACCTCGGCTCGAAGCAAATGAGCGAGTAAGTCATTAAGAGAAAGAAAAAAAAAAGCGATTCTATTGCTATCGTTTAGCGTGTAGTGTCTTTACACATTGGTCGTGTGTAGAAATACTCGGCGTGCTGAACTTAAAATGGAGCCGCCATGCTAAGAATTCAGGGTGTCCTATTTGCTCGCAGGGGGTTCCTTGCCACCACTGGACAGAACTGACAAAAAGATGTCGCGAACTTCCTTGATTTGACATAAGCTGCGGTTTGCAAGCCAACAGCCTAGAACGTTTCTTTGTCTTTTTCTTCGAGTGCAGCTGGTTGCAAAGAAGGAGTTGCAACGGTGTTTGCAACTCCAGTGCCGGTGTGTAGGGCCGGCTGACAAAACTCTGTCGAGGAGTACACTCCACAAGCGAACTACGGATAACTTTTGCCTAGTCGTTTACTATAACCTATCTGCTATTGTATTTCCCTGTAGTTTTACTCCTCCACCCCCCCTGCTGGCCGTTGTTCAAGTGTCAGCAGTCTGCGCTAGACAGTTATCGCGGTCAGCCGTAATCAGCCGTAACCTCCTTCATTTGCCTTTCCTTTATTTATTCATTTAAATAATAAAACCAATTACTACTACTAATACTTTGCAACTCGTTTCTTCTCCTTTGTAACTATAGTGGCACAATGTGGGAGCAAAATTGTGTTGCTTTTATTTTGTACATTCATGGGAGATTATGCTTTGAAAAAGCATACTTGAAGACCTGTACACCTGTTATAGGAGACGGTGTTTGCAGCTCCTTTGCAGCCAGTTCTTCTACTGTGTATTAATTACTACGTGGCCCTCGAACGTGTCCCGATCGAGAGAGACAGAAAAAGATATTGAACTTGAATTCAAAGAAGTTCCTTGCGCCCTCTTCTCAATGTCGTGGTGTTCCGGTCTCACCAGCTTACATGCCAGCATTGCAACTAGACCGTTATACTATCTCAATTTCGTTGTCGGAGTGAAGAGCCACTGTCCATCATTTTCCTTGCAGCTCGGCAGCCGCGTATCTGACAAAAATAGGCATTCGCAGTACAATCGCAGCGCGCGCCGGACAATGCCAGCAACGAAAGGTGCGATATGCGAACGCAGATGCAGAAGACCTGCACCACGTTGTCACTCTAGCATGAACGAGCTTGGAACTGCGCAGTCAACCGTGAAAAAAGTGCAAATCGAACAGACCACTTATTTCGCGATGATACAGTTCGTGAATCGAGATCTGTCTAGGCATGTGAAATATAATGAACCGTTTGTGAGCACGGCGACCGCCAAACTCGTTTCCTCCAGTTCCGTCAAGCGCATCGCCTTCCGCTTTGTTCGACGAGAATGGTTGTTAGTAGGCCGAAGCTGGGGTCATCTCGTACCGCGGTCGCCGCGACTGCCCTTTTCAGGGCGGATGCCTGCGCTATTCCAGCCATCAGCCCTCGGTCGTTCTTAGCTGATCTCACTCCGAAGGACTGACCGACAGCAGCGCTCTTTGGCATCAGTGATCTGTCAAGGGCGGGAATATTTAGTTTTACACGGTCGATGGCCAATGCGCGGGAAGCACTGGTTTGCAGATGCTTTCAGACGAAATGATTCTTTCGATGAATTGACATGGAGCAACAACTACCGCGTCTACAGTTTCTGTTTAGGCGATTCCATGTGCAATCCGCAGTAAACCTCGTTCAGGTGATTTTGTTTATCGTCTTTGATCTACGTTTGTAATCTTGTTTTGCAGGGTAGCGCTCTGTCATATGCGTTTCTTCTCGTCCGTTGTCTCTGACTGCACTTAAGTTTGTCTCAGCTTTCGGTTTTGTTTAGTTGTACCACTCTACTATATAATATAGAGTGATGCTTTTGCTAGGTGCCCGAACGACCGTTTTTCGAATGTAGTTTTGGAGAAGCAGACTTAGGCGCGTTCAACGTTTGCGATGAAAGCTAAATCCATTATACGGTTTAAAGGATCTTGGTTCCTTCGACTATTGTCTTTGTCCATATTTTTGTTTTATTTGCTTCTCGTTGTCGAGATCACTTGTCGCAGGTTAACCGAACGTTGCCGGTGCGGGGGCATCGTGCGGCTAAGTTGAACTTAATTTTGTTTTCAGCAATACTGCGATAGTTTCCAGATTGCTTCTTCTCTTCTTATCATCTCTGTAAATTGTATACATATGTTTAAAAACGTATAATACGATACCGGAGCTACCAAGTGGACAACGATGATTACCGTGAGAAAGAGACAAAGGGGAATAATGAAATGAAATGTACACACACATATGTGTATACACGCGCAATGAGGAACGTTAAGTTGGCACAGTTACACAAATCAACCGTTTTGATGCAAAAGTATCAAATGACCCATTGAGCGAAAAAGCCGGCGGCGTCTGTAGCGGCGAAACGGCACCTAAATTCACATTGGCTGCGACGCCACGTCACGAGCGCGCCTCTATGGAGCAGAGCGGGTGAATCGGATTTTTATACAATCATAATGTACAGCAAAGTTGTAAATACAAATGAAAATAGCAAAATACAAAAAAAAAACTATAGAAATGGAGCTCCCCTTGCGTGAGGGGAGAGGGCATCGCCGCGACGCCGCGTCACCAGCGTGCCTCGATGGAGCAGATACGATGACGCGACTCACTGTGTTCTAACTGAGCCTCGGTAAGGCCAAATCAAAACGCGCCAAGCATCTCAACGCGTTCGCTTGCCCGCGAGGAGTACATAACTCGAAGGACTGCGCAGCGGCTTTCAATTGTACATTAATGCTTTAGCATTCACAAATCATAAGAAATGCTTAGGTGTCCCCGGATTTTATTGCGATAGCAATTATATGGACACTCAAAAGCAGATTTCTGCCGTCGGCGTCGCCGTCGCCGTCGCCGTGAGGTTCCGTATGACGTCATTTGGAGAAGAAATCGTCGCCGCGCGCCGAACGCTGTATGTGCGAGTGAAAGAGCGCGAGGGGCGCGTCTTTCACGGGGAGTGAACGCACGGCGGAGAACAAACGCGCGTTCTGCGCCGTGCTCACTGAAGGGCTGCAGAAGTAGGCGTCTCTTTTCTCCTTTACAATCACCATATATGTAGAGCAAACGCGCCTTCTTCCGACGCGCGAGAGGCCGTGGGGGAGGGGGAGGGAAGGGAGGCGACGTTTAGCTGCGGCACGAAGTGCCTATTTATATCAAAGGCTCCGGCAACAGTCACCAACGCCGCACGCATTTTGAGCGAACGCGGGCAAAACGCCGATGGCGTCGACAACAGTTCTGCGTGTTGCCGATGCTGCTGCATGTCCAAGTTTATACAGCTGATAAAGCTAATATCATTACTCCGTATAGCTCTCTACAAGTTTGCTATCGCAATTGATGCTTCGCCTTTCAGGCGAAACTGCGACAACTTTTTTTGATCAAGCTATAACATAAACGGCTTAACATTGATATACACTGTGCGCCGCAGTGAAAGGCATCACCAGATTTTAGTTCAGTGCTGGTAATTTTTACTTGTCACGTTGCAAAAATATAGAGAAAGAAGAAAAAAGAAGAAAAGGTTGGGAGTGAGTTTTCTTCTTGCACGAGCTGTACCTAACAAATAGCAGGGACTGAGACCATGACTTGCACCTGTTTCTACACTGTTTTCGTGCGGTTTCATAATGTATCTTAAAAGGGAACTATAGCGAAAAATAATTTTAGCTGTATAGTAAATTACTGTTGCTTTACATGCAGAAAAAGCCGCTATTATCGCAGGAAAATGCTTAATAAGCCAGAAAGGAGTTGACGACACTTCCTTGAAGTTCTTGGACAAGGTCACCATGACGTCATACATTTTGACAGTATCTGCTCGGCGCCTAGGTAATCTCTTTATTGTTAAAGGTATATGCTAATTGTATTCTAAACGATCCAAAGACTGAACTTAGTAAGTTTTAAGAGCTCTTACTGAGGCACAACAGCCCAAGCATAAATAATAATAATATTAAAAAAATGAAATGAATGAACATCATACTGACGTACCGGCGCTAAGGTTTCGGTGCGAAATTAAAAAAAAAAAGAATGAATTTTTGCCTATCTACTGATCTATTTATTACCGTGAAATTAATGAAAATACAGTTTTTAAAGAATATGTACTTTATCAGTCTGCAGTCTAATCTTAGTGTTTCTCTTTAGTGTCCCTTTAACGTGCCATCTGCACACTAGAGGCATTGCAGTACGCGACCTTCGGTACAGTTATGCGTCTGCGCGTGTGTGTCCGACGTCTGTAGAGCGGGCTTCACCACACAAAGAAATTCTTTGGGGAGAAGCACAGTGTAATTCTGCAGGGTAATTTGAATGTTGCGTTAAATGTCCGTATTGTTAATTCGTTCACATATTATTATGCATGCGCCTCGGCAGGGAGCACAGCCGATGCTTCGAAAGGCTGTCTTGGCTATCACTTGTCCGTTCTGTGATACTCCAGTACAAGGACATTGCGAAATCATTTACTCTTCTTTTCCCCGTTGTCACGCGTCTATGCAGCTAAAAAAATAAAAAAAAATAGCAAAACTTTTCTTGTGTGGGACAGGTGAAGGTGATCCTACATTACTTGTTGATATTCAGATTGATTTAGCAGCTGTGTCTTGTGATGTTTGAGTATCTGTGGGAAATACACTGGCCATGCAAGCACATACATTATAACCTTAGCAACAGAAGGGCGTCGTTGGTAACCCATGACGTTTATATAACTACAAGGAGCCCTGCTGTTGGGATGTCGCTCCCTGTCGTCTGTTTTCTTCTTACTGCCACTTTTTGTATGCGGCGCCAGAAGCGTTAGATACGATCAGTTACAACGTATCATAGCGTCTGGGTCCGATGATGTGCCATTTAACTCTAACGAGTCACTTGAGCCTCTACGCAGTCTACGTGTCCCTGATAGCAGTATCGCGGCTGCAACGAAAAAGAGCGTGATATGGCCTGACGCGGAGGTCTTCAGTGTCGTATACTGTAAGTCCGCATATAGAGCTCCCTAGTAGGTTGTTACTAAAGGATGCAGTCTTCCCATTTTGAAGCGCTGACGGGAATGCAGAGCTGCCTTTGTGACGTAAGCTCGAATGACCACTGGGAGGCGTGTGCGTCTAGCTACCAGCGCGGGATCATCTGCCAGTGGCGAAGCGAGCGGCTCCTTAATGAGGCATGACGTGGCGAGCGCAGCCGACCGGCGACACAAGGCCTCCCTCGCGGGCTGCTGAAAAATGGCCGGGCTCGATTGCTGCTGTCGTCGTCGTCATTGGCGCGCGTATTTTGTAGCATTTGTGTGTTTCCTCGCTAAAACCATTCAGCGTTGTTGATTGCTATAGTTTGCGTCAGTAAACGCGGAGCGTGTTCGCCAGTGCATTCTCACACTTAGCACAGGGTGGCCAGCCGGTATACTATACATGCCAAACCTCCCTGCCTTTCTCCCTATCTCTTCTTCTTCCCCCTTCGTCGTGCTCAACTTTTCTGGGAAGAAGCGAAATGCTTTCGAAACTCATGCTCCGGCCCAACGTGTGGCGAGCGAGCACTCTCCGCCTTAGTTTAATGTGGAATGTAACGAGTATGTGGTGTGAGCGCTTCACTTACCAGTCGGCACAGTGCACAGAATTAGTTGACGCATGGGCGCCGGAAAATGTTCGCATTGGGGAACAATTCTCGGCCTCTCGGAAACAGCGTATCCGTGCCCATCAGTTCGCTTTCCCCATTCTTTGTTTCACAGCGTGTGATTTATCTCTCTAATCTGCGTCTCTCCCGCCCACCGCGGGTTAAGTTACGGTTCGCTTGCGTTGTCCCCCGTTGACGGCGCGCCGTGACCCGATAACGAGCAGGCGTTGTGCGCGCGAGACCGTCGCTGAGCTGCGTGTATTTAGCATGATCACCACCGAGCATAACTTGCTGGATGGTGCGCACTTCTCGTGAATTTTCAGACCGAAAAACGCCGCCACGTGGGAGGACACCTGCGCACGATCACGAAGAGTGCCTGCTCTGTGCTCGTCTCACTTCGTGATCACGACTTTTTTTTTTTTTTTTTTTGGTTGTCGTTTACCCAGCTGTAATCGTACACAAAAATAAGCCAATGAAGAAAAAAATTTGGCCATTATGGACGCCTTTTTTACTGTTTTAGTTTTTATTAGTTATTACAGTTAGCACCATTGAGCGAAATGCAGCTCCATTAACGTGAAACCTGGGGACGTGCGAAGCATGCAGTGATGTACCGCTAATGGGGTCATACTGACTTAGGCTCATACCCCCGTAAACGCGGCCTCCCCATTACGACGACGGAAGAGAAGTCGAATTCTACGCTGGTGATGATGAGCGGCAACGCAGCCAGCTGTGGAAGACGACGACGACGACGACGAACGCGGGAGCGCTCAGCACGCGAGCACGAGCCGCTTGCTTTACCGTGACGACGATGCCAGGAGACGCCGACAGCCCGAGCGCATAGGGTGCTTCGCACCTAAAACAAGCAGCGGGAGTGCAGACTGGCGTCCAGAAAGGCGAACTCGCTACTCGGGACTACGGGTATAGCTGAGCATAGAGTTGCGTGCAAAAATTACGAGAGATAACTCTGGCATGCGACAGCGGCAAGTATGATGGTTCAGTAAGCCTGACAATCATCGGTAGTGCATGGATTTGCCTAAACTTCGTCCTATTGGTTTCAAACCGCGCTGTGACTTTGCAGTTGATTGTTCGCAATTATTGTGCGTCTACGCAGTGACTTATTGCCTTACACTATTTAGAAAACTATGGTTGATTAGAAATTTAGAACGGTATATAAGCGTGATAAACAACGCCACAAAAACACCTGAAGCAACCCGCATGCACGAAGATTGGACAAATCCATGTACTACACCAGCCACAATATAGTAGTTGAGCGATTACAGCGCCGGAGGTCGCCAAATTAAGGTGGCGAGGTGGGTGAGTTGGTTTGGATTCGTTTTAACGTGTGAAACAGCGCAAGGGGGAAACAGGGACAAAAGGATGAATACACAGCAACGCGCGCGCCGTGTTGTCGTGTATTCTTCATTTTATACCCCGTTTCTTTGCGCTGTTTCACACATTATTCGCCCAATCAATGTTAGGAACTCGGTGACGCGAAGGACGCTGAATGGAAGTATACAGAAGAAGAGCCGCCCACGGCTAGCGTAAACACGAGGAGAACAAACAGGTGGCCTGGAGCGAGATGCCGAGAAGGCACGCTTCATAGAAGGTTGTGCTAAATGTGTTAACTGGATCGCTGATCGTGATGTAAGTATCACAGTGATATTTCCCTTGCAACTATATGTAGCTCACGCGGCAGTGAGATTCCAAGTTTTAAGACAGCTGCCGTCGCTTCGCGTTCATTTTATGTCTTCTTTCTGCAACAGTGATTACGCAACTCATCCAGTTTCGTTTTGCAAAGTTTTTCGTCCTGAGGTGCTGCATGGAGCGCTGCGGGATATGATTCACTAAAGTCCCTATAAGAAACTCTGCTATGCCGCACGGACCTATGCTTCACGTTACCGCTTGCTTAATTGACTTGTCTGAAATGAAATATAATAATAATAGTTAAAAAAAAACTTTGCACTATAGTCCGTTTGACAAACTTTATACATTACCCTGGCGGGAGGAATGTTTCTTTTTTCTCAACTTCATCGCTGGAAGACGCATCGGTCAAGCCCCGTAGCGTCAAGTAGGACGGGACACGAAGAGAAGACGCGGACACCACACCCACCGCACAACAGCCGAGTAATTCTAGAGCGCTATTCACAGCATGGCCGCACAGTGACGGTTGAATAAAAAAATTACCAGATAGTGGTCCACAACCAAAATTTTCGTCATTTTGACTATCAATGCTCGCTTCTGTGCAGTGGCGTATAGCCAGATATATTTTCTTCTGGACGAGAAGGGGGTAAGGGCGATGGGGGTGTTGGAGGGGAGGTGGGCGGAGCAGCAAGTAACATTCTGGTACATAGAAATTGCGGGGAAGGGTCCTCTCTCTCTGCTCTATACCCCTGTCTGTCACACCGGGCTAATATTGCCACACACTTGCAGTTTTGCGCACATTTCTCTGTAAATGTAGAAGTGTTGCTTTAATCGCAAATATTAGGTTCAGTTCTGATGATACAAAGCCAAGCTAATCTAGTTTGCATCCTAAACGCAGTGGGCGTCATGGAAGTTCATCGGTTTTTTTCGAATTACGCAAGAGACGTGAAATCAGGGATGCTGCTGAACCACCATTAGCTACAGCTTCTCCTGCGCCGGCAAGCGCGCATCGCTACGATTACAATCTCTCCCGTCCCGCTGTTCTCTGCTCCTGGCTCTCACGTGCCGGCAACGAGCACGTTGCTGGACGGCGTTTGTCGTCTGAGCGAGGCAGTATACTCGACGTGTCCTCGTAGACAGCGAATCCAAGTTCAGCGAGCCGCGTTGCATGTTATATATGTGCCCATCTACGCCGACTTGCTGCAGCGACCGTGTCTCGTTCGTGTTGAATAAGAGTGACGCTGCACTTCGGATTGATTGTCAGTAAACTTCTTTACCGGCCGGGTTTTTCTTCAGAGGTGTAGCCAGGGGGTGGCACACTGGATATTGCCTCCTTCCCACTTGGTAAGCTTCACACTTTGACATAGAGCTCTTTGAAACGTCCAAGGCGGCGTTCTCGGCCGTTTATTTTATTGGATGCAACCATGGTGCCCTACACAACGTTCTGCAGAGAACTCTGAAACTAGTGTCCACGGAAGCTGCAAGCATGGCGGTTAAGCTAGCGTGGTAACGATGTATAGTGCGTGGATTCGCTTAAACTTGGTCCTTCTGGCTTCAAACTGCTTTGTGAATTTGCAAATCGATAATCTTCAACACAATATTGCGTTGTAAATGCAGCGTTTCACAGTGATTACGCATGTGCGCGGAATCTGATTTTATTGCCGTGCTTATAAAACTAGAGCGCTTGAAAATTTAGAAAGGCAAATCGTAAGAAACAATGTCACAATAACGTTTGAAGCGCGAAAATCAGAGAAATCCACGTGTTACCCATCATTTACATGGTAGCCGAATGATTGCATTGCCAGAGTTTCCTCTAGTAATTTTCGTAGGAAACTCTATGGATTCAGCCACTTTCGCGAGGTCTCGCGTGACTAGTGCCGGACGCGTCGGCGTCTACGGGCGGCAGCGTTCCTGGGAATGTGTTAAGACCTGCAGTGTCAAGTGATTGCATCTCCGATAACGCTACTCAAACGCAATTTAACGCTCCCCCATAATACGAGTAACGCGGAACGTACTAGAAATTCTCGTGTAGTGTTTGCTTTGTAATAACAGTGGCGGTTCTTCACGTTCCCAAAGCACGAAAAAGGGGCCATATGGCCACAGGAACGGTGAGGTGACGCTTCCCCGAGCGCAGTGTCTCTAATCTCTCTTTGCTGGCATCGTCGTCGCGTCTCTCCTGACCATCGTTTCGCAATCCGTCGCCGCAGCTATAGCTGGCAATAACATTACGGTCACACGAGGCAACGGCGGCAGTGGCCTAGCAAGAGATGGAGAACTGCAGTGGCGGAGGCACAGGGCGAGGGGAGTATGTCGGCGAGTTTCAAGTCGGCCGCGCCGCGCTGGCAGCTCGGACTGGTTTTGGGGAGGCGGCTTTTTCTCGCGCCTTCCTCACAGACACGCTGCGGACTGCTTGTCGCGTCCTTGAGCCGTAATCGGCTCGGAGAGTCGTCGTACACACATGCCCCATAGAGGGCTTAAGGGGGAGGGATAGGGGGGCGAAGATGTGTGACACCGAAGACGTCGGATGCATGCCACGCTCTCCGGCGGCGCTACAACTAGCGAGAAAAACAACAGGCGCGGCGGCGTTAATTGCGCTGGTCCTTCGTCTGATTTACGCTTAGTTTCTTTTGCTTGCGTTGCGCATCACGTGCCGTTAATTAATGTAACGGTCGCTTCGTAAACGGTTATGAAACGTTCGTCATTCTCCGCGGCAAGCGTTAATCTGGCTGTATGCATGGTTCGAGGCAGTGATGAACGCTTAATCAGCTCGTATTAGAGGACGCCCGATAAATTTTGGTTATTTCGCTTTCCGTGCGCACGTTGCTGCGCATTGCTGCGCATTGCCGATAAACCGACTATTGTGTCTATATAATCTTTTCGTACTTGCTTCAGGAGTAGAGGCAAGCGACCAACAAACGCTTTAAATCGACATGTGTTCAACCGCGTGTGACGCTGACATAATTAGTCGTGTGTGACGTCAGATCGGCCAGGAAATGCCACTACTGTAGACGAGAGCGCCCGCGGACAACGCTTTCATTTTTTTCCCTGAAGGCGTACGTATTTGCCTCGGAGACCGAGTATTCGGCGAATGTTACAAACACACGCTTCTCGTACGCCGCGCTTGTTAAATTAGTATGCATGCTGGTTTATAGGCACCATTTAAGGCGACCAGCACGTCCAGGCGCAGATTTATCGCCGGAAAACGAGCATTTCCTCCCTGCCGGCGTCATCTCGTGCACGAGAAGAGGGCACTGATCTCGGTGCGAGAAGTTGCCTTGACCGCGCCTTCTGTTTTGAGTTTTTTCCGTGTTCCTTTTCCACCAGACTGACGGGCATGCATATAATCATCTGAGCAGTGGGCGAAGAGCCGTCGCACAATCTCTGGTGGATTTCGGACGAGATCGCCACATCCAAGAGATATGCCGTCCTACGCCCCCACGTGTCGCAGTCGCTGCTCGCCCGCCGGCGGACCCTGCGTCGGGAGGATCTTCAGTCGTGAGATGCGTGTGCCTCCGCGTGTCCGTCACGGCGCCGAGATGGCTGAGGTCGACGTTTATAGATACTTTTTTGTTGTTGTTGGCTGAGGTCACCTGTACCGGATACCACATGCGAGCGCCGTGAGGGGCACACGACGGATATAAAGGGCCCAGAGGTGCATGCACGGACTCGCTCGTTCGCCTTTACTCATCCATCATGCTCCGGCAGCGTCAGCGGGCGACGTTACCTCCTTCTCAAAGCTGCAACGCTTGCCGTTTGGTTTTCCTTCGCCTTTAGTTGCGCGCGTCGCCGAATCTCTCGCTTCCCGGGATGAACCCGCGACTGTCACGCCGTTGTTTGTTTGTCTTTTGTGATTTGACTCCGCGCCGTTGCCCCGTCTGTTTTTTATTCTCATGTCCGTTGGCGTATATCTTGACAGTCGGAGACATGCGACTTTAGTGATGGTGAGGCGCGGAATACATTGTAACTTTCAAACACCGTTCGGTACTAGAAGAGAAACTTGCGCGAGTTGGTAGGAATTCATGTTTACGAAAATAATCGTTAGGTAGCAAAGCGCGCTTGTGGATCGTGTGTATGGAGACCTGCGTGAAACTTATTTACTGAAAAGTTTGTATCAGGCGAGCTCTTCAGAAGACTTAATTTTCTCCCTACAGAGTTCTTCAATATTGTTGTGGTGCTTTTTTTTTTTTTTTAACCTGCAGTAGCTTCGGCTTTCAGCAGCGTTAAATGCGCCAAAGAAGACGCAAAGAAATTGTTCGTAGAAGCACCTTGTTGTGGTTTAAGCGAAATGCAAAAAGCAGAGCTCGTCGAATCTGCGCTGTGCAAAAATGTCGCCGCCTATTGCGGAAACTCGTAACTTTGTCCGTACGACAGCACGATCGAGGCAGCTGGTTTTTCCCCTCTCCGCGCGCTCCAACAAGCGCGGGGTTTTCTTTCCGGGCAGAAGGCAGGCACAACACGTATAACATGAGGAATGCTCGAGTAAGCGTGTCTTTGAGCATGGGAGTGCAATCGTGTTTAGGAGGTGCGCCAGGACATCTGTATGCTCACGAAGCAGGCCGGACTCTAGGACGGTAGTGCGAACATGCGGCGGCCAATCGTCATGGCGAACAGATTAGCGAAGCGACCGGCCAGTAGCGAAAATTCCTAACGATACGCTGCGTAGTGACATACTTGTGAACATTACGAGTTCTTGCAGGCTTACGTGCACTTGAGTGTTCGTGCCGTACATGCGAGCTGCTTTCTCACCAAGTGAGGCAACTGCTGCGCGCGAAAGCGACCTTTCTTTATAGACGACTGCGGCAAAGTTGCACGAACATTGTGCAACATTGTGCATGCTGGAAGAATGAATGGAAGAACTCGTTAGAGTGGTTTGCGGGTATAGCGTTATGGCCGGTATATGCTGTTTTATTTGCTAGTTTCTTTCATTATTTCACACCCCTGGTATTGCGTTCTCCGTAAGCCGAGCCAGAATGTTATGTTTGAAATACGCAAAAAGCGTTCTCGACATTGAAAAACTCGACAGTTTTGTCAGCGCGGGCAACTTTTATTTTGCATTATTTAGCTGTGTGGTCGGCAAAAGCACACAAAGGGAGAAACTGGTGGCGGCATATTTTTCTGCGCGCAGTCGGTGGGATACGGCCATCAAACGCGGGGAGTGGACCGAAAATGGAAACTGCTGTCTCCTTTCGCAGTGCGGTTTTCTGGGCCCGTTGCCAGCTAACATTTTAATATTACTTGATCGTTGCTGTTTCTCGTTGCGCGAGCTCCGCCTCGGGTTCTCACTCGGTTGGGCGCCGTTCGTCGTCGGCTCGCAAGATTTCTTTCCCGCCAAGCGTTCTTTCTGTAACGTAATTTGTTCCTCCCAAGAGACGGGACCGCTGGGAAGATTGTATTTGAAATGCTTAGTGGTCTTCGCGTCGCTTGTGTTTTTCTGACATGATGTCCTATCCTTCTTTTCATTGCGAGATTATTATTTTTTTCTTTTCGCAAGAACGGCCGGCGCCCTTATGGCTTCGCCACTTCTTCCTTCTTTTCGAAACGAAGATGTAAGCGGTGGCACGCTTCGGTCCCTTTAATATAGGAATGGGAGTAGCCTGCGCATGCGTAGTGTGGCGTCCAGCGCGTAGGAAGCAGCGCCAGTTTTTTGGATGCATCACTGTCGCTAAAGATCACCGTATGATGACAACAGACACTGAAGGCTGGTAAAGCGTAGCGGAAATTAACTATTTTTCAAGCCGAAGCTTGTTATAACTCACAGATTTCAATTGAGGGCGTCCGTGTACGCAAAAAACTATCATCATCGGCATTGGCTCGAGCGTCGTCGTCTTCTTTCGCAGCTGGTTTGTTGGCGCCCCTCGGTTTGCGCTCGTGCTCGGCACGCGCTCGTGCCACTGCTCCCGCGTTCGTCGTCGTCGTCTGCTTCCACAGCGGGCTGCGTTGCCGCTCATCATTCCAGCGTATAATGTTACTTCTCTTCTGTCGTCGTAATGGGGAGGCCGAATTTACGGGCGTGTGAGCCATTGGGGGTATGAGCCATTCATTGTCTTACGTAACGGACTAATTTAATTTTGAAACAATTTCGTGGAAATCCATCCAGAACGAACGCGCTCGGGAAGGGCTCGTCGTCGACGTGCCGATTCTAGAGTGAGGGCTTCCGAAGCCCAGGCGAAACGTCAGCGAAGAGCCGCCGACCCCGAGTTGCGGGAGCGCGATGTTGAGGCCAAACGTCAGCGTCGTCTAGCGCTCCAGGAACCCGACAGCGGTGGTGCACGCCTCGGCAGCGCTAGCGCCAACTTCCCCGGTGCGACGGTCAGGTTTCAACGCGAGTTTCTCAACCGGAACTTCGGAGCCAGCTGCAGTGCGTCTGAGCGGTTGTTGTTCGAGCACAACGCGGTACTCGTCAGTGCAATTAGTTCGGAGGAACGTGAAGAAACACACGACAAGCTTCGCTTACCCCCATTTCCTCGACAGGGGAGGGGCTACTGAATCACCCCCCCCCCCCCCCCCCTACATTTAAATGTAGAAATAATGAGAAAAATTGAATGGAAGTGCGCTAGAAAATTTATTTATTTATTTAAAGCTTGACTGCCTATTCGATATAGTCATCGCGAGAACTGATGACAGCTACGCGAGGCAAATAATACAAGCGCAAAGTAAGTGGTAGCTACTCTCAAGGTCAAATTCTTATCGCGTCCAGACCTCTTGCCTGCAGGTGGCCGAGAGACGATTTGCGCCTATACGATTTGCGGTGGCACAAGCAAGCGTTGGTAGTTTTGATGTTTTCAAGTGATGCGAATTTGGTACGGTGTCTCTTTCAGCAAGTCTCTGTTACAGGAAATATGAATATTTGCACGTTTGTGGGCGCATGGAAACGAAATAATCTGAGGACGCAAATAGGGTGGTTTCTCGCCTCACGCATGCACCTGCTGTGCATAGAACAGACGTCATATTTAATTAATATTTAAGATCATGTTACGAAAGAACGATGACCGCACTGTTAGGTTTGATATGTTGGGATGGGAGCAAGGAGCCGGCTGTTTTTAGCGCATGCGCTCATATATACCCTTAAGTTTCACTCGAGCCGTCAGCGTCGACACGTGAGAATGCGTGACATGCGGACACTAAGTTTGCTTTCCACATAGTGACTGGCGTTGCAACGGTTCACCTCTACTTTTCTGTACAGGACTCGTATGCCATGATTCGTAAGCAACAGATGTTCCCGTCGGCATCACTTATTCGCAGCTGTTCAAGTTGCAAGGTGGGCGTATGCTAACTTTGGTGACTGCAGCGGAATTGGTGCGCGGGTAGCGCAGCATACAGCGGAGAGGCGGCGTTGAACCAATGCTCACCGCAGCCTACATAGCGGCCGCTTGTGTTTGTTTGTGACTTTGTTTATGAACGCATTGTGGTGCGACTTGTCATTGCATTTTATATTTATATGTTCGTAGGTGTATAGGACTGTGTGCTGTGGATATCTGGCCCTGTGACGTTGTTTCTTTTCATTGTCTTACTACGTGTATTGTTGATATTGTTGTTTCTGCAATGCGAAAAGGAGCAGCCGTCGCCATTAGAGCGTGACCACAACTATTTCTTTCCATTTCAATTAAAAAAAGGAAACAACAACAACAACAACAACAACAACAACAACAACAACAACAACAACAACAACAACAACAACAACAACAACAACAACAACAACAACAACAACAACAACAACAACAACAACAACAACAACAGGAAAGCCGTTACGGCTAGATTGTGCGCTCGTTCATGTGCCTAGTCGTGAAAAGGTTCGTGCACAAGCCCGATTGAGAGAGACGCGCGTATGGACGCGTTGGGATGATTTCGGTAGCTGGTAAAGTAATGGTTGTGAGTAAACCTTTTTGACGTAACCATTTATGTGAGGCGAAGCAAACCCTTGCGATTTGAAAAAAAAAAAAAAAAAATATGATGGCGGATGATAGTTGAGACGATATAGGCATAACTTAAATTACTATTCAGCTGCCACCCTGAGTGACTCGCTGAATGCCTTGGGGAGCCTCATTCAGAACAATGACGGAAGCCTCCCGTGTTTCTGTTGCCTTCCCTGCAGCCTCTACCGGATGCAGTATACTGTATATAGAAGTGACAGTTGCCGTCACTTGGACCCTATTGATTTGGGATCCAAGTGACGATGTCCAAAACCATGTCCGGTGTCCCAACTATTCGGCTCCTGCGTCTTTAACTGATGCGCATATTTCTAATTCGGACATGCCATTGTGCAAGGGCGGTCTGTGAAAAGTCATTTAGGGCTTTTAAAGTTACGAGCTGACCAACCCGACCGCTATCAACAATGCCTAATGGACAGGACATTTTGTGCGTGACTGTCGCAGTATTTGCGTGAATCGGGCCTCCGTGCTTTTATACAATTTTATTCTCACATTTATGCCACTGGGTGGCCCATTTTTGGGAAGACAAACTAGAATTGTTGTAGTCAGCTAGCATGACCTGAGCATCTCACTTCAATCCACTTGGTTGCCACATAGTGTTTAAAAGCAAGCTGTTTAAGGATGCATCGTAGTTTCATGGCAAGCATAAGGGACTGGACGAGGCCTCGCTCAAATGTGAAGTGTGAAATGACGTTAGGTAAATGTGAAAGTCATAAGTGCACCACTGGAGTGTTTTTAATTGAGCGAATTTCATTCACAAAAAATAAAAATAAATTAATTTACTGTAGAGCAGATGTTTGATGTCGGACCCTCACACTTTAAAAATTAGCAAAGGTCGCTAAACCACCCATCAAATTTACAACTGAATCTCGGAAGCAGAAACAGGTATCAAAGTTACGTAAAGCACATATTTTTGGAGACTTAAAGCGGTAAAAGTGTTTTTGATGAAAAAATTGATTTTTTTTTCTGTTGGCGCTGAAAGACAGAGCTTTTCTTTATTTTTACAAAACTTGTTCACGTACGGTAAAATGAAAGATTCGTCATTAGTAAGTACTGTGAGCGAAGTAAGACTTCTTCGTCTCCTTACCGCTCTCTATTAACATTCGTGTGCAGCTTCATCAGCCACGTAAATATGTACACTTAGATCACGTATGCACGAGCCAAATGGTCTGAATTTATCAAAAAGATGCAGCTGGTCTCAAACTCCTGGCGAGTCATGCCACTAAGAGCGTGACTATAAGTACTCGTACAATGGATACTTGGATCTGTGCCGGTTTCCTTGTCACGTCTCATATGTCCTGTGTAGCGTGTTTATGTTTGCTTGTATGATTTGTTACAACCGCACCCAGTATATTTTACTCTTTCACACTCCATGATACTCCAATAATGATGGGAGTACACGTTACTCCCATGAAGAAGCCAACTATGTAACAAAATGTTTATTGTATAATCACGGACAACGACATGAACAGAAAATATTGATGAAACGATCCAGTAAAAGTGCGAAACAGAAAACAGAAGAAAGCGAAAATGTTGTTAATAGAATTGTCATACTTTCTATGATATTTTTTTCCACAAGAAGAATGTTTACAGTGTAGCCTTTAATTCCTCGCCGTGAGGGACCCATTGTATGTACTACCTTTGTGAATGTGACTTTTGCAAAGCACGTGATTGAGGCACCAGTTTCACGTTAACAGCGAATTGGTATGTCCATTGAGGTTCATTGAAATCCTCCATCTGCTGCAGTCCATGTTTTGCTTTATATATGCTGATCACAGCTTCACTGACATCATCATAATTTTTGTGAAAACATACGGAGGTTCTCCATCCAGATTTTTTTTTATTTCCCGTAAATATTTTAACAAAAAATGTATGAAAACTAGACGAAATGGACTTTGCTTTACGACAGCACTGAACGAGGACATAAATACATTCCTTGTAAGAGATCACATGCGCATGAAGCCATCCATTCTCATACTGCGCGAATCGTTCTCTAATCTTCGAGCCTCGTTCCGCGATTAGCTTTGAAATTGCGCCAGATGGGGAATTTGCCACACTTCGGGAAGCACCGTCCAATTGAATTTCGCCATTGCCTCCGACGCTTAAAGATGAAATTTCTTTCAATTTCTGTTGGGACGCAAGCGCGCCGGTAAAACTGACTCCTTTCTAAGACGTCTAGGTTTGTGCGTACGAATTTTCACAAACGTTTGCTCACGATATTCTTACTTTCCCTTATTTCACCACTAGTAAATTATTCACGCCGAGCGTATAGATTTTAATGAGTGTCTCACACTAATACTAACATTGGTGCCGTCGGTTTTGAATACTTTCACACCTCCGTATGTATGAAACATGAATACTACGAACTGTAAAATTTGACGTGATTAGTTTCGTTTCAGGATGTCAAATATTTACTTTTTCGGGCACCTCTCGTACGTCTTTAATCACGCATCTTGAAATACGGTGTGCCTCGTAATCGGGATCAGAGTTGACCGCCTGGGGCTGTTATGGTGTGACGGTTATTTCGTGCCATTACTTTTTCAATATCAATGGCCGCTCTGGACTGGCCGATTCTGGCGATAACGTAGGTGTACCGCTTTCGGGCCACTAGACCGAAGGTCGGATAATCGAAATTCAACAGAATCGTTACGACATCCCGCGCCTGTACTTCCTTACATGTCGTGCCGTTAGTTGTACGTCCTTGAGGTTTTGCTGTCCGGCCTACGGTTACGGTCGTGAGCAGAGCCCTCGACCTCGCCTTTAGCTGTCCATCGCTTCGAGCGCGACGGAATCGTGCGAAGTCTGAGGCGGGAAGACAAGGGGCAGCGGACGCAACACGAGATCTGTAGCTTGGCCTCTGCCGCTACAACCGCTCGTTCGGGCTTCGAGTGCAGCGGAAGTGGGCGTTTCTCGCGAATATTCTGAAGGTCGTGGAATAGTTTTCGGTTTTTGAGCCGTGTCAACGGTACGGGAATGCACTGCCGCTGCTCAAAACCCTACGGCGCACAATTACAGCGAACACTTAAGTTGATCCCGATGCGTTTCGCGAAATAGCGTCGCCCGTCTGCGGCTGTTCATTGAAATGTGCAAATGAAACAGCGTGGACCGAGGCCCGGCTGCCGCGGTGGTATAGTGGCTAAGGAGCACTGCTGCTGAGCGCGAGGTCGTGGGTTCGATTACCGACCGCGGCTGCTGCCATTCGGTGGAATGCAAAGATATATAGGTGCACGTTTTGTCGGGTTTCGTTTGGGAATCGTCCACTACGGCTTCTCCGATAGCCTGCAGTACAGCTTCGGGACGCAATTAAGCCTCCATTAGTTAGGAATTATTATTCATGTATAGGCTCTTCATGGTGTTTGACCTCACACCCTGCATCTTCGGAGGTGTCTCGGGTCGAAATGCGAGCGTCGGGCTCTGCTGCTCAGGGTCCAGTGTTCTCTTGATGCAGTGGTTGATGCGTAGTTGTCGCCTTTGAAGAGAACGTCCTGTGTGCGCTGGGGTTCTCCCAAGGACGCACCGACTGCATTGAGATAGCTGTAAGCTCGTCGCCGCGAGCGGCGCATGCAGGAAGTTTGTGGCGCTCTTGACACGGGCTGCTGGAAAATCGCCATTAGCGGACAACTCCGCCCCTTCGTCCGCAGATTGAGGCTTTCTGAGCGGGAAGCTATGCTGGCTATCAGCTGCAGCTCCATTGTATGCAGGAAGCTGCAACGATTTTAGCGCAATTGAGAGGGAAAGCGGTATATTTACTGTGTAGAGTATTAAAGAAGTTCGCCTGCGTTTAGTGAGAGGGCTTGCCCGCAGTGTGAAAAGCTCCGATGTGCGATCTTGCGCCCGAAATGAATATAGACTGCGCGCGTTTATAGCGGGGTGTGCGTAATATGTGTACCTCGGTCGCGTATATATACAAAGGCGCTCTGCCCATATACTAAACGTGCTTTGCATGGTCGTTGGATATTCGCGTTTTATTTGTGGGTGTATGTGCACCGCATCCTCATTATGTATGCGTCGACATGGCTGAAGAGCAGAGTCAGTGCAGTGAGTGCCGTCCTTTGTCGTGCCGTTCTGGGATGCAGCGATCAGTCGGATCGTGCCAATTATGGGTTCAGCCCTTGCCCAGCGCAATTAACTGCTTAAGTAACTTAGCGCAGAGAAGAAAAGCAGTTGAATCTGATCTTCCCTCATTGCCGAGTGCCGGTCCACAGTGGTATGTGTATTATCTTGTTCGTCCATCCTATCGTGGCATTCACTCGGGCTTCCCCGGTACAGTACTTTTATCGCCCACTGCATGCAGCATCCGCTATGTGCCGCACGCATAAGAGCATTGGCCATATTGCGTCATATTGAACGGAAGGATTGCAGCTGTCGCTCGCCGATAGAGGGCTGGGTTTCGGCCTAGTCACTTGACTTTCTAAATATGGCTTGCTTCCTTGAGATGTTTCCTCCATCTTACGGTGACGGCTCTCTCGGGGAACATCAGCTGCATTAATTCGCGGCGTCGTTGTAGCGGTTTCCTGATAATGATCATCATCATGTCGTGATGCCCACGATAAAATAAAATGCGTTTGGATTCATTGAAGAGATGAAGGCATTTCCTGTAGAGCGTTTTTTCATGGGCGTCGCCATATTGCGTACGCAGTGGCGCCATCTATATGCAGTTGGCATGCTTGCTTGAGCGAGCGCTTCGTGTTATATATGCCAGGTATACACGCTATAAGTGGCAGTTTCTGGTGGTTGTTTCCGCGTCGCGCGATCTATTTAGTATATCATGGCGTCTTCTACATGGAAAAGGGTTCTGTGGGACGTACTGAAGCGATTTTGGTCGCGATGGCCGGATTTCCTGCGGCGTTGATGAGGCCGGAGAACTCATCGCGATGTGTGCGCGCGTGTTCGAGCCTTCAATCAGCCTCGGAAATCAGTGTTGTATTTCTGAAAATTCGTTTCAGTGATGTGACCTTACTGCGGTACTCTCACTGTAATTCTATGCTGTGATTTAGCAGCAATTAGTAGTTCTGAAAGATATGACGGTCCCAACAGTGTGAGTACTGTTCTGCTGTGAAATAAGTTTAGTGCTGTTAACTTTGACAGGCGTTCAAATTGTTATCTTTAGATACATTGAGCGACTACCTCGTTTGTTGGATGAGGTTTCCGCTCACGAATAAACTAGTTCTATGTTTGTAATAACAGCATACCGTACAGCGTGAATTAAACTTGTCGAGTGGTCGAGTGATCGTGTGCGGACTACGCGAGCGTCCCAAGCAGTGGGACGCTCGCTTGTTCTATATAACGCATTGCCCAAACGTGCGGCATGACCATACGGGGTCTTATTGCGACGTTATATAGCACGTTTTCTTTCTTTCTTTTTTTCTCGTGAAAGAAGAGAATGAGAACCGATTTTTTTCCTGTCTTGTTCGTCTCGTCCTCTACAACGCACTCACCCGTCTTATTTACGGAAACTGCGTCCTAACAAATAGCTGCCGGTTTCTTTTTATGCGATGCCCTTTGGATATTACTGTTCTACAGGACAAAACGGCAATCACAAAGCACCAAGCTTATATGTATCATGCTGGTTTACCAACCGCAGTGATCGCTGTGCTGGGTAACGCCATCGGCCACATACAGGAGGCTAGCTTAGACATAACATCGTAATTTCAAGTCTGCTAGACACGAAATGCGTGAGAACGATGGTGGTGGCTTACGAAAATATTTTATAACGATTGGCGCTTTGATGTTTCGGGGTTGCATTGGTTGGACCGTACACGAGCGTGCGATTTTATGTTTTAGTTCCCAAGCCAAGCGATCAGATAGTGAGATTATTTTTTAAATTCACGCTGGCAATTCACAGACGCCGGTTCTCTTCGTCGAGTGAAAACCGATAGAGCCAAAATAGTTTTCAACACGTACATACACGGCTGCTGATGATGCGCGTCGCCATGTTCGAGCACTCCAAGAGAAATTTCCGCACATTGTAGTTACCGCTGCACCAAAAGGCTACGCAGTGGTTTCCCGACTACCTTGTATGAACTGACATCGCATAAATTTCACGGAGAACGAGCTAAAACATCTCCAAATCGGTCCGCAGCACGCGACAGGAACACACGCGAGCCAGCGAGGAGGAAAGGCTCGCCGCGCGTCCTTTCCTCCTCGCCCAATGAAAAGGTCAATACGCCTGCGTCGAATTTATCAAGAGTGACGATTCAGCGAAATGTACCACACCATACCACACTATGGGACATTCGTCCCTTTAGTACGAAATATGACGTATACCATCACGATAAAAACAGTGCACACTGATGGAAGACTTAATTATTAATTAACTTACTTATACATACTGCATCCTGTTTTCTGTATGGTTAAATCAGAAGTATTAGTTCGCAAACCGCCCACCTCGTTCAAGTTTGATGCAAAACACACACATCGTGTGGCGCTAGCCTGCGTTAACTGTGACAAGCGCCTGTGAGGAGATGCGAGTTAACGTCTGGTCATATGGCTGACGATAGATAATGCTCACAGTTGAGCATTGGCGCGTTGTGAGTAAAACTTGCAATGTTTGTCTGCTTCCCACCAACAATTTGAATACCGTTCGTTCCGGCTGTTTGCGGAGTATATGAATCCTGGCAGGTCATTTGTGGAGGTCACCTGCGTGCTTAACAACGAGGTTGCATCGTTTCATTGTCAAGCTTACTGTCCACTATTTAAATGTTTATGTCGGTTGACACAATATATTACGATGCTTTATTTGCTCTAAAAGGTATTTGAGTTTACCCGCTGTTACGTTTGGCCGAGTTGGGTTCCAAGCCGGGAGAAGGAAGAACGTACTTTTAATGCGGCATGCTTGCCGAAAGTAGGTGTACAAAAGAAGCCGCCAACGGCGTGATCCGCAGTCCTTTATAAAGGAACGCCGTGATCAAAGGGCGAGGGAAAACATCAGCGCACATGCGCGAAACAGATTATCGTCCGGAACAGATGAGCCATACTTGGGCGCCGGCTGATAAGCGGTGCGCGAACGCAACACCGCACAGTACCGCGCAATTGTGGTTTTTCAAAAATGCACCTCTCACGCGCAGAATACATTAGAAGGCTATACGTAAAACATGTCGCCGAGGCCTGTTTGGGTAAAAAGGAGGGGATAAGGTGAAATACGGCTCTCTATCCATTCAGGCACGCATGCACAAGCGGTACGGGAGTTCGCTTTCAAACGACGCTGCATCCTGCGAATTTGAGAGCAACGATAAGCCGAAACAAAGGGCATTGGAGATGGTTATGGAAGATCCGCGTCGGTCTTAAACCGGGCACACATCCGTAACAGAGGAACTCACAACAGTCTATAAGGAACTTTTGGGCGAATGCCGAAAAGCTTGAAATCCGAAAGGACAGCTCCGATGCCCCGGGGCGCAGACGAGGTAAAAGGCGCCGAGTCTTCGAACTGCGATCACTGGTGCGATCGACTGCATCCACCGAGAGGCAGGTAGTGTCGGGACAGGGAAAAGGGAGTCGCAGTAGAAATGAAGAGACTCTCTAGACGGTAGCTTCAGGGCGTGCGGCGTTCTCTTGCCTTCAGTCCATTCGGAAGCTTTTTATGGCATGCTAGCGCCAGAAACCCTCGGGTTTTCCGTGAAGCCAATCTCTTTAGCCATGTTTTCAGCGTAGTATAGACGGTTGTTTAACCGTCTATGCACATGGCTGCTCCTTGCGGTTGGTGCGCTGTACAAGTCGCGCAGATGCAATATTTGTTGGCTGTTTGTGCTGTCTATTTTGCTCGCTGTTTTGCGGATTGTTAGGATTTTGTCAAGAATGAAATTATTCGTGCGCTCGGGGGCTCGTCTTGCGTATAAAACGTTTTCGAGGAGAGGAAATAAGCTTTCACTTTAAACGAGCGATAGTAGGTTCGGGGGACACTACAGGGGCGGTTAAGTCGGCCAGTGTTCCCTTGGTGTTTCGCCGCGTAATGGATACTCGTTTGATTCTTTAGTCTTCACAGCGTAGTTTGCTAGTGAGAACCAGGGATATGTTTCTTTAACTGGGGACAGCTCGATATATGGAGAAGGAAATGAAAAAAAAGAAAAAGAAAATGCAAGTTTTATCGCTTTCAGACGCAGATGTCGGACTGACGCGGCAACGTGCTTGATGACTGCGATGGTTGTTCAAACTCGTTGTGTACGCCCTCTCCCTGTAGGCACGCGACCAAGGTGAGGACTTCCGTGCAGGCTTCCTTGTGTGAGGTCGTGGGAATTGCCACTCGAAGGACGCACTTTGTCGGGAAGTGATGTTGTGGGTAAATCCCACGCTCTGCAGTTACTTGCTGTGCCTCAAGCACATCATGTGCGCGGCAGCTGTATATGTAGATGTAGCTTCTTGGATTTAGTGGCACATACTCACTCTGGGCGATTGGCCAAGAGCCGGGTAGTTCGAAATGAAATAATAAATAGATATGTAAGGAATAAAAAGCAAAACAAGAACTTTCTGTAGCTGCTGGTTTACCGCGTCGTCGTCGTTGTCACCTGGTTGCTTGGCTCGAGACCATAGCTCTCTGATTGAAGTCGCGAATCGTCTTGCATTGCGCTGATAGCGAGCTCCGTCAAGCCTTGCGCGTCGCTTTACTGAAGTTTTGGAGCATATCGCAGCTAAGACGCCGTGTATAACGCGTATAACTCGGGCTTGTAGCGAGCGTTTTTGCGAAGCGAAGCTGTTAGATTGTCGTTGGCACTAACCCCGATCTCCCCTAATAAGTACACAGTGAGTAGGGCTTTCTAATACGGCCTGGGCCGGTATTTTGTAGCGATGCCTTTCCGGTGCTAATGCCTTTTCGCGCTTATCGCGCTTTGTCAGTCGTCAGAGCGACGGTCCGCTCGCGTTATCAACGGGATCAGCCGGCCGTGAGCGGTGGATGATAAGACTAGTATAGAATAAGTCATAAGGCATCGCTACAAAATACCGACACAAATACGATTTCTTCTCCGATGATATTCCTTTACGCACTTTTCGCGCTTAATCAGTGGTCTGAGCGACGGGACGCCCGCGTTATCAAAGCGATCAGCCGGCCGTGAAGGGTGGATGATAAGAGTGGCATATAATCGAGCGGAAGGCATCGCTACAAAGTCGCGGCCCTGATCTGCGCATTGCAGAACACAAGAAAACAAAACACGGCATCGTGCAGGCATTCACATGACGTGATCCGTGCTCGCTTCCTCGCATTTCTTGGCCACAGCAGCAAAGTAGCCGGGATTTGTGGCCGGATCAGACTGTGCATCCTATAGATAGTATTCATGTGACGTCACGCAGCCATATCTCACCGCGCTGGTACCCTAAGATAGCGACTACGATGACGTTAGTGCAACGTATTATCACGCGCAAACTGTTTTGCTTTTTCACGGCGATTGTTTTTCACTGGTTTATCATTGTTATCGCTCTGACATTGGACGCAAGACGCGCTTTTTGTTGCTGTTTCACCGGTTTATTATTGTTATCGCTCTGACGTTCGACGCAAGACGCGCTTTTTGTTGCTGTCATGTTCATTGCTTACGCCCCTTCTCGACCTGCTGGTACCCTAATATGGCGTCCGTGATGACGTCCGTGCAACCTATGTATAGAGGCCTCGAAGACGCTTTTTCGGAATGGAGAGAGACAGAAATGCCGCGCTGGCTCAGGCGCAGTTTCTGACTTGTAAGAAGAAGACGGTGGCCGTCCACAGAGCGGATCTGGCAAGCTAGAGATAACGTACTACATAAGAAAGGTAAGGTTCTGGTCCGACGGCGCAGATCGCTTGTTTATGCGCGCCGTATATGGAGGCCTGTTTTTTTTTTATTTTCCTTTTATTTTTTTTCTTGAACCACGCTCGCTTCCCAACTGCTGCGGCGAACAAATTCTATAAAGAAATAAACTACGGGCTTTCTTTTCGCTATCGTCTTTAAACTCTTAGTAAAAAGCACACACGGCTAAGTAAGAAGCTTTTAAAATACCAGCATTCTTTAGGCTTCAAAGAAGCTATCAAGTTCTTGGTGGCAGTGGCGGTGGTGTGCAGGGGACGATTATCAGGCATACGTATAAGTTCGCACGACGTAGGATTGTCTGGGCTCGATCACAGCGAATTCGTAAGGCTGCTTATACGGACTGTATGGAGACATGCACGGGAACAGGTGGCTTGGGTTTGTCGCTAGGTGTGAAATTCGCGTTGTACTAAACGATCGCAAGCGTGCTCCATTACCACACGCGCTCCTAATAAAAATGAGTAAACAAGAAGACTACATCAATGTAATCAACAGTGGGCGAACAGGAAGAGGAGACTCAGTCCGCAGAGCCAACGTTTCGACAAAGGTCATGGCAACAAAGCAACACACGATGAGTGCTCGTTTCATTCTCAATACTTAGTCTTCTCTCTCTCTCTCGGTATTTACCATCGCTATGCACCACTCCTGCCGCTGTAAAATACAAGTAATATTTGCTCCGGGTAGGACTGATTATATTTGTATTTCCTGGCGTGAACGCAGCGCAACGCATCGAAGTGCGCGAGTAAAATATACCGCGAGACCTTTCACGTTTTGGGGAACGCCGGTTCATCCTTCCTTCGAAATGTGGGCTGTACAGCCTTTCCTCAGAAAAAGTTGTGCAACCATGGCTTCGCGACAGCGCGAGTCCGTGGAGTTTTCGTTATTCGCTGTGTCTTTTTTTTTTTGTTCTTGTGTTCTCAGTATTTTCCGGTGTCTAACTGCTTCTGTCCCGCCTTGGCTTGATGTTTTGTGCTGGGCTTTGAATTTATCTGTCACTCAAACATGTAAATGTTTGGAATAATAAACATCAACCTGCGAGTGAACTGAGCAGCGCCCAAGTATTTGCACGGTGTGCGATTCCTGTTTATCTTATACCTTCCGAGAAGTCGACGCTGCAGCCGGTAGTTTGGATTTTGTCCGTTTTCTGTGGCCTTTACGTGCTTCGATCGCTGTATTTGAATCCTTGTCTGGCTCCTCTTATTGCGTTTATTTTCGGCCCAACGTTTAGATCTTATCCTGCCGTGTCAGCATTTTGACTTCGTAGCGAAATAGCAAGTTTAGGGGGGAGCATAACGGGCACAAAGAGGGGAGCGACTGAGGGGACCTTTTTTATAGAAGGTGCTGAAAGCTGGATCGGCGCATGGCCTCCTATACTATGTACTTTCATATAGGGGGATCTGAACAAACACACTGCTGGAGCTCGCAGTGCGGAAATGGCCGTTTCCTTTTTGTTATTCATCCATTTTTTTTCCACAGTCGTCATTGAAGTTTTGAGGTTTCAGCTTCAGGTGAAAAGCGAAGTATATAGAGCGTGCACCTTTCGGAGAGATTTTGACTGGGCCTTACACACATATCGTTTTGATTCCCGAAACCTGGAATATAGAGCGTTGCAGCTTTTATGTGGTCTTCCGTTTTCTTTTTTTAACTGTTTTGCTGCAACGCTTCAAGGACGAGTCAATTGTTTCACTTTGTCGCATTAAAGAGCCGCAGACCGAACAAAGGCTGTGTAGCGTGCGGGCCACTTTTGGTCCACGGATTAAAACTAATATCGTAAGAGCGCGCCGATGCGAGAGGCACCACAGGTTCCAGGCGGGTCGGCTTGCCAGCCTGCGAGTCGAGTCCTCGAAAAGGAGCAAACACAATCGGCAAGCTAGGACCCGAGGCGGTGGCATCCGGCAGCCCCTCTTATTTGCCAATTTTATTTTGATTTTACTCTGTACAGAGTGCAATACCTTTTAAAAGCCCCCCCCCCCCTCCCCCCCTCGTGTCCCCCGAACAGGAAGTTACCGCATTTCTTTTGTGCGCTTTCGGCACCGGCGTTCACCGGGCCACTTTGAAAGCGGCAGCAGCTCTGTTTGATCGCTGGCTTTCGCGTGTTTATTCTTTGCATTCGCCGAGTCAATATTTGTGCGTGTTTTAGCTCCATTCCGTTCTTTCGCTCTCTTCCTTTCTTGGGAGTCTGCAGTGGACGCCGTTCAGACGTACGTCCGACTGTGTCGCTTCTCGAGTGCCCGCGACGTACGTTACTGTTAGTAGCGTATTCGAGGAAGAGAGAGAGAGAGAAAGGAGGGCGAATTAAATTGTTAATGAAATGCTATGGGAGGTATACAACGTGAACTCGACATCTCTCCTGAGCGAAGAATGTGCGGCCTATATTGTGAATAAGATAACGATGCCTATAGGATACGTTTGTTCCCTTATTTCGCGCTCTGAGATAAAGTAGCAGTTTTGTTGTCGCACGTAGCTTGACTTGTTGCACTCATTGTAAAGTTTGAAAAAGCAAAGAGCTGCCGCTGGCATTATAGTATACTAAAGCGTTTTTTAGCGTCGATGTGGCACCCCTGCCGCTACACATTGAGAGGCGGTTCAAGTTAGTGGGTGGCGAATGAAGTCATCTGTAGTTCTTTGTTGATGTGCTAAATGCTCCGTAGGCGGTAAGTGTGGCTGCATCTACCTCACGGAAAGTAATTGTGATCTATAAAGTTTTTTGAGACACGGATTTTACAGCGAAGCTGGTATAACAGCATTGTAACCAGGCCTAAGCGTGCAGAAGAGCGTTCGCATAAAGTAAGTGCATAGCAAGCGTCCGCGACCAGTGCAAGAAAACCAGAGGTTGCATTAAGACAAAATTTTGCAGAAAACATAGGGCGTTTTCAGTGATATGCAGACGAAGTTGTAAAAACCTGCATTAACTTTGGAAGTCATGATATTGCCATTCTCGTTACTAATAATAATAATAAAAAAAGAAATCTTCTGGACGTTCAGAACCATGCTTTAAGAAAACTAGTATTCGGATCGGAACGATAATGATAACGCTTTATTATCTATGGATGGTTGATTGACCTAGGGTGTAGATGGATATAGGGGAGTTGCGAAGTGGGCCAGCCGATCGGAATAAAATTACTTGGGAAGATACGAAAACAAGGGGAAGTTGGGGCAGCCACAATCGGACGTACCCACCGTATCGGTCCTTCTTCAACACCAACCGCCAGGAGGCCAGATACCCAACATTTGGGGAGGGCTCTCGTCGCAGTAGTTGGAGCCCGCAGCAGACATGACGGAGAGACGAAAGCTATATCTATAGATGAAATCCTGCGTATTCCTTGGCTGCGTACTTGCGTGCGTAACAATGACTGCTATTTCTTGGCTTTCTGTGTATTGATCGACGATCTGTCTGCTTTAATGGCCACTTGTATATTTTAATATGTGTATAAGTTGTAGTATTGTGTTCCTGCTTTAAAAACTGTTCGTGTAATCCCCGCGCCCTTTACTCAATGCTCCTTCCGCGGTGCCTGTAAAGTATTGTAAATAAAGATATGAAGTTAAATGATAAACTTTAGAATTTTGCAGGAATACTGAGGACACTGCACATAATTTGCGAATGAGATTTCAGTTGCGTGGCTGAATTAACAAAAAAAGAGTTACCGTTTACTGCGGTACACCTGGCACTTCTTAAGAAGTTGTGTAAATAAATTAAAAACTCGCTATAAGCATGTGAATAGATTTAGAGCTGAAACTTTGCACATGCATCGTCGAACCTATCAACGAGCCAATGCGGGCATTGAAAATAGCTTTTCAAAATTGGAAGTGCTCTTAAGTGCTTTAATCAGAGCTGCATGCACTCGGTTTAGAAAGAGCCATCACGTAAGCAGCGCGTATCGCAGCAACGATAGTAGTCAAAAGGCGTGGTGCGTCATTTTGACATATTCTTTGGTGGGCAGGCGTCGTGTAGAGCTCCGCTGGTTTTTGATCAGCGACTCTGCATATTGGCGTAAGTCTGCCAATTAGCTTTCTTTCTTTCTTTCTTTCTTTCTTTCTTTCTTTCTTTCTTTCTTTCTTTCTTTCTTTCTTTCTTTCTTTCTTTCTTTCTTTCTTCTTTCTTTCTTTCTTTCTTTCTTTGAGCAAGTACCTTGATAGCAGATGTCTTGTCTCACGTCTTGACCGAACCCGTCTCCGCGAGCAACGTCGTTGTCACTGTTGGTTCCACCACCCACACTCTTCGCCTTTCGTGGTCGTTTCGGTTCTCCTGTTGACATAGTTTTTTGGAGCGTAGAGACTATGGTGCTCGAGTGGTTGAGAGAGAGAGAGAGAGATTTGATGGGAAAGGGCACTATTTCTGCTTCCCCGCAGGGAGCACGGCACAGCATCCACTCGAATGGGCAGCCTGCACTTGCGGCCTTTTGACCTTTCGTTCTCCTCGCCTGCCTCCTTTTGTCCAGTTGCTAGCAACGGTGAGGGGACGAGCACATTGGTTCTGTTGAGGCCCTGCGGTTGCACAGTGAATGACGAAAAGGGGAGTTTCTTGTAGAAAATCGAACGGCGTCGCAATGCTGACGTTCAAAATACATGTATTTACCGGGATGGTCCATGCAGCCAGGTATTCCAGTGCATTAAGCGTATTTTGTTCCAAGCCACGCCGCTACAAGAGCGGCATGGTTAGTTTTTTTTTATCCAGACACGCACGGACTACTACCACCCGCTGCGGTAAGTAGCCCAGTGGCTATGGCGTTCTGCAGCTGAGCACGTGGTCGCGGGTTTGATTCCGTGTTGCGGCGGCCACATTCCCATTTCATATACTGCGTTTTGGATTCGTGTAAAAGAATATGCCGCGTGGCGAAAATGAATCTGGAGCAAATGAGCATTGGAATCGTGGCCACCTCCGCAAGCCTTGAAGCCCGTTGTCCCTGTCACCCCACTACAGGGTAGTGGGAAAAGGAGGCAAAATAAAGATCGTCCAAAGTCCGACATCTCGCATAAACAACTGAGCCTTCGACACAGTTCAATCAGTCTAGGAAAACAGAAAAAAAAGAAGACGCAAAACTGTATGAGAACGAGCGCAGTACATGAAAATTTGAACGTGAGGGTATATGTTGTGCCTAATATTGAAGTCAAATCCTGTCATAAGCGATAAACTTGCAACACACTCAATGGCAATACGGCAAATTAGAGCACGAAAATACTCAATATACTGAGACATCCAAATCAGATTAAACATATACCAAGTGAACATTGATCAGTATATGCTGCACTACAAAGAGAACTAGTGAGGTTGCTGGCTACAAAAAAGTCCAAGGATGAGACCAAGTTTGCTGTGATTGCATCTTTTGTGGGGCCCTTGTCGAACGAGCCTCTAACTTGTGAGATCTGGCCATGTAGACGGACGCTCGAAGTACCAAAGCGGAGTGGTCTCAGCGCAGCTGTATTCTTTCTTGACCACAGCGCCCACAAGGCCAAGGCTCGCTGTGTGAGCATACCAACCGATGTGTCCGTGACGTCAATGCTGACGTTGTTCCAGACTTCAGCGCATAATGAACACCGCTTCTACATTCGTTCCTCTCGATATGTCAAGCAATTCCCGTCGTATAAGGACAGCGCTGGATACTTTCCGATCAACATGTATAGGCTTTTTGTATGTTTGCGGCGCCCGAGAGCCCCGTGGCATCTTTTGTTTCCTGCTTTGCATGGGTTTGCTTGCAGGCTGCTCAGATGGTTCGGACATGTCGCGTCGTCGGAAAAACTTGGCATTCACATCCTTTGGCTGTGTAGAGCCCCTGCATCGTTTCCTTTCTAGTTTCCTTAGCGATCGGGCAGGACAGAGGGCGATTGTGCACGAAGCGAAAGGAGAGAGCGCGCGATAAGGTCGCTTTGCGTGAAGGAAATGCCAGGCCCGTTGGATCGCGTCAGGAAATGCGGGAATAGCCGACTCCATTTAGGGAATTGGACAGCTCGCTGACGCCCCGAAGAAGTAGTGGAAGGCGGCGAGCTTGTATGTCTGTGTCGAATCAGGAGGAGCAGGGTGTTGTGGTGCTGGTGGACGTGGTGGAGGTCACGTGGGCTGCTTCTTTTTTTTCGTGTGCTTATATGTAGTATGATCTTTTTATGCCCGTCTCGCGTGTCCGTCGTGAGGAAAATGTGACGATGTTCTTTGGTCGTTGGAAGCTGCGGGGAAATGGAAGTCTTGGGATTCACCGTGGTTGTCTCGTTCCTTTACTTTATTTTATTATTTACTTTTTGCCTTATTCGGATTTCCGCGTTTGCCCTTGTGCTGCTGGCAGAGGTCGAACATGCGTAGACCACGCGCAGGGCCCCAGGTTCTTGCGCTGTCGCAAATGGCCATTGATGAGAGAGCGAGTGAACGAGGGCATCAACAAGCAGTTCTTGAGCTCGGTTTTTTCGTTCCTTGCCGTCTGCCAGCTCACTATAGAACAGACCCGGGTTGGGATGAAATAATCGGAGCTTGGAAAATCAGGGGCCGAATTCACACAGATTTTCGTTCGCAAGTGATTTTTGCTATTGGCTTATACCACCCTCACTAATAATTTGTGCAGCACCGTTTTTTTTTTTTCTAATGGGTAGAGATGATCCCTGGCCTGCATGGTGCTCGGTTCTCGTGGGGGTTCACATCTCGAAAGGGTGCCCAATGGAGATTTCCCGAGTTGTCTCTGGGCGCCTCTTGTCCAACCACAGACGGCCTTGTTGAAGAGCATCCGCCGCGGCTGTGGGAGACAAGTGCTGCCGCCGGGTTCCTACCGGTAAAATAGGTATACAAGCGCGCGCTCCCCGCCTGGTGCCATTATGGGACCTCAACGCTTGTGAAAAGGTGTTTATACCGAAGGCGTCCCCACCTCAATAGGTGCATTTAGGGCGCCACATGGGAAACTGTCGCCATGGGAGCGGCCCAAACTTTTTTTTTTTTTTTTGTGCTCGCGAGGGTTTCGACGGGAATTTAGGGCGCAGGCTCCTTTCCCAAGCGTATTCATCATCATCAGCCTATACTTATGTCCACTGCAGGACGAAGGCCTCTCCCTGGGATCTTGATTTATCCCTGTCTTGCGCTACCTGATTCCAACTTGCGCCTGCAAATTTCCTAACTTCATCACCCCACCTAATTTTCTGCCGTCCTCAACTGCGCTTCACTTCTCTTGGTATTCATTCTGTAACTCTAATGGTCCACCGGTTATCCATCCTAAGCATTACATGGCCTGCCCAGCTCCATTTTTATCTCTTAATATGTCAACTAAAATATCGGCTATCCCCGTTTGCTCTCTGATCCACACCGCTCTCTTCCCGTCTCTTAACGTTAGGCCTAACAGTTTTCGGTCCATCGCGCGGTCTTTAACTTGTTCTCAAGCTTCTTTGTTAACCTCCAAGTTTCTGCCCCATATGTTAGCACCGGTAGAATGCAATGATTGTACACTTATTACCCCTGATGAAAGCCGAACGCTAGGCCGGGGTACACTTGTGCCTATTTGAACCAGTGGGTGCCGGGCAGCAGTGAGAATCGAACCCATAACCTCCCGCAGCCGAGGCGGGCGCTCTACAACTAGGCCATGGCCAACCATCTTGGAGTGTGGATAAACAATGGGGCTGAGTACCTAACGGAACATGAAAAATATGTGACGGCTAAAGGTAGCAGAAATGCAGCTGTGATGAAAAATAGGGCACTGTGGAATTACAATAGGTACGAAGTGGTGAGAGGGATTTGGAAAGGGGTGATGGTCCCTAGTTTGACTTTCGGCAATGCGGTCCTGTGCATGAGATCAGAGGTTCGAGCAAGGTTGGAAGTTAAGCAGCGAGGGGTAGGTAGACTGGCTCTGGGAGCACACGGAAATACACCAAATCAGGGGGTACAGGGTGACATGGGATGGACGTCATTCGAGGGCAGGGAAGCCAGCAGCAAGATAGAATTTGAGGAGCGATTGAGAGAAATGGCAGAAAAGCGGTGGGCAAGGAGAGTTTTCAGTTATTTGTACATGAGGAATGTTGATACAAAATGGAGGAAGCTGACCAGAAAACTGTCAATCAAATATTTGGACTGCAGGAGGGGTGCAAACCAGGAAACAGCGGCTAAGAAAAAGGTTAAGGAAACAGAGAGGGGTCTGTGGAAAACAGGGATGCAGACGAAATCAGCACTGGGCACATACCGAACTTTCAAGCAAGAAATTGCCAAAGAAAATATCTACGATAATTCTAGGGGAAGCTCTTTGTTGTTTGAAGCCAGGACGGGAGTATTGCGGACTAAGATGTACCGAGTCAAGTACCAAGGTATAGACACGTTGCGCTGTGCGTGTGGAGAAGAAGAGGAAACGGCTGAACACCTCATACTTTTCTGTAAGGGGCTTAACCCTACAGTGCAAGGCAACGGGGCTGATTTTTTCAAAGCATTGGGGTTTAGGGACAGTGAAGGCAAAATAGACTTTAAGCGGGTAGAAATAACCAAACAGAGGCTATCTGATTGGTGGATAAAATTAAGGCAGGGGTGAAACTTCACCCACCACAAAGTACAAATTATGTTAATAGCCATGGCTAGGTGGCGTATGCCACCGCCCGATTTAAAGGGTTCAGCCTCATCCATCCATCCATCCATCCATCCATGGCTGCAGTGGTGGTGGGTTGGTGAGGACAAATCTGGGGACGACGAATTGGCCTGCCGACCATGCAGTGAACAACAAATTGATGGTGACGACCTTCTAACGCCGTTGTGACGACTATGGCCGTCGCCGTCTTTGTCGGCGTAACGGAAGGGACGGACGAACAAAACATACCCATTTTCGATCTCTTATCAGCTTTCGCAGTAAAATCGATGAAAAGGGGCGATTTGCCTACACCGCCCTTGCTTTGCTCTTTGCGCGCGTGTTATCGCCGATATATAGGATGTTTGGCTTTCGTTAAGGGATAATCTGCGTCTCGGGCGCCTTCTGGATCGCTTGACTGTTTAGGAGCGTTTCCGAGGCCGAGTTTCCTCGGCACTGTGCATTGCTGCTCGCAGTGCGTTTGACTTGGATCTGATTACGGGATCGCAAGACCGCTGGTACAAACAGTGTGCACGCATGATAAGCGAGTGGGCGCGTCTCCTCGAAGGAAAGTGTTGCCCCTTCGCGCGGCTGCACCCACAGAGCTGCGGCGGAGTTTGTCTGCAAGCGCAGCCCTTTGCTGCAGCCGGCCGTACACTCAAATCCGGGCTCGCACGCACTGATTTGCGATTCCAGGGCTATGGACGCTGCACTTGTGCAGTTTGAAGGCCCGGGAAATGCTATCGTTAATTCTGCAGTGGTCCCAACGGCAAGAATCACGCCTCTCCGTTCCAACAGTTCAAATGAAGGGTTCCTAACGTTTGCCTCGACGCAAGTTGAATTGAATCTGATATTGAGACGCGTGCTTCTTTGTTCTTTTTCCTGGTACCGAATTTCAAGTGCTAACAACTGGTAAAAAGTTATCGCTCAGCGCAAGACGCGCCCTGCATGCATCGGAACTTTCTCGAATGTTATCTTTGATTTTATCTGTTGTCTCGTCGCCGAACCTTGTGTAATCAGAGTGTATGCGCGACGCGAATAGTGTTGCACTTTCTAAAAGGTACGCGAACACCAGCGATTGCGCTGGAACCTACCACGAGCCATGTATATAAATAACCGACGCTTCTGACCCGTAGATCAGATTTCGACGATCGACGAGCCTGCTCGCTGCTGTCATTGTGCTGAGTGTTACTTATACCACAGGTGGGCACAGCTTCGCCCGATAAACAGTTAGTTTAGTTACTTGCGTTGCGCCACTGTGGTTGTTCACCGTCGCTAAAACGTGACTATACGTTTCCCACCTTTGTGGCATGCATGTTGCAGTGACTTATGCTTATTACATCCAGAGCAACCCTACCGTTGCAGTTCTCGTGGTGTCGAGATTGATTTTAAGCAAGTACAAAATTTCTTACGTCATCGCTGCGATGGGCCCGGAATTAATTGACCTTAATGTCAACCGACTCCTAATTGGTCTTCTGGGTACCGCGAAAAAGGAGAAGATAACGCGCACGTGCGTCAACCTCTCGTTTAACTGGCCATCAGGCCACTGACAAAGCAGCTCGCACCAGCACATGAAGTGCGTGTGCAACGTTGACGATGCAGCGATCACGCGGTGCTAAGGAATTTTTCGTTTGCCTCTGGTTCTTGCGCCCCAGCGCTTATACTCGACTGGAATGGTGAACCGGGCTGCCTGTTGCGTCTGCGATTGCGGTTGAGTTTCAAACAGCTCAAAACGATGAGGACAAAAATACACGTACGCACAGGACCAAGGCAACGTTTGGGCGACTGTCCGTTTCTCGATGAAGGGCTCTTCCTGCTCCTTCTGCGGTCGGATAGGCAGAATAGCAATCCCTCAGAATTGCGATCTCGCGCGTAGGAGAAGTCATACCCGTGCGCACAGGAAATGACACTAACTTGCCAATGCCTTAAAATTTCATGTCATTTGCCTTAATTTCGTGCGTCATTTAAAGCGTTCGGCAGAACTAATTCGAATGAGGAATGCGTACTCTCGATGCCAAAGCTTGCGTACTGCAGTATAACTGAAATACTTGAAAAACAGCCTGTATCAGGTTAAAAAAAAAAAAAAAGACAAAAAGAAAGGTACGCTTAACTTTCTTAACCGCAACACTAGGCGAACTTCCTCAGGTCGGCGTTGCAACGGCTTCGACGCGGCAGGCCCCATTCTGCTTTTGGGCTTTGGATTCGACAAGCAGTGGTCGAAGTTTCTATATGGTCACTTACAGCGTTGTAAAAGACAGCTACCAACGCAAGCTAACGGCGCCATAGTAAGCTTATTTTTGCACATCACTATTCACGAAGGCAGATCAAATTTGTAAACGCATATTTATTTTTAATTAGTGGCCTAAAATTGCTCACTTCAGAAGGCGCAGTCGTCGACATGACCGTGTCAAATGGAATTAAATTTTTAGCGTGTGACAACTCTGCCGAAAGAAAAAAAAAAGATATAATTAGGGAACTTGAGGCGACATATTTTGTGCCCGTGTCACAGGTATCATAAGTTGCCTGAAAAAGCCGAGTTTCACTGACTGCGTGCTTTCACTGCATGGAGGAAAGCACGGACCGGGTGCGTCTACTCATAATCTATCTTTAGTTATCGGTCTCCTTCGGGTTGATAATTGCCGCAGTTCTAGCTATTTGTACCTGCCTCTGTTGGAACGCGTGGTTTTGACTGCGTCGCCTGCTGGACTGAACCAGCGCGCATGTCACGCATTAACGTGCAAGCGGTTGGCTCATTAATGCTTCCACTCTTCTCCCTATATGCACCTGCGATTGGAACTGTTTCAGTTAAAACGAAAGTTCGTGCATTTTGAGCCGTTTCTTGGTCCTATTTGTCATTAGCCAAATTGAATTGAATCAGTACGACTGTAGTACGAGTCTGCTAATTCCAGTGCACTAGCTGATACGAAGCTGGCTATTTATGGTTTGTTTGATTGGATTTCTAACGGTGCCATACAACGGGTTGCGCAGTATGCTTTTTTTATGGATACCAGTTCAGCGAAGGTCTGCTGCGAGAAACCTGTTGTGGGCTGCATGCGGGCTGTTTAACCTCGATGTAATTTGCCGCGCGCTTCAAGGCAACGGCACGAAGACAAGCATTACATACTATTATGAAGCTCGGCCGCCGTGATTTAGGTCATGCCGTTAACTGTTTCTCGTTTTCTGCTTTGTTCTGGGAAGCACCCTCTAAACTCGAACGTTCCGGTAAACGGACGCTTCACAGCGATTTCACCGAGCTCCGTGATGGCTCCATAAACTCCCCAAGTGGCGCATTAAAACCAATCTGCGGCCGCAGTGCTGTCGTAAACTCTTGCTGGCGTTGTGTGCGTACGGGCTCCCGCAGCTTCTTTGCTGAGATTGAATGGGAAACTCACCCTTGTGTTTGTAACGTTTGCGTCTTACGGAAGTTAGAGAAAGTTGCTTTTCTTTACGGCCTTGGCCCGATATGGGTTTTTTTGCCGGAGTGTTCCGAGAAGAGGAAAGGCCGCGGTAAGTGTCTTACTAGATGGTGGATCACCTCAACCGCAGTGTCGACGGGGAAGGAAATAAGAGGAAGGCGAGAAAGAGGAGTAGGAAGGAGCGGAGTGACAACTCACGGCGTTGTCACTGTTATACTCTGGCACCATCCTTTGGAGTCGCTCTAGTGTCTGTGTGAATCGAGACTCGGCCGAAGCGATTGGTGTCTTCCGCGTAGTCCACAGGAGAGCGGGAAAGAAGGCGCGCATGCAGTCCTCGATCACTGCATGCTTCGCTACCAAGGGCGCGCGCTCTATTTGGATAAGGACCAAGGTGACGCTAAAGGTTCTTACAAACGCGAATGTATTCAAGAGGAGCCAATCGGACGGAAACGGTGCCGCTCAAGCTTTATTACGTGAAAGACAAATTCGCATGGTGGACATACATTTTTTGTTCCTTCTGTCCGCGGGCTGAATGAACAGTTTTATCCGTCATATGAACTTTGCGCTAATAAACGGAGAGCGGGCTTGTCCCGTCGAAGCAAACCGGCGCCGGCGAGAGCGGAACTGTAAAACTGCGGGCCAGAGATCCCGGAGCTGCGCGCATGTGCGAGTCGTGACCGGAAAAACGAAGAAAAAGAAATCGGTAGCGCCTGACCTTTGGACGTCACGACTGGGAGCGTTTCGCGCGGTGCTTCGCTTGTTGTTTGACGACCCCCGGAGTGCCGGAGGCGGAACGATATATATTTATCTGAAATAATACGTGCCCCTATTGGCCGTCTCTGCCGCTTACGGGCTGCTATTTCGTTCTTCAAGTGAGCCTTATTTGTCGGCCAAGGCGGCCATATTTCGATGGGGGGCTAAATGCGAGAACACCCGTGTACTTAGTTTTAGGTGCACGTTAAAGAACCCCAGGTGGTCCAAATTGTTCCGTAGTCCCCCACTACGCCGTTCCTCGTAATCAGATCGTGGTTATGGTACGTAAACCCCCAGAATTTGCGCCTCATTTGTAGCTATGAACAAGGTTTCTCAAGAAGTGCATTGTGCGGGCCATGTAGCAAGAGCGAGAGAGAAAATTTAATTACGTGTGACACGCACGCGCGCACACTAATGCACAAGTTTTTACTGAGTCCCCTTGAGGCTTGTATCCTGCAGGAATGCTATGACGTCCCGCAGCTCAAGTCGGGTGTCGTCTTGCATGCTTGATTGTATTGTGTCAACGGTTTGTGGCAGCCGTTGCTCGCGGCTTATCAATTACTTTAAGCCTGCACAGAGTAAATAAGGCTCCGAGCCTGCGGTGTGACGCAGAATGGCAATATAGGAGCCACATAATTTTATTTACTCCAGCTGTGGCCTTCATGTGCCACATTGTCTTCGATGTAGGCGTGATCGAACGTACCTACATTGCATTCGCTTGAATTTCGCTTACACGAGACACTATTTCTTTGAAATTCAATTGTATAGCACGCCATTGTGTCCCCACCTGCGGTGTGGACGAGGACTTAGACCACTTAATTTGTAATTACAGATGCTTTACAACATCAAGGGCAATCTTGAACGCTTTAACGCCGGAGGTTTCTTATATACGCGGGCTCTTTGAAGGAAATTATGGCGAACGATCACAACTGATTTCAGCCATCTGCAAGTTTGTGTAGGCAGCAATTAAGTAATAGGACATAACGTCCACACTGCTGCACTATGCATCGTCTAGGCGGGAATTATAGCACGGCGACAGCAGTGAAGTTGCGTGGGCTCCCACGTCTTTTTTAACCATTTCTGTGTGAGTGAAATTCCACGTGGAAGCCCATAATGCGGTCTGCATTTTGCCCATGGGCAGCCGTGACCCGCTATTCACTTACATCTGATTGTGGCCTCTTTCGCAGGAATACGTAACAGCATTGATGGGGCCAATGAGCCACTGGCAGGTTACGGAACATCGGCGTATAAGGATTTAAGGGAAATTAATATATATCTAGGCCAATGCATATATGGTTAAAGGAGTAACTTGTTATCCGAAATTATGAGTAAAACGATACATGTATATTATGTATATGATATATTACATTCGTAGTACTGCACAATACTCTGAATTACAGACAGGTGAAAGCGGAGAAGTAAAATCGGATGTTGCATTACAGTAATAGTTAAGCTTTCAATAATATTTTAGGATTACGTGGTTTCTCAGGGTACCGTAATTGATGTGTTCCCACATCCTAAAGCTGCCTCATATTTACAATATAAATAAGAAGTTGTTTATTTTGTGCTTCTATGGCTGCGTACAGACTGGTGAACTACTTTCACAACCGAACGATACTTTACGGAGCCTTTCCCCGTCCTTTCGACGCGTGGCGCACTGCCGTCGCCAACATGCGCGCGCACAGGAAAAGCCGCGAACGCTACGAGACCATGGGCCGGATGCAGACAGCTGTAAAAAGTCGAGAAACGATCTGGAAGTGAGAGGAACGAGGAAGACGGGTACAGAAAAAAAAAAGCAGTAACAACACCGAAAATGAGATCAACGCTCAGGAAGGCCGGCAGAGGAGAAACGTGTAACTAGATCTAACTGCCTCGCGCACTCGCACGTCGCGCGCCCGGGGCCACGAGTCGGGGATGCAGCAAAGTCATGCATTTCAATCGCGCCGGGCAGCCATCGGAGACGGGAGACGTCGTGTCCCGAACATTCCGGGCGCTCCCTTCGCCGAGGCGTGCTTCCCCCCCCCGCGAACCCTCCGCCCCCGGCGCTCGTCCCTACGCGTCCGCTGACTCTGCTCCGGGCAGGGTTTGCACCCACCCGCTGGTCCCCTCCAGCACGTGGGAGGACAAAAGGAAAAGGTATACGCGTCAGCCCCGATGGCACGGCAGCTTGAGTGCCGGCTGTAAAAGTCACTTTGGTGCAACTGAACGCGGGTTCGGGTCGAGGCTGAGAGCGGAGGAAAGGAAGAGGAAAGTGAGATAGAGAGAGAGAGAGTGTAGGGAGCTTGGATGCCAAGTTGGCGCCGGCGCGCTCCCGGCGACGGCTAGCCATGCCGTCCATAGATTATGCATGCAATGGAGTTCGCGAAACGTCGACCCCTCACAGCCCCAGCCCTATACCCCTACGACTTTGGGCTTCACCTCCCTGCGCTTACGCGCCCGGCGGTGCGTTATAGTGTAACGGTGTGCGTATATATATATATATATATATATATATATATATATATATATATATATATATATATATATATATATGCGCTTCCGCGAGATGTCCCAGAGGCTGATCTAGAGGCTGCAGCGTTCGGTAGAGCCGCTCTGGGGTGTTCCGCGCAGGAGGAACGAGCGCGGTCTACCGGTGGCGGACGGTAACATATATAGTGATAGGCACGCGCGCGTGCGTGAACGATTATTTTCCTATGAACGCAGGTGTGGCAAGCCCCCGTGTGGCCTTCTTGATTCCCACCTTCCCTTCCGGCATGCCTGCAGCACAACATATATGCCGTATATATAGCCGACCTTTACTATAAGTAAGATCGACGTGCCTCCCCGTGCTAATTGTACAGCGACGCCTGTCATGAGCAAACCTCAAACGCATACGACAGAAAGGAGCATCGGAGAGGAACGCGAAGCGAATCAAAAGCAAGTTTCGTTTTTTGATTTCTTTCGCCCGAACCCACAATACGAACGGCGAAGTTCTCAGCGCGCACATGCAACCTGGCTTTCGAGAGTCCATGCATTTTCCACATCTTTCCTCATGACCCGATGAAGATACTACAGCCGTTAACGTTTTTTTTTCTAGTTTTGCAAATTGGTGCTTGGTTGTAACAACCGCTAGTTTTGTGGAAACGTAGCCGCCATTTGCATTATATGACCCACATTAGTCTGTTCAGAGTAACTTAAGCAAAGGCAAGGTATTTCCGCCTCGCCGTAGAGTTCGTACCCCAAGACGACAGGTGTCTCATGGTCATAACTTCCTGATAAAAAATCTGTATTGTCCAAAAAAGGAAAAGACACCCTGTGTATGATTGATTGTTAATGTATGTTCACTACTCGGAACTCTTTGTATACTTGGAATCTGCTGATTTTCTGATGTGTACTTCCCATTTCTGTTACGATTTATGCGATTGCCGTGCGTATAGCATGATATACCTATCGTTTTTGGGAGAATACTTATTACTGTATGCTATCATTTTCCTGCATTGTGAATTTATCGCTTATGAGATATTATTTACCTTTGAATGTCGCAGCGCTCGAATTTGCCTGTATTTCATTTATCGCACCTTCATCGGCCGTGCGGTTACAAGTCCGACAAGTGTTCGCACACTTTTTTTTTTTTAGCGTTATGATAAATATCAAATTCAATATACTAGCCTTTCAACCGAACGGGAGCAAGGATGCCCTCAAGCGGTCAAGTAACGGCTTCTCTCTTTGGCCCCTTTTACAATATCTAACTGTTGTGAAGAATGAATGAATGAATGAATGAATGAATGAATGAATGAATGAATGAATGAATGAATGAATGAATCTCTCGCTGCGTAAACATACTTCTATTGCAAAAGGAAATAAGCAAATGACGTAGAGAAAAGAAGTTACGTTGCGTCGGAAGTCTGTAAGTGCTGCCCTGACTCAGCCTAAGGGACGAAAGCCTTGGCTGGCATTCGGCCGTGCATGCACGCCGTCCGACGTTTCTGGACGTTGTTGACGGCTATATTTGCGCTCGCTGCGGGAAGGAAAGGGTTCACGAGGGAAGGGGGGCCATCGGTGATCGCTCTTTGTCGCGCTCCCGCACGCACGCGCGTATATATGGCCACGCAAGAGCGCGCTCCCTGTGCCGGGTCTCCATTAGGAGCGGCCGTGCATCAAGGGCGGCCATGACAAATGACGGGACGGCGCGCCGGGCAGCCAACAGGGCCCGCCCGCCGCCCATTGGCCTGCGCCCGGGACCCGCGGCGGCCACTGCGAAATCCGCCGGCTCGCTCGCATTTTCTCATCCGATGACCTTCCGTTTTCTTTTCCTTCGTTTTTCAATTCAGATCTCGAAGAACTCGGGGCCGCGTATAGCTGGCGCCTGCTGCTTCCCGCGTTTTACTGCTTCTTCCTACTCGTCCCTATCCTCGCGGGGAAGGAAGCTCGGTGTCCCCATTTCTTTGAGCGAACGACGGATGAATTAAAACAGAGGGGTGTGTATGTGTGTGTGTGTGTGTGGGGGGGGGGGGGGGGACTTCTTTGCTTGCTTCTCATGACAGCCCACGGGGCCGCGGGCGCGGTGAGAGCGCACTTCGGGACGGGGTCACAGTTCGGCACCATCAATCTCGGCAGCGCGCGTGCATCTGCGGCACTGGTTGCCGCGATCGACGCCCCGCGCCAGCGCGTACACACGGAAGACGCGTGTGGGTATGTGCTCGAGGGGATGGGGTCGTCTTGGGCCTGCTCGTTCTAAACAAAACGCCAACAGTTTTAATCAAAGCGCCGGAAAATCGTGTGAAGAACTTGTACGATATCAGCACTGAAAGAAAGAAAGAAGGAAAGAAAACAACGGGGGGGGGGGGGGGGGGGGGGCGTAAGAGTTGCCCCAACTGTCCATGGTCGTGCAACTAAACTCATAAAAACGAAAGAGTATTTCATGCAGTGCGCATCGTATCTTGCTTATAAAGACGCCGCCAAGAAGTACCGGCTCGTTCAGGAGAGATTTCAAGTGATGTAAGAAGAGACGTATAGTGCACATAAAGAAGTTATTTTTCGCTGTTTTTGCTCGCGGCAGTATATTCGTCACCATCAAATGGTGCGCTATATCGCCAGTAAGCTTTATTACGGACTAAATTTTAGCCAACTACTGTTTAATTAAGTACCTTAAGGCGCATTCTGCAGCTGCTGAACAGAATCAGGTGAACGGTCAGGGCATATCCGCAGTCCCCTTAGTCTTAGTAAGAGTACAGGGATTGGCACCAGTCTCGCTATATACGTCGCTTTATTTTCGGCGAAATGTATTAACGTTCCACAAGTAATTTTCGCCCGAAGCCATTGTTGTACGCCGTCAGACAACACTATATACGTGAAACACCGATGTGTCTAGCGGTATATTTTAGACACAGATGTATGGAAATAACTGCAATACTTTGCAGGATTTCTACTAGACGTATTTTTAAAGCACTCCCCAAATAAGTACAACTGTGCGCAAAAGTTCATTCAAAACCTTTACCGAACGTTAGGTAATTCAAAACCTCTCAGCGATTGTGTCGTCCTTTTACCTCAGGTGTGCCGCAGGGTTCTGTCTTCGGTCCCTTTCTATTCATAGACGGGTCATGAGCCTTTTTGTTTTTTGAGCATATTTTTATTTTTATAACGACCTGTCCAGCGTAGCAGTACTTGTAGCTGGGCTTGTTGGTGCATATTCAGAAACTATAAAGGAGCGCAACCTGGAACACGGACGAAGAGGACGGGACGAGCGCTGCATGGGGCTTATCAGCACTCGTCCGTGTTCCAGTTGCGCTGCTTTGTATTAACTGTCCAACGTAGGTTAGTCTCCTAGACAGTATGCTGATAACTGTCCAGCTCACCACGTAATAGTAGCTGTCTGTGATCTTTCTGTATTTTAGTCTGACCTCAACGCTCTCACTAACTGGGCCACCGTCTGAGTGCTAAACGATTTAAATTAACGAGAATCACATGGGTATGTCTAAGCGGCCGGAAAGGAGCAAGCAGTCGCCACGGAAACCCCATTCTTGTTTCACGATTGTTCAAGCATACATGCCAGTTTGGTGGCCTCAGCTAACAGACACCAACATCGATGCGCTACTGTATAGACCATCGAGACCTGTCTCCAGAAGCACCGACCTTAAGGGGCCTCAACGATCAGAGGCAGCGTTGCGCGCCGGTGCCGATAACGGCGATCCTTCCTGGCTGAACACCCGACCGGTGCAACGAATCGAGCGCATTACGCTGGCTTACGTGCTCCGTGCGTCGAATGCACTTGAATCCCGAGATGTCATGTAAATCCGCGACTCAGCATGCCGAGCAAGTGACAAACGATGCGTCAACGTGTTTCCGGGCGCGTGTTGGTCGCCGTACGGACGCCTTCGTATCCGCTCTCGTATGCATGAAAGACGGGTCGTGCGCCTTCTACAGCGAAACTTTCTTTGCGAACCGTCCAGGACTTTCCTGCAAACTGTCTTGCCGAATAGCGCGCACTTAAAAAAAAAAAATAATGTTACGTGCTCGAGGCTGGGATCGATAAAGCCCCTATATTTATAAATATAGGGGCTTTAGGGATCGAACTTTCTGTACGCCAGCTGCCGGTATTTTGTAGCGATGCCTTTCTAAAGCTAATGCCTTTTCGCGTTTTTCGCGTTTGGTCAGTGGTTAGACCGACGGTCCTCTCACGTTATCAACGGGATCAGCCGACCGTGAGCGGTGGATGATAAGACTAACACTCCCACGCATATTTCTTTCATTGCCAAGGTCGACTAGATCTTTGAGATGATCGTCTTGTGTATCACGTTGCGTAGCACCGGAGCGAGAGAGCGCATGCGCGCGTGCCAGTTACCTTTACGCATATGACTTGGGAATGAAATGGAACAATTATACCGAATTATTAACCGCTTCACGAGAGCTTCCTTTCACAGAGATGACAAACTGTGCGTTGGATCTGCATGCATCTTTTTTCTCGTCCGTGCTGCCCATTTCGGCTCTGCTGCCCGTACAGGGGAGGTATCAGGGAAGGACCCACGCAAGTCGTCATGCTGACGGCGGCGACACCTAACGATCAGCGGGCGTGCAACGCGGCAGCGGCGCAATGGGGCCGATCTTTTCGGCAGCTACATACGTATACAGCTAACTGTTAGCGTGGTCTAAGCGGTGACAAATGACGCACCGGGCCTGGGCTGCTGGGACGCACGGTAATGGAGGACGTGAAAAAAAAAAAAAAAAAAACTATGTCTCTAGACCGAGGACCGCAAGCCAATTCTCTCGTGCTTATATGTTTCGAAGATCGTAATACTGTAATCGCTGAATGAAGGAAAGATGCAATGCAGCACTTCCAGAGCGCGTGAAAACGTCACAACAGCTGGTCCCACTGTGACGTCTGTACGCCGACCTGCGTCATCGTTGTCCGCCTGAAATTGGGCTTGGTCGGGAAGCGCAAATCCTGTATGCTCTTGTCACTGTGTGATCATATCGGCGCAGCTGCGAACTTCCAGTTGCACCAGTGTCACGCTAGGCTGGACGGTGTCGTGTTGCGAGTTTAATTTCATCGTGAAGCCCCACTTTAGCGGATGTTGCCTGCGATGCGAAGCAAATGACGCTCGCTGAAGCCGCATGTTTCGTGGCGGAACTCTTTTCTTTTTTGTCGGTGTCCGGGTGATGCCGTATTTAGCTCCTAAAGCGGAAGCATATTCGTGGCTTGGTTTGGCGGCTACTGTCATCGTATCTTCTTGTGTTTGTCATGGAATTGTTTTCTTTATTTTATTTGCGGTGGTAATTGTAACGAAGTGGAGAGGACAGTTCTGCTGGCCGCGCACCTAACTGTTTAGCCGACGGCTTATCTGAACATCGGCCAACAGCAAGGTAATCTGGAAAAAAAAAAAAAAAAAAAAAAAAAAAAAACTTACGCAGAAACTCCTCTGGGAGTTGGCTAAGTATGCGTAAGCATTGTGCCACTTTCTCATCTCCACGCAGCCCGGTGTCATTGTCAATGTTATGAAGCTTGATACGACCAGTATAAACGACTGCGCTGCTGCGACACGAACTGCTGCGGACGGCCGCGCAAGGTGGATAGCTGACGCAAGCAAACTACTGCAGGTGGCCGCGCCAGGTGCGCTGATGACGTTCCGATCATTATAAGTCCTTATCGCTCTTTAACGCCTTATCCATCAGCGTCGAACCATTACGAACCGTGATCAAGCGTACTCCGGCGGCGGCTGCGTAAGGCGCGGCCGCGTGGGCCCTGTCTCGAAAGCGATCGGCAATGGGGACAGAGTGCGGCTAGTGCTGGTAACTTGGTGTGCGCTGTGTTCTCGCCGCTTATTTCGTGTTGAAGCGAGACGCGCGAACACAGTTTGAAAGCTATCTGCGATGGGGAGCTGCTTAGTTCGCGTTGAAGCGAGAGGCACCATGAAGGTGAATTCGCTCGCTGCTGCGGGCCCTATCTTGAAAGCGATCGTCATACGTGACGGACGGGCGGACGGGTTTCCTTGTTTTGTAGGCATAGAGATGCTTACGGATTTAAAAAGTGGACGGCATAAGAGAAAATATAGATCGGTGGAGAATTAGAGAGAGGGGGAAAAAGAAGTCGATATGGGCTATTTACAATATTTACAGTATTTATAATTTTTACAAAAGTTCCGCAAATTTCCCTGCTTGCGGCGGTGTCGGCGCTGCGTTTGCTAACACTGTGAGGCCATTTTCGTACCTCTGATACGGTGGCTAGAATTCATCTGGCACTAAGAGGCTTGCTGACGGTCAGCTTACCCGCTAGCCAGTTCACACATTCATGCTCGCATGCTTAGATTTAGGTGCACGTTAAACAACCGCAGGTGGTCCAAATTATTCCGGAGTCCCCCCACTACGGCGTGCCTCATTATCATATTGTGTTTTTGGCACGTAAAACTCCATAAGTTACATTCATGCTCGTTCACAGTCTTGTGTTATCGCTGTTATTTCTTAGGTTGTGAAGATGGTAAGTTTTATTTGGACGAATTGCTCTATGGACTCATAGAGCCCGCCAAGGTGTCTTTACTGCATGGCGTTCTCCTGCTGACTACCTGCTGTGGTGTCGACATTCCGATTGGGGTGGAATGCAAGAACACTGGTGTCTTTAGATTTGGGTTCACGTTAATGTACCTTATCTGGGAAGATTTAATCTGAAGACCGAGTTAATCTCGCGTCTTGACTCATAGCCCGCCGCGTAGCGTTCGTTCGAAAAGCCCCGTCAAATCATCATTAAGAGGGTATGGACTTGGCCAAGTTGGTAATTTATACATAAGCTTGCAACAGCTGTCCCCTCGTAAGTGCGCTGTTTAAAGTTTAAATAATAATTTAATCACCTGGCTCACTTTTGACCTATAATTTACTCAAATTCTGATCACATAATTTTCTCACACTTCGCGAGCAGTCGGCGTGATTAATTTATTCACACCCGCTATCCCACTTTTAGAACTGTGTTGGCAACAATTCACGAAAATAAGTATCACCCTTTAGTTTTGCTTCTCAGTAGACCTGAATTTAGAGCAGCACATCTTTCGGTGTCCCATGCGCACTTAGAAGTCTCTAGCTGTCTTGTTTTATTGTACGACTTCATATCAAGAATAATCTTGATATTATTTCTATTGTCATAAGTCAGTGGCATGATCTTTAGACGCCGTGTTACGCTGTGCGATGACAAGGTGTGCTGTAGTGAACTTGTCAATATGCCACGTTGCCCGACGCAGAAGGAACGCATGTCCCGTGCCCTGCGTTCACCCTGCTTTATAGTCTTCGACTGCGTCAAGCTGCTCGTAATGGATCGTTCCGAGGGAACTGAACGGTCGGACGTGTCTTCACGCGTTTGTGCACCTTCATTCATTCGATGAGGCGGTAAGCCCAGCTGGTCGTAAAACAGCACAACGGGCACTGCACGTGCGTGCAGCCCAGACAATGCGAGCAGCGGGAGCTCTTATCACTCTTGCGCAGCAGCTGCGGTCCACGTTGCCTTTCGTTTCGCGTTTCTTTCTTCGTGCCACGCTCCTTGTGACAGCGTGCGTGCCTCACCTTCCATATGCCGTGCGCGTCGTGTCCCCTTTTCTCTTGTACGACACGTCCTGCGTACAGTATAGTGTACTGTTGTTGTCTGGGCAGTCGCTGTTGTCAGCGGAAAAGTGATGCTTTTCTTTGGATGGTTTAGGATGTTCGCCGCTCACCCACTTTGCGGTCAACGTCACCCGCACTTCACTCATATTGCGTATTTTCATCGTATACGTATATAGTGAAATTTTAAGGTGAAAGCCTTTTATGCCCCATGAAGCGAAACATCCGGCGTCCGGCGTTAACATCGGGTGGCAAGAAAAGTCGCGTGACCAAGTGATGACGTCACGTTCTCGTCGGTGGCCCTGCTGCAGCTCGTTGTGCGAAACCCTAGGGTGAACAGCCACGGCGTCGGCTGGACGCCGTGGCCCACACCCAAAAAACCGACTTGGCTCACTTCCAAAATTGAATTAAGGTGGATAAAAGTGGATTAAAGTGTACTAAGGTTGGTACAAATTAGAGCAAGGTGGATTAAGGTGAAGTTTTAGTGTAAGTTGATAACTTAGATAAATCCTCATGCTTTCGCATTCAAATCACGTAAGGATACTTAAGTGACTGTCAATTTTTTTTTATACCAGGCTTCAGACGTCTTCATACAGATCCCTGTGGGGATTGTCCTCAGTCGTGGGTGGTCTAAAATGCCCGAAATTTCGACTCCTATAGACATGATAGGTGGTGTATTGCGCAGACCAACTGAGGCCGTCTTATGTAAGGATTCTTTCCCATCGATTCAGTTCGTTTCTTATCACTCATCGTAATGAGTTGCCGATGTCGGCGATAACGTATAGGCGTGGCGTCCTGCCAGCCAATGACGAAGGACGAAAAGAATGGAAAATTAATAGAATTGTTACATAGTACTGTTCCCGCTGAGAATGCCGCACTTTCCTTCTTTTTACTCCTGCGTATTTACTCGCTTTGTAGAACAGTGCATGCATGTACAAATACCATGTAACGTACAGACACATCTGAGGGAAAGTGCTGTCAATGTTGTTGGAAACAAACAAACAAACGAACAATCCGCCGCGACGTCTCCGTTGCGTCAGTTGCGATACGGCACGCGCAAGTTCTGTTGCATTCGACTTTCATTGTGACAACACTCACGGTTCCTTGGCCGAAAAGGCGCGCGGTAGTCGTTGTTCGCGTGCGCTGTGAGCTGCGTTCACATGCATGGACGACTCGCGAAAGGTGGTCGACCGACTTTGTCCCAAGGGGTCGCTCTGGTTGAGGAGTGGCTGTTGTGGGATTAAATTGTGGAGCGGCTTGCGCGTCGGAGCTGGCGCTCTGGCTGCGACGTGCCCTTATCTTGCGCGTCGTCTGCCGACCCGCGCTCATCTGCGCTGCTACGGAGATCGGGTGTCTCGCCCTTGTCGCCGAACGCGCTACGCCCGATGAAGCCAGCAGCCGCGTGATGTTGCTCAGGCGGCACACACGACGCTTGATTCATGGACCACTTCGCGCTTGGGCTCTGATTTCAAAGAAATCTCGGCCGTGCTGAAGAAAAGAAAAAGAAAGGAAACATTTTCGACAGCTCATTCATTCAAGGCGTCTAAGAAACGATATATAGCCGGCGGCAGAAAAATTAGGTTGAATGGATATATATATATACGGTGCCTTCAATCGTTTGGTTTTCGTGTGGTTGTAGCACCCGTTGCAGCCAAGTGCAATTTCGAAGTTAGGTTTCGAAGTGTTATAGAGCGTGGCTTCGACAACACTTCTTTATATATGTCTAGGCGAAATCGTATATATGTGGCTAGGCGAAATCGCCTGTGTACAGAAAAATATCACCATCCGCATTGGCTCGAGCGTCGTCGTCTTCTTCCGCAGCTGGCTCGTTGGCGCCCCTCGGGTTAATGCCCCTAGAAAAAAATTCAAAGTCCTTCCCCTGTCGAGAAAATGGGGGTAAGCGAAGCTTGTGGCAAGACAGCGCTGTCGCCGGCGTTCCGCTTCGTTTGCCCTAAACTCAGTGTCGGCGGCTCTTCGCTGACATTTGGCCTCAACATCGCGCTCCCGTAACTCGGAGTCTGCGGCTTTTCGCTGACGTTTCGCCAGGGCTTCGGAAGTCCTCACGCTATAATCGGCACTCTAGAATCGGACAAGCTTCGCTTACCGCCATTTTCTCGACAGGGGAAGGGCTGGTGATTTTGTCTCTTTGGGTCCCACGTGTGACAAGGGTAGTTCAAGGGAGCGTTATAGGTCCCCGAGCCCACAGGGGAATGTTCCATTGAGCTTGGACCCTTTCTGCACTATCACCAGGGTCGGCCGACTTTCTAGCGTGACACCACCACCACCACCACCGCCGCCGACACTTATGAGACAATACAAGCTTCAATTGAAAACTAAAGTAGCGCCAACTGCGCCCCTTCGCCTCTGCCTCCTCTCCCAGCAGCTACAGCAACGCCTCTAAGGTGTCCACAAGGAAACTATACGGACGCGAGAGCCACGAGCACAGCAGGGCTCGACTGGCGCGCACTCGCTTTGCCTCGGTTTGTGCTCGTGCTCGGCACGCGCTCGTGCCGCTGCTCCCGCGTTCGTCGTCGTCTTCCACAGCTGGCTCCGTTTCCGCTTATCATTCCAGAGTAGAATTTCACTTCTCTTCCGTCGTCGTAATGGTTAGGTCGCGTTTATGGGGGTATGAGCCATTGTTTAATAGGGTACATTATTGTCTTACCGTGACCGACGGATTTAATATTGAAGCAATTTAATTTCAAAGAATCGCAAGCGGCAATATCGAGCGAATTTTGCTAACCTCGCCGCCGAGCAAACTCGAGACATCGAACGCAAGCGACAACGGCGGACTGTGGGCATACCATCAGGGACGTCGTTCTCTCCGTCGCAGCCGAACGTGTGTGTAACCTTATAATTGAGAAGTACTTTAATGAACCCGTGGGATTAACCCAGTGATAAACACCGGGGCCGCACGTTTCAGCTTCGATGACTAACCATCTTCACGGAGCGGAAGGGCCGACGATATTTTTATCCAGTAAAGGGGCCCATCGAGTGGGGTCTGATGCGCGCATTGTCCGATGAACCCAACATCGGAAGTTTGTGTCCTTGGCCGAGCGAGCCAAGGGTTGACTCAAGCATGCGCCGCTGCTCAGAGCTGGCCAACCTGAGCTTCACTAAGAAACTTTTTCTGGCCGAGATTGCGCGTGCCTCGTCTTGTCTCGCCGCCCCGGCCAATTAAGCTTTGCTCTCGAGGGCTGTCGGACGTGTACCGCAGAAAAGAGGGCACGCCGGCTTTTCTCGCTGCCCATCGCTAAGACTTCTCGTAAGGACACGTCGTTACTTGCGCGGTGCCTCTTCTTTCCTCGCCGCTCTTGGCTGGTGTGCTTTTGTTTGTCGGCGCCTCCTCCTTCCGTGTCCTGCTTTATTCGGCGGCCACCCGTGTCCTCTTCCTCCTTTGTCCCAGCTCCCCGGTCGTCCGCTTCGCGTGTCAGCTGCGAGCGGAGGATATTGGACGTCACGAGACGGCAGCTTCGTCCCAGAGATAGAAGACACGGCAAGGCGTCGAGAGCGCCGGCGTTCCCCCTCCCCCGTTCCTCACCCTCTCCTTCTTTTTTTTTGCACTGGCAGTTTATTCCCGCTTACTTTCCCATTTATGACCTTCTTTTCCTTTCTGGCATCCTTTGTCCTTCGCAGCCGCGGTGCCTTCTCTCCTCATTCGCGCGCGCGTTCCTCTCTGGCACCGCCCAAAGCATGCGTCGAAGCAAAGCTGCGCAGCTTCACCGCATAGCCGTCCGTTCGTTTCGTCGATGCACCGAAGCAGCTCACGCTGGCACTCCTAAGTAATAGGACACTCGTTTCTTTCTTTGCGCTTTTCTTTCCCATCTCCCCCGCGGCCTTACTGCGCTTCTGGCGCGTCGTCGGTTTGTCGTCGTCTTCGGCGAATACTGCCCTCGGCGCGTGAAAAGGAGGGTTTCGTCTTTCCCGCGAGGACTTGCGGAACGCTGTCGCGTCTGTCATCGACACCGCCGTTCTCCACTGTGCTTGCACTTCTGTCGGGCAGCGCGGGTGCGGCTGTGCCGCCGTTTCGTTTCCGTTGCAGCGCCGCCCCCGTTCTATGCATCGGCCCTGGAAATTGATACGCCTCGGACCTTACACCGCCTGTCACCACTTCTACAGCTTGGCTTTTTGCATTGTTTTAGCTGCTTCGCGAGAAAAAGTGCGCGAACTCGTGCTAGCCAATTCTCCAGTCGGTGTGTACCGACGAACTGTTTACTTATTTATCCTTGGGCTGAAGTAGCTTTGGTTTGAGAAATGTACGAAACGTGTACCACGAGAACTGGTCTATTTGCGACCTGTGTATAACAGTTCTTAACCTTACTCTCATGCAAATACATGCAGCGTTAATTAATACGTAACGTCCTAGGGCAACGGAGGGTATACATGTGCGCTTTGTTCATACATGATTTTTAGATGTTAGTACCTATAAGTGGCGCTGACTACTCCTTTTCAGATAAAATGAGCACATATAAAGCGCTAACAGGACTGCTTGTTTCAGAGCGTTTACACCACTTATCAGTTATGCGCGTAGCGCTTGCACAATCTGTCGACATATGATTTCTTCGGCAAAACACTTTGCTGTAAAGTGAACTTAATTTTTAGGACACATTTTTGATTGTAGGCGAACCATCCGAAGCCGGGTATAAGAGCAAAGCTATCGACGCCTTTACATCTCCGCTTTAAGTTACGTTCAAACGTTATGTTCGCGCTATATGTATAGTTTAAAGCCTGATTAAGGGGAGGGTGGTGGGGGGTGGCATGGCTGGCGTGTTTAGCACGTCGATAGTGGACGTCGGCTTCGGTCCAGCGAAGAAGCTTTTGACGCCGTTCCGCCAGCTATAATTGGGGCGAAATCTAACTTCCTGTGCGCCGCGCGCGGGTCATTTGAGTCCACCAATACGATTTGCAGTGCGCTGTGACCGGGGGAGTGGAAGGTTGACGTGTACAATTCATGTGGTCATGGCAGAATGCTTCTTAACTGAGCAGTACAGGCTTGAAACGTACTGTCAGCCGTTGCGTGCGCCTGTTACGTTTTCGACGCTCAACATTTGTAACCTGATGTCAAGAGTACTCAACACTTACAGAGATATTTGGAAGCCTTCCGAGTGCGATAAGAAGACCTATAGTGCATACGGCTTGGATCAATTAGCTTTTAGTCACGCGCCAGTCGGGAATCCTCTGTTTTCACAAAGGATGTGCCCGAACGAACCTTTTGTTTTCATATGGCTGCATGTTGAGCACGGCGTACTTCTGCGGGATTAGCTTCTGTTATTGACAGCCGTATGTACTCTAGAATATTTTTGACAACTTTAATACAGAGGCGTATGATTTTCACAATTGTGGCATTGCATTTAAGGACATTGCATTCGACGGCTTCAAAATAACTTCCCGCAAATGCATTCTCGTGTGGTTCGTTGGCCGCAGCCGCAAGTTCAGGAAATTAGCGTTTTGCTACTGTCGAGTATATTGCTATCTGAAAGCTTAGAGTCCGTGAGTCCGCGCGGTAACCGTCACGTGTTCGACTTATCGAAAAAGGAGTTCGTGTGACACAGCGGAAAAAAAAAAAAAACTTGAGGACAGACAAGGAATGCTCAGTTTTATGCATTCGCAAGGTCTATGACTAACGAGCGCTACAACAGGAGGTGTATATTGCAGATGCGTAAATTGGGATTGCATTGTCACCTTCGTAGCTGTTTACGCGGTAAGTGCTCAAGCTAACAGTGACAATTTTCCGTGAGGAGATCTTAGAGATCACTTTCCTGCATGACTTGCTTTTTTCGTTGAAATAAATATTTCGCTCTTTGGACCGCCAAGAGGTGTGGGGACAGATGGCGCTACAAGCCGCGCATGCATTGCAGACTGCCCGTTGTGCCTTAGTTTTGCAGTCTGCACGTGTCCTCTCTGCCAGAGGCTGCTCTAATCTAGATAGTAGTCTGCTGGGCCAGTTGGTGTAACATATCGTAAAAGTGTGAGCAGTCTTTCTTCAACCCTGTCGTTAAACCGCTCATACTTTTACGATATGTTCTATTCAACTTTCCGCTGTTAATTCTTGTTGCGAGACGAAGGGCCGGCTGCACCGACGGCGGACATCCTACGTCCGGTTTTCGCCAAGGCCGCACTGGGGCTCTCCTGTACGACCAGTTCGGCCGCTCAACTCACTGTATATATAGCTTGCCGCCAAGTTTGTTTCGATATCGTGGCATACTGGCACGTCGTTGGCCCAGCGCTCCCGAGAAATTGCGCCAGATATGGGCGGCATTCGGTGAGAAGGACGTTCGAGCTGCAGCTTGGGCTGCGCCGTTCTAGAATTGCAGGAAGGCTGCAGTGAGACGCATTTTACGCGGTCTTCAGGGCTTCCTGCATCGACAACATGTAAAGTCCCGCTTGTGTTTGCTGTGGTTGGTCAAATTTACAGAGGGCAAACGCTCGACCATCCAGTTGTACCGAGAGAAGTCGCAGGCTGTGCAGGTCAGCGGTCAAGATAAGTGGAAAATGTCTAGACTATTGGTGAAAAATAAGATAAAGAAGCAGAAAAGAGAGGAAGCCGAGGTCATCACAGGCATAGGTAACGTTACAGTATAGAGAGATAGGCAAAATGCTAGACTGCAAAATATGTAGTATGCAAAACTTGATTAGCTCAAGCAAGCCATATAGGTGACTATTTGTCGCCACTCCGGTTCAAAGGGGCTGTCATTAGAGATCATCATCATCAGCAGTGATCCAGCGAGATGCACACGAAAAAGCAGGACTCGTTCTTGGAACGAAACAGCTAAAGGAGGGAATTGTTGCAGGCGCCGCACTTGCAGATGCGTTACTGGGGTGTGTCAACTCTCACTCAAACAATTCATGTTTCTGTGTGCGCGCATGGTCCACGGCGTTCCTTGTCGCAAATGCTCTCGCATCATCTTCAAGCACCTGTATCTACTCAACACCGCATTTTATGAAATACCTCTTGTCATTCTGATGACGACATCGCGACACCTGTTCACCTTGCAAGCTTTCGTCGCCAGCCGTGTACTGGGTCCTACGTGCGAAAGTGTAGTGTCAACCGGTGCCGTCTCAAAAAAAAAAAATAAAAAAAAAAAAAAAAAATAAAAAAGAGGACGCTTAAGGTTCACCTTTAACGGTGGAACGCGATAGCGTCATTGATCCTAATTCATGACACTTGTCTCAAGAGTGAGCGCGCGCTCCGGCGCTTTATGCCCAAGGAGGTTTTACCGTCTTGCTTATGCCCTATAGCGGCCACTAATACAGACCTCAAATGGCAGCTGGAAGAGGGGTTTGTATTTGAGTTTCTGCGTAACAGAATTATGTTTTCTCATATATTCAAATTACAATGCGGCGCTATCGAGCATGATCTGTAGGTTGTGTGTAAGTCCTCCTTTACGAATTTTCTGACGCTTCTTAATTTAAGAAATTCAATTAGTTCAGTAACCCCTATACGTCACGCGGAGGGTCTGCATGGTTCGGGATGGCGTGGTTTGGGCTGATTTTTTCTGACGGACAATGCCGCCGACACCTCATTTTCTGCGACACGGGGTCCTTAACGCTATCGCGTTAAAAGCATTCCCTCACGCGCTTCGAAGGGCTGCTCGCTACATCGTCTTCCTCGTAACTTAAAAAGTCGCTCTCTTTTATCTATATATGACACGCGGTATTACTGCGGCCGCACTAAGTATCTATGCGCCTCCTGGACATGCGCGCGCTAAGTACGTACGTTTCCGCCCATTGGCAAATGGGCGGAAACGTACTTGGGTGGTCAATGTCAACGTAATTGGGTGGTCAATGCAACGCCCGACACGTGTCGGGCGTTGCATTGAGCCACTCGGCCTCTCGACTTGTTCCTCAGTGAGGTGCGCCAACGCGTCAGCGTTGTTTTGGAAGCTGTTGCGAAGTGTTCGGACTCATAGAGGCAAATTGTAGGGTTTATTATCCCAAAGCAGCTCTCTGGCTATAACAGACATCGCAGTCGGGGGGACTACGTAATACTTTTGTGCACTCGGGAAGTTGGGAATTCTTTAACTCGCGCCCAAAGCACGGTACACAGCGTTTTCGTAAATACGCCTCCAACGGATTTCTTTGTTTGATTTTTTTTAAATGCACCTTAACCTAAGTACAGAACTGTTTTTGAGTTCCCCCTACATCGGAATGCGGCCGTCACAGCCCGGAATCAATCCGCGATTTCGTGATAAACAGCAGGAAAAGTTAGTTTTCAGTAAACCCTACTAGGGGGAACGATGCAAACCCACGAGTTTGTATATCCGGGAATATGGTTATTAAACGTTGTGCGATCTCTGTACGCAATTCGCCGCCGTGCCTTAGTGTCCTTGGCGTACTGCTGTCGAGCATGATGTCCGTGTTCGATTCCCAGCTGCATTCCGATGGGGCGGAGTGCAATAACGCTCGTGTACCATGCTTTGAGTGCACTATAGGAGAATCCAGATGGTGAAAATTAATCCGGATCCGCACTATATTCGGCTTCTCTGGCAGTCCGTCGCAATCAATGAACGAATCAATCACTCACTCACTCACTCACTCACTCACTCACTCACTCACTCACTCACTCACTCACTCACTCACTCACTCAATCACTCACTCACTCACTCAATCAATCAATCAATCAATCAATCAATCAATCAATAAAAACGCATACCTCGTGCTCTGCTGGATAATTTAAGTAGAGAACCTGATTTATTTCCTGCTAGATTCAAGGGTGGCCGTTTCGCCAGCATTGAGAGCGATAGCACAATATTGACGACTACGAAAAGCAAAGTTCGTAGTCTTGTCGGCCGTATAAATTACCGTAAACATTCGCTAAATAATTAAACAAGCATGGTGTCACGTGCTCACAGACAAACACGAACATGTCTCAGTCCTCCTGTCACACAGTCGGCGTCACACTTCGTATGCGACCTTCAACACTAAGTGCATGGAAAGATAGAACCCACGAAGCCACCAGCCATCTCGGCCTTAGCCATGACACAGCGCCGCAGATGACCTCTAACGTACGGCGCGCGGGCCGCATGCGCGCTCCGCCGCGCGGAGGGCCGTAGCCATGTACAGCCAGGGCAGGGCTAGAAAAGAAGTTGCGCTCTCTCCTTCCCTAGCCCTCGCTCAAGCACGTGACTTCCAACGTTGGGCGCGCGCGAAGACGGCGCGCATCAAGCCACCATCCTTCTCGGCTCACCCTCGCAAGGTTGCCTTCTCAACCGCAGCATACGGCGCGCGGGCCGCACATTCTTATCGCACTTGGACTCTACTCGGAACGTCACGGCGGCGACGACGGCTAAAATTCGTTTGAGGTGTTCATATTTAAAGAAAAATTCTGTTCAGGATAATGATAAACAGAAGAAAATGAAAACATGCACACGCACGCACACACACATACACACACTACGCTAGTTTAAATGGGCACTCATGCAGTCTTCTGCTTTGTCCTTGTTCTGTTTAATTTGATGATGCAGATGACGAGGCGGAGTCGCATGTCTGCACGACGTGAGCGTCGCATATACCTTACGCGTGCTGCATGATTTTTCCAGAATGTCCTGCACTTGTTACTGAATTAATGGCGGCAAACGTAAAGTATTGGCTGCACTAAATCTTGGGCTGCAGTGGAGAAACAGCCAGCGCTCGCTGTTTAATTAATCGAGAACAGGAAAGTAATGAGGCGCGACTATTACGGCGTAGCGCATCGGCTCAGCCAGATTCCAGTTCGTGAATCTCTTTTCTCTCTTTTTTTTTGTTTCAATGGCCGTCATCATTTCTTCGACTCTCAGTGCCTCTGCTGTGGTTGCTTCTCTTTTCGCCTCACGAATCTCGTTAGTCGCGGAGTGCTCGGCTCGACCGGTCACCGTCGTGGTCGCTCAATTTCTCTTCTGCTCCGTCAGCAGTGCGCAACGTTTCCGCCTGCGCGGAACTCTTCGCTATTTTATGAAAGAGGCGCACGGATGGTTGTGCACTCCTGTGTTGTGTATAGATTGTTTCCTCTTTGCACCAAGAGCATACCTGCCAACTGTCCCGAATCTTTTGTGAAGTTTACTAATGCTGCCTGAAGTTTTACGAAAAAGTAAATTTTGTTTGCGAAAAAGCTTTAAATGGGATAAAGATGGGCGCGGTACAAAATTTCAAGAAATTTCAAAAACTTCCTTCGAACAAACTATATTCATAAACGTCAGTCACAGGTGGTCATACAGGTTAGATCATTGCAACAAGATCGCTGAAAGAGCCACTGTGAACTATAAACAATGTGTTTCTTGTCAGTCCGCTGTTCCACTTTTGCTGCGGCCTGTGTGCTGTCTCTAAAAGTAAATGATCATTAATAAAATGCGTACATATACGTATTCCACGAAACGTGTATGTTCAGGGCAAACTTTACAACAATGGGTGCTACTTAAGTAAATTGCGTCAACTTTAGGGAATTACGTTATAACAGAAGTAGTCTTTTCGCCCCTTGTCATCGTATATATAACATCCTTTGCGAAAAAGTAAACCCTATGCCTACCTATGTGTGCTCTCATTTCAACTTCTGTGCGTTTTTCCACACTGTGCATATAAGGTATAGGCAGGGTAACCAACAGCGTCCTGTCTTTGTTCAACCTGTCTTTCTTTTGGGTGCACGTTTACAGGCTTCACACGCATGATATCGTAACTGCTGGAACTGACTCGTGTACATGAACGCACAGCCTCTTTCGTAAAACTTCAGGCAGCATTCGTAAACTTCACAAAAGATTCGGGACAGTTGGCACGTATGCTCTTGGTGCAAACAGGAAACAGCAGTCTAAGCTCATAAACCATTATTATTATTTTTTCACAAGATTTATTTACTTTTATGCATGCGGTATTGTCTTGGTGTGCGTAGGCGTAGGCGCGCATCCATATACTTAACGAACGCACTCGTTATCTTGCAGTGCTGTTGGCCTCATTTCCTTAATTGAAAGTGTTTAAAACAAAAGCCGGTTCAAAAATTTGACATAATGGAAATACGTGAATGCAGCTTCGTTCGTGTGCTCACCTTGTTAATTATGCTAGATTGATGAACTAAACAAGGTAGCTTGCCCTTCATAAGCTGAACATACGAGTTCACTCGTTCCGAAATGATCTTGTCGAGAGGAACGCTTTTTATATAGCCAGTGCTTTTCGGGCTAAGATTATGTTGTCGACAAAGTTATCTGCGTGAACGACAAAAAAAGATGACGGTGAGGTATTCCTGGAGCTTAAAGAAAGAAGAGAGAGAGAGAACACTGGTGTGTGACGGAAACGAAAGCAAGAGAACTGCGGGCGATGCGGTGCTTTGTCAAAGCTATTGGGAAGAAAACGCGTCGACGACGGAAAGGCGAGAGTTTCTGATTAGCTGCACCAACTTTCCCTTTTCCTGCAGAAATGTGCTCGATCTTGCTTTTTCTTGCACCGCCTTTTCTGCGCACTTTCAGGAATGCGGCTTCGAAGAGCGAGCTGGGTAGTTTTCTATGCAGAAGCGTTCCCGAATGCCAACGGGCGTCATCCCATAGCTTCCACCTGCGTATACTCTGTCATTTTGTTTCTAACACAGCATCGTTGTTACCGCAAGCTCTTGACGCATGAAGGGCGCAGGAAAATTTACTCCTTTCATTTTTTTCGTACAACACCGTTTATATAGGGAAGAATGCGAAATGTATGTCGCGATTTGCTTCCACTTTTGTCGCAGTTGGTGGATGTTCTCGAGTTTATTATTATTGCGATTGCAATTATATGGACACTCCAAGCGGATTTCTGCCGTCGGCATCGCCGTTGTCGTCGCCGTGAGGTTCCGTATAAAGTTCAAGGGCGATAAAATCGTCGCCGGGCGCCGTATGCTGTCTGTGCGACTGAAAGCGCGCGAGGGACGCGTGCTTTCACGGAGAGCGAACGCACGGCGGAGAGCAAGCGCGAAGTATTCCGTCGTGCGAAGGGCTGTGGGGGACGGGAGGGAGGGAGGGGAGGCGACGTTTAGCTGCGGCACCAAACGCGTATCTTGCGACCGCGGCGCAAGGGGAACTGGCGACTCAATCTCCCACGTGAATGTAGGAAAGCGGGAAGGCAGTGCAGGAGGGAGGGGGTGCGGATTCTACTCTGCCAGCAACTGCGTACTTGTACCTTGCGCGGCCGCCGGCGCCGGCTGTCGCGCGCACCGTATCTTGAAAGTGATCTCCACACGGCTCTTACCTTTGTATGCGCTGTGCTTTCGCCGCTTAGTTTCCGTTGAAGTGATAGACCGCACGAACCTTCGCTAGCTGCTGTAGCCGCGCTTGCTCACGCCAGCGTTCTGACAGTGGTTGTCTGCGGTCATCGAGTGTGATCTATTCATGTTTGCTTGTGCGCGCTGACACCACGCTTGTTAATTCAGTTAGTAAGGAAATGTGTCCAAAGTTTATGCAGCCGACAAAACTACTATCCTTACTTCGTATAGGTCTCTGCCAATTTGCTATCGCAATTGAGGCTGCGCCTTTCGGGTGAAACTGTCTCTTATTATTATTATTATTATTATTATTATTATTATTATTATTTTATTATTATTATTATTATTGCGATAGACCGCACGAACCTTCGCTAGCTGCTGTAGCCGCGCTTGCTCACGCCAGCGTTCTGACAGTGGTTGTCTGCGGTCATCGAGTGTGATCTATTCATGTTTGCTTGTGCGCGCTGACACCACGCTTGTTAATTCAGTTAGTAAGCAAATGTGTCCAAAGTTTATGCAGCCGACAAAACTACTATCCTTACTTCGTATAGCTCTCTGCCAATTTGCTATCGCAATTGATGCTGCGCCTTTCGGGTGAAACTGTCTCTTATTATTATTATTATTATTATTATTATTATTGCGATAGACCGCACGAACCTTCGCTAGCTGCTGTAGCCGCGCTTGCTCACGCCAGCGTTCTGACAGTGGTTGTCTGCGGTCATCGAGTGTGATCTATTCATGTTTGCTTGTGCGCGCTGACACCACGCTTGTTAATTCAGTTAGTAAGCAAATGTGTCCAAAGTTTATGCAGTCGACAAAACTACTATCCTTACTTCGTATAGCTCTCTGCCAATTTGCTATCGCAATTGATGCTGCGCCTTTCGGGTGAAACTGTCTCTTATTATTATTATTATTATTATTATTATTATTATTATTATTATTATTATTATTATTATTATTTCCGCAGCCTTGTAAGGTTGTTGTGGCGCCGCCTTCTTACCTTGGCGTTCACGTATACACCTTTCTCTCCGGGATTTTTGTAGTACAATGACCGGAGCCGTGTTTGTTTCAGATTTATACCCTCGTAATTTATGTACAGTTGCCTTTTGTACGCACATTGGAAAGACTAGGAGAGCAGAAGCGCAATGGAAATATTGCTGGAATAGTAGCTTCCTGCCCTTGGAGCGGTGCTAGAATCAGAAGCCACTTTATCACTGGACCATCTTTTGCGACTCGAAGGCGTAGCTCCTCTCTAAAGCATCCAAAGTACAACGCGCCGCTCGTGAACAAATTGTATCAGAGATAGAGAGCTGCACCCTCGAGCAACAGGACAGAGCAGTACATTCAGTGGTGTAAAGTAATACGTGATAATTCGTACGTATATCCGTTAATTTAGTATAAATGCAGAATGGGAAATCAATGATTGCGGGAAGCATTCGCTGATGGCCATTGTTTGATTTCATGTCGTAACAAAGCGCGCACGGGGGCAGCGCCACAAAGAGCTACTCGGAATATCTCGATCGCTATCCCATTTCAGCCTTGGGAGTTGAGCCTTGGGATCTTTCTTTCTCCCTCTTAGCTGAAGGCGTCCGATTCGTATCGGCGGCTGACGAGACGAAAGTGAAGGGAGTGGCCTGTACCGTCGGTCCTCCTGTCTCTGGCGCCAGGAGAAAGATGCGGCGACTGGCACTTTGTCTTTCGCGGGGGCCCTTGAGTGGTGGCTGCGGTTGGTTTTTTTCTCCATCCACTAATAAGTGCGGCCACACTCGGCAGCCTGGCGGCCAGCAGTCCACTTCTGGCACTCTCCTTTCTTTTTCCTTTGGGCGAACTCCGGTCGTCGTCCATTGTGGAGACGCGGGCTTCTTCGCGCCGACTCACGCTCGGCTGGCCGCGTGACAGTGGCCGGCTGGCCCGACACACTCGCTGCTCGCGTGCCCCTGTCTTCTCCTCTTCCCCGCAGGGATTGACGCGCCGATTGGAGCGGCCCGGGGAAGCGGAAACTTACGCAACCGGAAAACGGAACTGGTATCTCTCCCCGGGGCTCGGATGACCCGCGTCCTTTTTCCTGCCTTCGCCTTTCTTCCAGACGCTCGCTATCGTGTACTGTGGCGCTGTCCGGTTCTCTCCCCGGAGCACGAGAGTGCTCTGCTGGGCTGAACCTGCCGTGTTCTTTTGTGTGCACAGCCCAAAAGACCGGCACGACGGGTGTTTCAGCTCTTTACTTTGCCTCGTTGCTCTTACCTTCAACCGCTCCGTCTATACGAGATGCACACGCAGGTGGCCTTTTGTTTTGCCGCCCTTATATATGGTTGGCCTCGCCTTCTGTAAGCTCTAGCTCATATCCCTGTGCACAGCTCCCGTCATTAATACTACTTACCGTGCTGCTTTCGTCGTGTGTTTCGTGGGCTCGAAACACTTATGGTTTGGTTGGCCCGTAGTAATATGTTCTATTGCGCCGTCTCGTGTCAGCCCAATTGCGTGCTCCTTGCTCGTTGCGCGTGGCGTGTTGATGTGCTGTGCCTTACCAACTTCTGCTTCATTCTGTATGGCTTCGCAGATGTGCCTTGACCTGTTCTGATGCTGAAATGCAAATGTAAATGCATGGCAAAGGAGATAAATATAGATCAATCGAACTCTATTTTCAGTTCAGTTTCAAACAGAACTGGTATGTTGGGAGGAAAACGCGGTGTAGCAGACCGCTTGACTAAGCTCTCGTGCCCACTAAACAGCATTGCCAGTTGCGAGAAGGATCCGTGCTACATCTACCATTTGCAATTCAGTTCTCCATTCCATGCAGAGTTCATTGACAACTCATCGCCACGTGGATGGCGCTCTTTGGTCCATATCTGACCTTTGTGCCAAAAAACAACATTGCACGTCATCATCATTGTGCGAAGAATAAATGAATAAGGAGCAAGACGTAGCGCAAGAAGCTTGATACGATGAATATTCTATTTTACATTGAAGAGTTCGGTCCAATAGAACACATGATTATACAAAAACATTATAAATTACAATGCAGCACACATAAGCACTGAAAAAAAGAAACAAAAAGGTGTAAGCAATATACTCGTTGTGCACTTGTACAGCCATTGATTTGCCTTCAATAAAACATTTATACAAAATGAAAACTTTATTCGCGCTTAAAAATTGCGGACGGCATTCACCCCTGTAGCAGCCTTTCTTGAAGGTACATATATTGTGGGGAAAAAAAAAAGACTATAGCGCACCAGCCGCCTTTAGCGCAGACGTTCGTTGTGACGCCCGTCCTAAAATGAATTTAGTATGCGCAACACTGCATGAACCCTCGCGAAGCGTTGGACCGCTGTGCCTCATATTCTTTGAATAAAATGCAAGAACTGTGGAACACTACTTTGTTTCGAGATTATAGCAAACTCTGAGATATAACGCCAAGGATGTAGAACGATACTTGCTTGTTTCACTCTTTCGCTTACACCTGGACTCGAAATGCAAAAACGCCTGTGTCTCGTGCATTGGGGGCACGTTAAAGATTCCCTGGTTGTCAAAATTAATCTGTAGTCCCTAACTACGGTGTGCCTACGGTGTGCGCGTAAAACCACAGACTTCATTCATTCATACACTTGGACTCGTGTAATCTAGGCTGACAAGGGCCAGATGAGCTTTCGCAATCTTCTACGACAGTCTGTCTTGCTAGCTACCACGCTTTGAAAACACAAACGCTTTGAAAGGTGCTATACGCATTGATACTTACGCATTATTGCATGTACTGTCTTACTTACACTGTTCACAACAACTGTTGTAGGGACATTGCAGGTTCATTCGAGGTGCCATTAACGGCCGTTCTCGCATGATCATTTCGGTATATTGATAATCATCGTCTCGGGGTATCAGATATACAAAAATATAGACGAACAGGGAGAACATTAACGGGTATCGAACCTCCAACGTTGACTCTCTAGAATTGATGATTGCGCCTTTTCTTTGCTATTCCGCTGTGCATGGCGCGGCGCTATACTGCCCACTTTTTCTCATCTTCGCGGCAAACATCGAAAGTGTGCTGTCCATCGTGCGGAAAGCGCCCCAAACACCCACGCTCCAAGCGACATCGGAAACGGCCGATACTAAAATTTGTAAGAATAAATGGCGACAAAAAAAAAAAAAAAAAAGAACAGCGCCATCGAGGCAAAGTAAAATCGTGCCAGGCGCTTCGATATCGGGTATTTATGGCCTCTCTCCATCTGCCTGCCAAGGGGAGCCTTTGTCGCGACGCCGTTGGGTCGAAGCCTTTCGGTCCCGTACGGCCGTTCCCTCGGCCTCACGTCTGCGATCGCCCTTTGCTTTGGTTTTATGACAGTGGAAAATCGCACTGGAAGAACCGCGCGGCGCGAAGGAAACCCTCGATGCCGCGGTGGATTTTTTTTTCTTCAGCGATGTCTTCCGGTGAGCTTTGAAGGCGCGCTACACGATCGGTGTGAATTTATGGCTGGCATCAGCGTTGGCTAAAGCAGAGCTTTGTTGCTGCTGCCGAGCAAAACTGAAATACGTGCCTCGTTACCGCCATGCTTGTTTTTGTGAGGACTCTTTGTTTTCTGACGGGGCTGGGGCCGGAAGTCGCCGTCGCTGCGGAGCCGCTTTTGACGACTTGCTTTACTGGAAGGCTGCGTAATTGTCGATGGAAACAGTGCACTCGTGGATTCGCGAGCGTATTGCTTTGTCATCCCGCCGTCACGCCGCCTTTTTTTTTCTTAACCAGGGACTCCTACCCGCCCGCCTCTCCCCTCTCTTCCCTTTTCTCGCATTTTAAGTCTGCCTTTTGTTTTCTTTTTTTTTAAACCTGCGGTTGCACCCATAAACGCTGTATTTATTCTGTCTCTCGTGCCTTTTCTTGAAACATCACTAAAGGTGCCCACACTATACATTTAAATGAGTCTGCGCCAGAAAAGGAACTTGAATCTACGCTACTATCCTGTGCGATTCTCTTTAAGCCCAGATTCGTGATTCTTTACACACTCTGTCCCGTGGCCATTTCTCCACGCAATGCCATATATATATACCATCGCCCCTGATAACCATTGTTTCTCTCTCTCTATCCCCTTATCTTTTCGCCTGTGCAGAGAGAGAGAAAGAGGGGAGAGCGGCTTAGATTTTCTATAATATCTGTCCTTCCTTCCCGTCGCATAAGGCGAGATACGACGTCGCTCATGCTAAATGATTGCAGCTGCAGAAAAAAAAAAACAATAATTAGTAAACAAGAACACCATTTGCATGAACAATCTGCAGTTCTTCAAGATAACGCCGCTGCATACTACCTCCGTCTTCTCTTCTGTTTAGGGGTGTGCAAATATTCGAAACTTTCGAATAACAAATCGAATATTGCCCTATCTGATTCGGTCTTCGAGTCGAAGTAGTTACTATTCGTGAATACAAATATTTTTTTCGAACAGCTTTTGAATACTCTGGAATCATCAAATGCTGCGATAAGCTTTACAGGAAAACTTGAGAAGTAGGTAGTGGAGCACGCGATGTGTGAATCAGGGAGCCCGATTCTTTATGCTAAACCGCTATCATTCACATTCGCCAATGAGACCTGTGTACATATCCAAGTGAACTGCTTGTTTGCTCCTAATGCTCGATTTGTGCTTTTAATAAATAGCACTCCATAGCGTGCCGTGTAATGATATAAGCTTGCTAACCTTGTGAATATACTAGGATGTGAAGAGAAATGAGAAGTAGGGCTAGTTCATCATTATTCGAAAACTATTCGAAAAGTATTCGATGTTCGATCGGATTCGTCTTTGACGCTATTAGATTCATATTGAATCGGTCTCGAAAGTTACTATTCGCACAGTGCTACTTCTATCTCGGTTGCGGTGTGTTTTCACTGCAGTGCGCCAAGGCATTGCAAGGGAGTAAGCACTACGCGGGCGCGCAGTGAGGTCCTTTGCCTGTGGGCTGCTGGTTTCATTAGGCAAGCCACTCAAATAACTCCGCATAAAAGAAGCAGCAGCTGTGTTTCGAAACAGCGCAGTTCGTTAGAAGATCGCAGGCGCCGATATGCCAGAATTTCGCAGCTTAAGTACATCGCCCATGTGATTGGTTATAGCATTGCCATTCTGCTTACTCATTTGTCCCCGATAGTAGTAGAGGCTCGATAAACGTCTGGTAAGATATATATAAAGCGAGGCCGACAAACGCTATTGTTGTTAGGTGCCAAAATATGCATTGTTTCTTATGTGTACAGTTTCGCGCTCGTCTCCGACCGGAACAGGGACGTTTTCAGTCGAGGCAGCGTTTCTTTTTATTTATCCTAGGTTTATATATCTTTTTGTGTGCGTGTGTGCTGCTATGGTGTATTTCCTTTGACACGTAAACCAGAGAATATAAATACGTGTAGGCGTCAATAGTTTTCTTTATACGTGCCAAAACACATTCTAAAATATACAAGACAATGCAGGTGTGAATCTTTAAAGCATATGTCGATACATTTCACGTGGTTTTTGTAGCAATTTATCGATTTTCCTTTTGCATGTGGCAACGACTGCATTCTTCCCATGTCGAAAATTTAGTGCAGGAACGAAGATGTGTGGCATAGACAAGACGACACGAACGCCAAGTTCTCATTCTTATATCTTTACGTCGGTCACGTTTCACCGTTGTAACCGCTCGATTCAGAAATGTCTACTTGAGAGAAGATGCTTTTATCAGCCATTGCTGGAGAGAAGCACCGACGTAGTCGAAACGTATTTATGTGTACTGGTTCTTCGATGTTGTATGGGCTGACGTCAAATGTCTTGCGGCGCCCTACCACGACATGCCCGGCCGAGGTCGGGTGGCATATAGCACATCGGATGAAGCCACATTAGGCAGTTTCGCTGAAGAACGTGGAGTGCGATCTCAAACCGGAGTGAAAACTCAAGCGTGTGTCCCGCTGTGAAGCGAAGCGCCGAATGGCTGCCAGCTATAGCGCGGCATCGGCTGTGTTAACTGTGTCGCCTCTTCTCCGCCGACTTTGGCAGTTCGTGCCTCGCGCTTATTAACGAAGGCGCAAAGTGCCGCGCATAGAGCCTCGTCGCACCTCGCTCCTTCGGCGTCGTGGAAGCGTACGTGGGCGCTGCTGTCACCTCCTTCGCCCGCTCCTTTATTGCAGGCACGGGAGGGCAAACAAAGCGACGCTAATCGGATTTCGCTCCTCGATGAAAGCCCTCCTCGAGAGCGCGCGCGGCTTCGCTGGTGCGAAGGCTCTCAGAACAGCGCTGCCGCCTTATGTGCGCACTGAAATTCGTGTGTAGATAGTTTTCGAGGGGGGGGGGGGGGGGGGGAGCCGTTTCATACCAGCAGCACTACCTGGATATATTGTATGTGCTGCTATCGTGAAGCTGGGCTCCGAGTTTTGAGTGCCGATTGGTTTTCATTTTAATATAGTTGTTTCATTTCTCGTCCGCGCTGCGCTTCCTCCTCGTGATTTCCTGGTGCGCTGCTTTCATGTAACGGTTTCTGTATGGGTTTTTAACACTTCTTCGCCGCTCTGCTGCCACGCGCCGCTTCTGCTTACTCAAGCGTGCTGCGCGCTGCGTTGTCTTTAGAGGCGCCGCGCCATCGTGGGAGTTGCGCGTTGCGTTTGCGTTATTTTACGCTTTCTTGTTTTGCTTTAGCGGGTGATCTTACACTGCCGGCGCTTCGTTACAGGCTGGGACGGCAACCGGGGCTTAAACCGAGTGGCGCCTCTCGAACCGAGGCCGAAGCGACAGTGGGGTAACGTGATATGCCGAAGGGAAGACTGGCACAAAATGAAGCAAAGGTGGAGGAGAAAAAAAAGAGGGAGCGAAGCCTGTTCTTTCCCCGCAGGAGCTAATCACCTCGTAGCGGAGCGCGCACTTCACAAGCTCGCCCCTGGAGTTCCCACCCGCCTGCTCGCGCTGTTCATTATTTCCTCCGGTTGAAGTTAATGAGCCCTATCGAAGTCGACAGCATCGGCGGCGGCCGGCAGTTTAGCGTGATGGAGTCGCGCGTTTTACTTTTGCCTCGCTCCGTGTCGACGCTCGTGCTCCGACCGCGCATGCAAGCCCTCGGGACACGTGTAGATGCTTTTACATGCCTCGGAAGCTGCTGTCACCTGAGTGCAGCTCCTTATAAGCTGTAAGCGCTATTGATCTTTTTTGCCGTGATCTAATCTGCAAGGTTATAAGCGTATATTGTCTCAGCAGATGGCTACATTGCATTTCATCTAAGACACTAGTTTACACCGGGGCAATCATATCAAAAGGTCGACCAGAAAACTCCCGTGAATAGATGGTGTGTGAAAACCATGGCGGAATTCTGGCTCCTGAAATGGCTTCTGGCGCGCGCGGCACGCAAAAGTGCGGCATCGAATACTAGGTATGCCAGTTGTGGTGCAATCAGCGAAGGTGCATCTCCTGTCATGGCAATCGCGTTATAGCGTTGTAGAAATAGCCCAGTGTTGCCAGGCATCGCCGCGCACTTGCTTGACAGTGCAACGACCAAACAGTGAACGCTGTACCATGGCATATTGGGCTTTCCCAGATTTGATTAAGTGTGCAACAAGATGTCACGTAACGATTAAAACCGTGTCCGTCTGCGCGCTCGTGCTTCTGGGATGTTTTCTGTCCGTTTTCACTAGCGCATTGCACTCTTTGTTTACAGCAGCATCAGAGTCAGTGCGTTCAACGATATGTAGATTTAAAAAGGCCAAATAGCCAGGGTGCATTCGGCGGTTGCGCCATGGCGTAGAATGGGAAGATGACGGGGTAAGGCAGGCGCATACATGACACAGAAAACAGCGTATCATTTGGTTTAGCACGATGTTTTCCTTGAAGGGAGTATTTTGTTCAAGACACGATAGTGTATACGACCGTAAAATTGTGAAATGTGTGCATTCCTTTCCTCTCTGACTTCGACTTCTATTTATAAATTGGTTAAAACTCTACACTTGAATTTTGATTGCTCACTCTCCTCACAGCTTCATCGATTGCATTTTGCGTTTCCTTCGGTGCGTTGAAGTTTCTAACCAACATTTCACCGCGCTGACCAAATCAGTGAGCACTGGAGAAGCGCATATCGGAACCAGGTAGCAGCGAATACTGTTCTAGCGTAAAAAGAATGTAATGGGCGCAGAGATGGCGATAGGACACACGGTATATTGCCTGGTATGTTCTTCTTTCTTCGCTCGTTCGTATACCATGTGATAATTTTCTGCCCGCTATTTCTTATACTGCTTAGTAAGACCTCGCGTTCCACAAGAGACCCTTTCTTTCAAGGCTGATGCAAGTCATCTCCCAACGACAATGCCCAGTGAGGAGCGTATGATATCCCAATGTTCTGCACTTTCCACGTAGCTATCTACATACTCTGGTGGTACGTGGCAAACAGACATTTTAATAGTGCATTATAGATGTCTTCATTTGGCTCATCTCAGCTGGAACGAGTATGATGAAGAAAATTTGAGCATCTATTCTTTTATAAGATGTAGTCATTACAGTGGCTAACGAAGCAATTGCCAACTGTAAATCAGAGAAAATATAAACTAGGAACAGAAACACACTTCAATAAGCGCCACGTAAACACAGAACACAAAACAAGTCAAGAAAATGCATAAAATATACCGCAGAATAAAGAATATATACTTAGATCACTTCGAGATATGCTTATAACGACATGCGTCTTGAACTGCCCAGGCAGGCCCTGCTCCGCGCGCAGTCCCTCTGTTCGCACCGTCCTCCATATTACATTCGCTGTTTCTTCTTCCTTTGTCTTTCGTTCCTTTCTGGCGACGGTGGTTGGTGCTCGAGTCCCACTGGGGTGCCGGTGTCGCCGAAAAGTCGTTAAAAGCGAAGGGCTTCAGTTTTGTGCGCGGGATTGTTTTTCAAGAAGGCCGGGGTCCCCACTTGCGTTTCGCTTCTATGCATCTTCAGCTGCTCCCCTGGTGGAGAAAGAACGCGCTGTAGCTCTTTCCCGACAAACTCAGTACACGCACACAAACGGACTACACATTGAGGTGGCACTTAAGTGACACGTGCGCGGGAAACTAAATGAAAGAAAGAAAGAAAGAAAGAAAGAAAGAAAGAAAGAAAGAAAGAAAGAAAGAAAGAAAGAAAGAAAGAAAGAAAGAAAGAAGCGACGTCTGCTGACACATTCATTCCACGGGTCCTCCTGGAGCAGCCTATGCGCCGCAGAGTTTCTCAAGCTGGGCGCTGCCCCGCTTCCCTACTTTCTCCATGTCCGGTATCGTTTCGCGGTATCACATCGTTGCTTCAACTGGACGCCCGGCCTTCGCTCCTTTTTATGTTTCGAAGACGCCTCAGTGCTCGCGTTCTGCACGGTCGTCTCGCGCTCGACGAGCCTGTGGCCCCCATTCACTCTGTGCAGTCCGTCGCAAGCTTGCTCTTTTCTCCGTTCTTTGTTCCTTTCCTCTTGATCCTTATTTTGTCCGGATCTCATGTGCTACTTTCCGACTCCTAGCTCAGCAGCTGCGGACTGTTCGTCTCTTTTCTGTTGGAGTGGAAGTTGTGCAGAGTAGAGAGAGAGAGAAACGGAGAGGGAAAGGTAGGGAGGTTAACCAAGGACGTGCCCGGTTGGCTATCCTAGACTGGGGGAGTGGGAAAGGGGAAGAATAGATAAGGATAGAAAAGAAATGACTATAGCATAAGTGGTGCTAAAGAAAGGGCACAAATGTCCACGTGATCAGGGTGATGGACCGTAATAGAGCTGAACGTCTTAAATACTCACACATCCGAAGGGTATGACTCACACCTTATTTCAGAACAAAGCCAAGTATGATAAATTATAACGAATAATGATAACTTCTAAGCGCACTTGTGTGCAAAGGGCTGCAGTTCCGATTATTACTTTATTACTTATCTCTTATTAATTGCAATTCAACGCTATGGCCCTTACGAGCTGTTTTATTGCGGCGGTGCCATTTTTCTAATACGCAGCATTTTCTGGTGACATTGTGTGTTGCTTTAACACCACCTGCCGTGTTGGCATGTTCAGTGCAGTCACGAATAGCAGTAATCAGATTTGCAGAGAAAACGCCGGCGGTGAATCACGACGAATAGTTTCTTTTGTATCGCGAGCATTCGGCATCATCTGCAGTTCGACACTTGCAATGAGACACTCGCAACGACTGTAGCCTATCCCTAACGGAATGTGTCCAGTTCGTTTCGTACGGCCTGGTGGGGGCCTGAAGACAGAAAACGCTGGGGGATCGCGAACGGATATAAAGCGGACGCTCATGTGGTGAGCAATGCGGGTGGAAGGTGGGGATCGGCGGGGGCTGAGGGCGCGGTGGACACGGGTCATTTGTGCTCGGTGCGCGCAGTGCGTCGCTGCCGGGTTACGCTTCATCGAACGCGGCTTGTGTGCAGCCGCTGCGGTCGCGGTCGGAGCTCATTATTGGGCGCACGGGCCGAGAGAAGAAAAATAAAGCGAACGGCGGGGTTAGCGCTGCTTTCTCACTTAATGTGGTTTGGAGCTTTGCGCGCCTTTTTTTGTTGTTGTTTTTGTGAGTCGTTTTTCAGGAATAGGATGTTATAGAAGTGCAAGATTAGTGTCCCTAATTTTTCCAACGCTTCGTGGTCCGTTTGAATTGTTCTGAGCTCGCGCTTATCTCGTGTGTGCTCCTACTGAAAAAACTGGTCCGGCCAGAGCAGCAGTTAATGAATTATTCAGGCCTTGCTTTCCGGACTCGGCAACTCTGCCCTGCCATCACCGCTTCTCGTTGAATATACGTCAGTATACTGATACGTGATAGCGGTTCTCTCCGTTCTGGTCAATAAAAGTTTCAGCGCTTGCTGAACTGGAGCATTTTACACAGGATGAGTGGCCGTGCTACAGGCAATATTTAGATTGGTTTCCAGCGTTAGACGTTCTCCCGTAGGCCCGCTGATCTCGAATATCTATAGACCGCACCTCCCGGACTGCACTCATCGGACTGCACTCATCAAGGCGCCTTTAACTGTCAAAAGTGGGGCTACACTTAAACCGCCCACCTGGCTGCCATACGTGTATCTATGCTCCGCACTATCAATCCCTGTTGGACTTCATCGAACACAACAAATTATATATGTGCAAATAACTTGCATAAGTCACACGTTTTATGCCGCAGGTTATAATTATAAAAATTTTATAATTAAAAAAAAGAAAAGAAAAAGAATTGGGGCGCACGCTTTTTTTCTTTCTCAGTTGTCGAATTTTGTGCTGCCAAGTTGAGGGTGACAGAAGCGCGGCCCTTACTCGAGTGTACACGATATGTGAACGCTGGCGCTGATTTGGATGTTTGTACGAAAAAGCGCGAAAGTTAGGATAAGGCGAGTGGCAAACAAACACACAGAGAGCTGTACTGTGTGTTTGTTTGCCACTCGCGTTATCTCGTCTTTTGCGCTATTTCGTTTAAATATGTTACCTCACCAACCATTTCAGATTCAGACCTTAGTGCTGATGTTGAAGTGTGCGAGCTACCGACCGTTGAAGGCAGCGTAAATATCGCCCCTTTTATGTCACCGGTATGGACAGACGCGTTGACGAAGAGGTCTCGGAAACATAGCCTACCGTGACTTGAATGCAAACGAAGCGCCGTCTCACACAGGCGGGCATGCTGGCGTAAAATCCCGATCGCGCTTTGCGCTGCACATCGCTTCTAGTTGCTGTCACTTTTGTGAGCGCCTGTTCGCCGTTCACTGGCAGATAAACCAACGTCACGTGTACCCCATGCGGGTAAAGTTGAAAAGCAGCAATTTATGCAAAGAGAACGCGCAGTCTCCGTCCTCCTGTCTCGCGGTTTTTTCTGGCCTTAGCGGGCACAGTATATGTATCGAAATATAGCAGCACAGAAAGATATCTACAATTCAGCGGCAAGGCTCTGAAGGATTTGTTACAGACGAAAAATTATGCATTTCCCAAGCGCTGTGGGAATCACTGTTATGCGAGGCATTCTGTGTGTAGCTGGCTATATAAGCTCGTTCGATGTTGCGCAGTGTGACTAGGATGGCACGATGTGTCAGTGTAAGGATAGCGATTGTGTGTGTAACAGCGACAAGACGACGGCATGACGGCAACAGCGACAATGTTTTCATGACGACGACTGCTCGACTAGACCCCACCGCCACCACGGCCACGACATCCACCGCTATACGGCGCACCGTGCGAAAAACGAACCTGTACTATACCTACCTACCACAAAAAAGTGTCTCGTAAGATATAGAGAATCCTTTTCGTGATAAAGTAAGAGCTTACTGGATTTGACGCCATGTTATTATTCCTCGTGTCAACCTTGAATATTCTTATAAGTTTCGTTATGCACTGTCGGGCCCGCCGCTTCTTTTGCGGACGCAACTTCTTTGACATTGGTCGCAGAGAAAGCGCCCGAACCCACGAAGGTCGCCAGATTCGCTATCCGCTGTACCTGTGTCTCCTTTTATCTCTCTCTCTCTCTCCTTCTAGGCTGTGTGGCGCATGAGCGCGCATTTTCTCAACGTCGTTCTTTCCCCTCTTCGGTCTGTGATCTTTGCTTGTCGAGGAAGCTTCGCTTCACTTCCCAAGCAAATGTGCGATGCTTCAGCGCTGCCAAGCGTCATTCTAAGATCCCCGGGAAAAAAGATGAGGAAGAAAGTCACGCTGTCATCAAACTTGAAATGCGGGAAAAAGAAGCGCGTGCCAAAGACATCTAAAGTGTTTCTTGCTTTTAATGTCGTTCGCCGTTGCTGCGGTTGCTATACTCTCTCCTTCTCTGCCATCTTTATTTATTTAATTTTTCTCCAAGAGTGCTGTGTTGCACAAACATTCTCTTCTGCTTTTTGCTTTCACTGGTGGTACTGCGCGTGCGCGAGGTTGTTGGCGCACACGTGGGAAATTTCCCGAAGAGAGAAGAAATTATACGAAAAATAGCGCTTAAATAAAAACGACAAAGGCGCTTCGCTTCTCCTCGGATAGACCTCCTGATGGCGCGCGAAAGCTTGGCTGTAATTCGAGCGAGAAATGCCTCCCAACAGCCATCTATGAAAACAAAGAAGCGTCAACTTTGTGAGCAATTTTCAGTTTTGGATCTCTCCTCGCGGGAACAACTCGCACATTTTATTTATATTTTTATTCGTTGTTTTGTTCGTAGTTTGTGACGATCGCTGCGGTGTTATTAGAAGCCGCCAGAGGAACACCGCTGGCGGTAAGTTTTAGTGATTACAGGTGAAGCAGCGGTTCCTTTCGATTTTGGTGTTTGAACGTGTGTTCGGAGCATGAAATTCGTAATGCAGTTAGTCTACCACCAGCTTCATCTGGATGTTTATTTGGTTACTGTTGTATTGTTACCTTTACGTGCGTACTCCGATCCTGCACCCTTATTTATTTATTGATTTATTTGGTCGCCATGTTGCATCCGTTCGTGTCTATGTGAGTTGGTTGCCATAGAATGACGAGCGGACACCAGGTGATAGGGGCAATACAACGGCAGTCCCTTGGGTGTAAAAATCATGGCCGCGAAAAGAGCTCCGTGGCAGCAATTACGGTAACAGCAGCGGTCGCCGAAGTCGGTGGCACAGCCGTCGTGGATAGCCAAGACGCCACCCGAAGCTTCGGTCGTTCGGGTAGGGTTGCGAGCGACGCGCTACTCGTCTCTGGGTTGTGCCGCTTCCGGCGAGGGGCACATCAAAAGAGCCACAGTTGACCTTCTCTTCCTCGGGCATCGGCTGAACGCCACGCTGCGGCGGTGCCCAGTGCCGAGTCTGCGGTTCGCCTTTATGGTTTGATGAGCGGGGAGGATGGGCCGACAGGGGAGGCGCGATGGCCACCGCAGCTGCCGGGGTAATCGATGGCGCGCGGCTGCGCGCTGTGAACCATGTCGATGGAACGCGCAGAACATGAAATGTTTACAGGCTGGAGTGTGTTGCACTGGTGTTACCTGACGGAAATACTTCACTTTGTGATCGAGATTAATCTAGCGGCGCACAATTAATGCATGTACTACAATCGTCATGCTGTACGTAGTAGTCACTTCTGTGCCATGATAACCAAAACGAAATAAAATAAAAGTGATGACTTCACTGTTGCGTCTTACGTGGTGCAGGTAATCACCGGTAACAAGTACGAGGCCCCAGTTCTATTATGAGAGTGTTCCTTCGTCGAGGAAAAAAGAATGTTTAAGAAATGGAGGCAAATGAAAAGAGGATGAGAGACAGAAAAGGCTGGAATTTTCGGAATGATGTGCTGGACCGGTCGACGATAGAGAACGACATGTTTTCAGAAATAGAAAAATGTGTCACGAACTGTACACTGTACACTTCCGTATTCTCGCCCTTGGTAAAAAATTCTGTCGTGATATAACACGCGTCGAATTCGTCCTTTGTAACAGTATACTGTCCGGTGTCTTTGTATATATGAACGGCAGTTTTAATTATTTATTTTCGCTTTCTTGTCGAGGTACGCGGTGGGAGATAGTACTTGCAAGTTTGCTTATTGCAGGCATTTGAAGATTCAAGTGGAATGATTGTGGTGATATCTAACGCATTTGCAATGTTCTACGCATTTGCTTCTTTTTTAAAGTCAGTGCTGTGTTGACGGAACGTCCCTACCTTGTGTTCCTGGTTAAATAACGTAAAGAGGATGCTCGAGGTAACTTTTTCGTTTGCCTTTCTCGTTCTGCTTTAATCTAGTCGGTCAACTTAAATATAAAGAAACCGCTGTCCGAACTAGAGGTCCGAAGAGCTCCTCGTCTTCTTGTCAATATTGTAGCTTCTAGTTAGCGCCGACTCCACTATACATTACCCGCTGAGCACTGTGTTAACGATTCGAGATAACTACCTTTCCTTCTTCTTTCAGGGGTTTCCCGTGCCAAAACCAGCTCTGATTATGAGGCATGCCGTAGTGGAGGGCTCCGGATTAATTTTGACCACCCGGGGTTCCTTAACGTGCACTACAACGCAAGCACACGGGCGTTTTTGCATTTCGCCTCCATCGAAATGCGGCTGCCGCGGCCGGGATTCGATCCCGCGATCTCGTGCTCAGCAGCGCAACGTCTTAGCTGACTGACTGATCCACTGCGGCGGGTTAAGCCTCTTTCACATATGAACATAGTTAACGCGCACGTGTCACTGGTGAAGCTCGTGCCCCTCATAAGACCCGCGCATCTGGCTGCATGCTCGCCACTGTAATTTGGAAAGCGAGCCCTGGTCTAGAAGGAGAGAGGATAGCCGTACCCCACCCGGCTTTTCGTTCTGCCCCGGAGGGCGAGCGTATGGCGGCGGCACTTCCAGGAACGGCACCCCCGTGTATTTGCTCTGCTTCGAAGAAAAGAGGCGGGGAGCTCTTCAGTGCCGGAAAAGAACGTCGGCTGCCACGGACCCCGGGTGCCGGCGTTGTAGATCGCCGGCGCGACACATTCCCATATGTCTCGGGCTACGACCTGGCCGACGGCTGCTGCAGATCCCTTCTTCCTCTCGCTTTTCCGTGCTTCTGCGGGATGCCTTTCCTGGAAGAAGGAGGCCGCGTGGACCTATAGTCCTTGGCCGAGCTCTAAAAACGGAAACAACCGACGCTGCCGTGTCGCATTTCATGACCCCATCCTATGCTTCTTCTTGTTTTTTCGTGCTATGCGTTTGACCTCTGTCCTGCCGCTGCCCTGCTCAACCGAGCCCGCACGTATATACACCGTGGTGTATACAGCGGCGACTGTATTGGTGTCTTCTTCCGCCTCTGTCCTTTGTGTTTGCTGCGGACGGCGATTCTCTTGTCCCGACGCGCCACCAATCTCTGCGAAGTGCCTGCTCCCTCCTTGTCGCTGCTTTCTCCTATATAACACCGTCGTCTTTGTCAGGTGCCGGCGCGCGACGCCCTTTCTTGCGGCGTGTGCGTTGCGGAGGTCTGGTGGCCGCTATGGTTGTGGCTGTTTTGATGAGGCACCGTATGAGAGAGTGATTGCGTTTCTCTCGAAAGGGAAGAAGGCGAAACATGGCCGAAATGAGTGAGCCATCCGCCTGAGAGATTGATGCGCGAGCATGCACTGTAAAACAGAACCTTCCGTGCCAATATTTCTTAGCTGCAGAGCTCGTGCAATAATAATGTTAATGATAGAGAACGCGAAGCATGTGTACCTCAGGATGTAGATCGAAATGCTATACCAGAGCGAAATACTATACTTCTGTACAGTGCGGAGCGTACTGCGTCCCTACAGCCCTCATGCACTGTACCTTAAGCAAATTAATTAACGCAGGCTAACCGCGACATGTATTGCAGAGGAGTCTCCTGTCGTTTAGACATTTATATAGTCGCGGCGGCGATATGAACAAACTTATTTGCTTAGGGGTTATTTGTTTTGCGCGCTCTAACTAATGTAGGGACTATGAGAATTGACTGTTGTTGGGTTGCCTAATGTTGGGTTGGTTGACTGTTGTTATTGGGAAGCAATGGTTGTCTAACATATAGCAAACATGTCTTACGTATGTGTTTTATGTTCTGCGAAATATTCTTGGCTATTCTTACGCAAGGGTGGTTGCTTATTTCGGACGAAAAATTTTCCTAAACTCGTTCCAGTTTGGTTGACCATGCGCTGCGCCACGCAGTCCCAGCTTTTGACTACATTTGGTGGTTTGGGAATCGCTGATTTTCAATCCGCGTACCACTATAGCCGCGAAATCTACCTCAATGAGCGCGATGGTGGTTGAACCTATATCCGAGCGATAAATTTCCGATTGAAGAGAATTAAAAAAGAAAGAGCTAGACCAGTTCGAATTCTAAGCGAAAGGAGTCGCAGCAACAATTCAGCTGTCTGGAGTGAAAGCGCAGCCTGCCGAGTTCACTGCTCGCTGAAAACCCTCATTTAATGTCGCCTTAGGAATCGAGTTGGTAGCAGCGACATGTACGAGGGGAACAGCTATTTCTAGCTGGTGCGTCCTCGGCTCCCTCAAAATGCTGGCGTTCGTGTCTCGTGTAAGTTGGGTACCCGCGAACTCCTTTAATAGTGAATGGGGAGGGGGGGCTGTGCGTCGTGGAATAGTATTTCCTTCCGTGACGCGAAAACGACTGAGACGGCAACGGAGGCGGGGGGACGGTGTCTTCGCGAGCGGAGCGTCACAGATACACTTATGGATTCGCTGAGACAAGTTGAGAGAGGGATATATGGACACGAGGCAAAGGAATCTGATTTTGCCAAGAAGTGAAGATAATCGTTCTTTGAGGCAGCAGAATCTCAGCTCTGGCTCTGGATGAAAGCTGGATAAAGAAATTTTTTGCTATTCGTTTGTGTAATGCCACAATACCGTATATCGTATCCTAGCGGTTAATCTGAAGATTACTCCGGTCTCCTATTACTCCGAACCAAACGCTTTTCTTATATACATTTACAACTCTTGAAAAGCGTAATGTAATGAAAAAGAGGGCACCATAAAAAGTAGGGCTGCCGCGTGTATATTGTTGTGCAATATGGACGCCGTTAGACACATAAGGTATCGCGGTTACTGTATTGGACCTTACTGAACCACGTTTTTCTTGTTATGATACTGATCTGTGACTAACAACGTTGATGGTTTGCTTGCGTCCTTTCTTTCAAAATTTGTTGCTTTATGTCAGCGTGACCATTAGGTTAATACTTTCTTTGTGGCACCCTTGGCCTTACCAGAATCGTTTGCGTAAAGAAGTTGCGCATTCATAAAAAAGAGGACGCTGCGACGCACTGTGCAAGAAAGCACATAGTTAGCGATAGTAGAGGTATGCATGCTAAAGAAGAATACGAATATAACAATTCTGTCTTTTTTCTTCGCTATGTGCTGATTTGTACAATGTTCTCCGACAAGAAACTTTTGAAATCTCGCCGCCAAGTAAATTAATCTTGTCTTTCGAGGGAATGCGTAGATTTAGTCGCAAATTGCGCTCATTACTCTTGCAAACTTATACGCACGTCACTAAGTGGCCACGACCATATATTTTGCCTACACCGCTCAAACGACAGCCCCGCGTCTCTGTGAGCAGTGCGGCTCTTGCGTTTTGTCTCCTCAGAGATATATAACCACTATTGCGTGCACTCCTCATTACAGCTGAAATGTAGCATTCGCTAGTAAACAGCCTGTAATGGAACATTTGCTTCCTCCGATCTGAGTAGGGAAGCGATCAGACACTACAGACAGGGTGCCACATAGAGTATATTAATCACGAGATATTGTTCTCTCTTGTGGTAAGCGGCATGTATACGGCGCAATGCGAAATGTATGAAGAAATTGAAGCGAGAGCTACTTTGACAAACACAAGTGCGGAAGTCTGCGCTCCGCCGCGGCCTCTACATGGCGTGAAGCTAGACAGCGATCCTGCACGTGCACTCTGCACGTGCGAGCTATAAATCAGCTGGAAGAGTAGGCTGCGTGCTCGTATACCGCATAGTGCGGGTCACGACGCCGTTAGGGTGGCAAGCGGCGCGCTTCTTTGTTTTGGTTGAAATGAAAGTAGGCCACCACTTTTTTTTTTTTGTCATGCAGGAGTATATATAAAAAAAAGTAATATAAAGTAGGGAGTAGTGCCGGATGTTGGGTAAAGCGAATATTAAGAGAGCTATAAAAAGCGCACATGACATCCCGATGTGGCGCAAGTGGGAGACATCTTTACAGAGAGCTGAAGAGGCACACCAGGGCCGGTATTTTGTAGCGATGCCTTTAAAGTAATAATGCCTTTTCGCGCTTATCGCGCCATGTCAGTGGTCAGAGCGACGGTCCGCTCGCGTTATCAACGGGATCAGCCGGCCGTGAGCGGTGGATGATAAGACTATAGTGTAAAATAAGTCATAAGGCATCGCTACAAAATCGCGGCCCAGGTCCCGATGGGGTTCGAGATGTACAGTTTGACAAATGGGAAAGAGGTGCTTTAATTGCTACCTCACCCCGCCTGTTGGTGCAGCTTATGGCTGGACGACAGCACGTGCTCGCTTCGTGCAGCTGTCGCGGAAGTTTGCGTTCCACGCGATGGTCGGTATAGAGCACGCGTTTGCGCTTCCTTGTTCGTTTGGTGCGCGTTAACGGGCATGGACGCGATGTTTTGAGGTTATGACATGTGTGGCGCGCCGAGGTGAACAACTGGGCCATATCGCTTCCTTAAGTAACCGTGCGTAATTAGTGTTATCTTTATTTTTGTTTTTCTTTATCTCTCTCAGACTTAAGTTCATGGCGGTAATATGCGGTTTCAAGTAGCACTAACATTTCGTAAGGGTTTGTGAAGCAGTACTGCAAGCGCTTGTGACCTCAGTTTCCGTGTCCGAAGCCAGTTCGCGGTCTTTTGTAGCATACTGCGGTTACTTCTGATAAGGTTATGAGCTTATTACAGGTAATTCAGCTCGAGCGACCGAACTTTGACGATTCTGTGGCTTCGCCTCGCGGACGCGCCCCCGCGTACGGAAGAGCGCCTGAAGCGTGCGTGGGTGTCACCCTGGATGGACCGCGCCTGTTTTACCTGGGCTTTGTCCCGGGCTCATCAGACGCCGATGCACGTCATCCGCAACGCGTTCCTGGGCGACCCGGACGTGTCGCACTGTCGTTCTCGGATGGTCAAAGGGGGCGTGGGGGGAGAAGGATGGGGGGGGGGGGAGGAGGAGGAGGAGGAGGGGGGGGGGGAGTTGGAGCGACGTTTACACGCGCGGTTTTGTTCCTCCTTCCCCTCTTTGTTCTTTCCGACCCCCCCCCCTTCCTTTTTTTTTCTCACACCTTTTGCGGTTCTTTCGTTCTTTTTCGCGGTGGCTGAACACCGTTCGAATTTGCCGGCGGATGTAGTTCCGGATGCCGTTCTTGAAGTGTCGTGACCGCCCGCGCCTGCACGCACGTCCGTTAGCACGCTTGCTATGCGAGTGCATTGTTTCTTGACGGCTGTCAATGTTCACAGAAGCACGGCTGAGTAACGGGGGAGAATAAGGGATCGACCAGAACGTGTCAGCATGGGCACGCGTGCTGCCAGCGGGGTTCAACGGAATTTAGATTTTTTTCCATCACTGCAAAGTAATAACGATAGTGCACAGATCTTCCTGGCGTTTGGCAATTAAATAGCAGTAATTGTAAGTCTAGGATGTTACAGGGACAGATTGGTTGTGGTGAGGTTGAATAATAATTCAGAATAAACGATACTTGCGAGTAAAGTCTGAGTGACACGTTGTCATATCCGTAATGACATTTTATCTTACTTTGTGCCAGTCGGTTGCTTCTATGATAAGAAGTGTAATTTCTTGCTATATTTAACTGCTTGCTTGTCGCAGAGATTTGGCCAGAGGGAGGTTAGAAAGTAAAAGAAAATAGATGTACAGCCGGTTCGCTACCCTACACAGGGGTAGGCGATAATGAGATGAAAACATAGAGAAGATGGGAGAAGGGAAAAAGACTAGTTGTGCAGACATCCGGTCTGCGCATCGCATCTGCAAATGATCACTGAAGACAGCCTATTTAAGTAACTGCAGTAATGTCCTCGAGGATTTCTAAATTATAGCAATGCATATGTGGCCATGGTCGAGTTAAGTATCTACATCACCAAAAATGTTTTTAAACACAGATGATTTAACGTACGTGGTCTCGAATAGAGTTCACTCGTCGTCTTAGCGCCGTCAAATGCTATAGGAGACGCATGTCCAGGGAGAGACTTCTTTCACCCGCGACAGTCGCATGAGAACAGAGCGTGTCGCCCATTCAAATAAGCAACGCAGTCTTTGTCAAGCCAGTTCTCTGCCACAAACCGCGCAATAGCGTTGCATTGCAGTGTGGAGATGGGCCTCCTGGTATATCCTCAGTGAATGCGCAGGGACCATTCGCGGAAAGCGAGGAGTTCTGATAGGCTAGTGTGACGTTACGAGCCAGTGAACGGAAATCATTTACAACGTCCGCTCTAGACAGAAGTGCATTGCTCGGTCTCGCTGGTATCGTCGAGGATGGACCGGACGGCGCCATCAGCGAGGTCATCACTGGCGGTGCTTCAATAACGCGGCCGCCAGTGAAAAACGATGCTATGCCTGTTGTAGAGATCGTGATGGTGAGCTTCCCTTATCTTGAAAACTAGCTGGCATCGAGTCTCATGGCGTGCAAGCTTTGAGTGGCTGGCTTAGTGCCGGAAAATGTCCTCCGGGATTTTGGCGTGGCTTCATTTGTCGCGGCACAAAGTAGCGAGCCGCGCGTAATCGACAGCCACATGCAGGAATGTATATCGGACGTATTTTCAGTCGCTCGGCGTCCATATTGCGCTGTGCGCGAAGAGCGCGCTTTTATCTCTGCCGAAATGCGTTTCGTGTGGATGTATGCCGATCGAAGCGAATGCCTCACGAAACGCACTTGGGTCATCATAACAGCGTGGTAATCGCGCTACGTGGAATGTATGCTCCTACGCCGGACGACTCCATACCGACAGTACTTCGCAATTAAGTTCTATGCGGCTGCCGCTATAGAATCGAGCTCTTGGTTTCTATATGCGATGTTTTATATATGCATATTGACGGCACACATTGGATCGCCGTTTTCGTTGACTACAGCAGTAATTTGGTGTTTAAAAAAGTACACAAACTGATTCATGTAACTGTACCACCTGTTCAAGAGCGGAGATGTGTATAGCTGGTGCCGTATTTGTGTGCCAACGTTTTCATTTGTCATCTCAATAATAATAATAATAATAATAATAATAATAATAATAATAATAATAATAATAATAATAATAATAATAATAATAATAAAGGACTAATTAAAGGAAGCGAAAGAGCAAAGCAGGCATTAAAAAAAACGGTAAGCCTTTATAATAACGACATAGTCACTGAATAAATAAATAAATAAATAAATAAATAAATAAATAAATAAATAAATAAATAAATAAATAAATAAATAAATAAATAAAAGAAATCATTTTTCATTTTGGATGAAAGCGAACGCTAAGCTTAAACCGGAAACGCTGAACTCTGCTTCTGAGTTGTGTTTGTATCTTTTACGGATGCCCGCAGTGGCTTATGCCCTGCAGGTGTCGTTTAGTCCACTACATTTATACGACAACGATAGAGTCAACGTACAATCGTTCAGTATATTTCTTGTGCATGCATTGATCACAAGCCTAATTAAGTCTATACAACAGGACAAGAGCTCCCAGAAATGCTCAGGCACCCGTCATGTTTGTTGGCCATATGTCAGCTTTTGCTAAAGGAACATTCACTTTCATGTCCGTTAAATGTATATGTCCAGTGAATTTCTATTCGAGATCTCCCGTCCACTAAACGCGTGCCTTTGCTGCTAAAAAACAAGTCTGTCTGTTAGACCTTAAGTCCGCTAGAATGACAGCACTGGTTTCGATGTCCTCAGTGACGCGGTGACCGCAGCATCTACGCTGCAGACCAGACGACAGCGGTGGATGCTGCTGCTAGGCCCATAGAAGCAAGGGAGGCACTGCTCGCATGATCCGAATCATTGCGTCTTCAATAGTGCAACGAATTCGTTTTTATAACATTTAGGCAGCAAAAGGCAGTCTTAAATTTTGTCTGTGCGTCGTTGCTGACTTGAAGGTTTCCAGAAGGCGCTCATGTACGACGGCTTGAAGACGCCATGTGGGAAAGACACGTGCTGTACAAACAAACAACGCCGAACCCTCTTACATAATAAAACGGGAAAACCTGAAAAGGAAGCCATACATAAACAGACAGAAAAACACAAAAAGAGAAAAAAAAAGAAGAAATAATGAGAAAGCAGGCACTTCCTTCCTTCCTTCCTTTTTTTTTTTTTTTTTTTTTTTTGGGGGGGGGGGGGTGATCATATGCAAGCTGCTGAGCGCTCACACAATGCCAGTACTGGTACTACTACATATCGAAGCTACGGAAATAGAACGCTATCAAGCCAAAGTAGCGCGGCCCATCGGGCCTCTTCTCCTTCGAAGATTACCTGACCACGCTCTAATGAAAAAGCAGTGCTAAAACCATCCTCGCCCTGCTCTGCCTGAATTGTCTCTCTCTCTTCTTGCCTAGAAGGCGCGGCGCCGTGTAGAAGATGGGCGGCCGCGCATCGAGCTCGTCTCGTAACGAGCGCCGGCGTCGAGTGAATCCTCTTAACCTCTCGCTCGCGGCTGGGCCTCCGTTCCTTGTTTGCACGGCAGCGCGCGCGCTCTGCTCACCGACACCTCGCCCTGTCAGCGCCGCATGCTCCCCAGCGCGGTGCGGAAGCGCGTTACGTGTTCGCGGTTTGCCCTCGCCCATGTATTTCCACACTTTTTGCCGCGTGTGCGTCGCGCGCTGGGCCCTGTTGACGCGGGTGTCGACAGCGAGCCTCTCTCGCCCGCCCGCCCCGTACCGTATTCTCTCGCACAAATACGTTTCACCGAAGGCTTCTCCGGCGCCCTTTGCATACACTCGGCCGTCAGTGGGAGTTATTCGTATAGAAATGGATATTTTCCGAACTGTGAACGCTGCCAAGTGTCGGAGACTCTCCAGCATCTGTTTTGCGACTTGCCCTCTATACGCGTCACAGCGAAAGACGCTGGCTTCGACGCTAGCAGGCATTGGCAGGCGAACATTGTCCTAAAGTAATATTTTGTCCGCAATGTGGGACCGTACAGTAACATCGATAGCTACAAGGGCTGCTCTGGACTACCTGAAGATCACCGGACTAGACGCAAGACTTTAAGGACCACTGTGTCAGTGTGTATATGCATCCCTTCTTCCTGTCCTCATCATCATCTTTTATCACTCTTTTTTTCCCTTTCCTTTTTCCCCTGTGCAGAGTAGCAGGCCAGAGCATGCTAGCTCGACAGGCTGACCTCTCTGCCTTTCTAATAAATTATATCTCTCTCTTTCTTGTTATGGCCAGAAAATTAGTGCGAAGACGATTCCCTTCGTCCTTTTAAAACCAAGTCTTTCTTGGCGAGTTACCCCCACGCTTCTGTTTGGGGTATGTGTGTTTCTAACCTCTTTCGTGGGCCGATCCCGGAGATAGCCTAAATATGAATGTCACTGGGTACGTGATGAGTATGATGATGTCGATAATTGATGACACAGATTTGGAAAGCGATTCAACCTCTAGTTGACGTCGATCAAACGTGTCGCTCCAGCGCGGTTCTTACAATAAATCGTATAATTAATCACCTAATTCTCCCCAACTCGCTCAGGAATACTTTGTCGTTCATCGACGTCAACTAGAGGTTTAGTCGCCTTCCAATTTCTATTTCTCCTGTTATAAATGTTGTTTGTATCTGCCGCCGTGCCACCTTGCAGTGACTAAACCGTTATTGCTATGGCTACTTTAATTTGTTAGAAAATTAGAGGTGTAATGAAGTTTTTCTTGAAATATGCGCGTATTTGAGCTTTTGAGCGGCTATATCATCTATCGGCATCGGTTGCGTGTAAGGCTCCGAAAATCGTTACTTTTAATCGATGGCGCATAAATTGAATTAAAGTAACCATTGCCGTACAACGAAATTTTAATAAACAATTGGATCGAGAAAGCCACGGAAGCGTTGAAAGTCGACCTTAGTTACGAGCCACGTAATTTCTTCTTCGTTAGCAATAATAGTTGAGCCGCTTCATCTTCGGCTTCCGCATAGCGCCGTTTTCCGTGCAAATAATCTTTGCGTGAACCACAGCGGCCCGAGTGGTGCCACCGCCCTTCTCCTATAGCTCCGCTTGCGCCACTGGCGCCTGCCTCAACGGCCGACGAGCGCGTCGAGGAACGGGTCGGTGTAAAAGGCAGTCAGTAGAGAGAGGGCTGTGCAACGGGGGGCGAAGAAGAATAACGCGGCGCCCGGAGAAGGACGGGGCGTACGCGTCGGGGATACGGCCGGAAGATGGATGGATCGTCGGACGTCGATTTCGCGTTTGTCAGCCCCGGCGCTGCGCTGTAAAATAACCCTCCTCCGTCTTCCCCCCATCTCGGCGGCCTCATCCCTTGGCGCTTGCCCCGCCGCTTCGAGGACTGACAGCACCGACACATGGGAGGGCGCCTGAAAGCGGTCCGCAACGCACCGTTGCTCCGCAATTAAAAAGAAAGTTCCGCGGTAAACGAAGAGAGCGAGAGAGAAACGCGCTATTTCTTTCGGATTTGTACGTAAAATTTAGCTGCTGTCACACCTGCGATGAGGCGCCTAAAAGCGTTACGCGTGGCCTAGATGTGGCTGAGAACTTTCTGCGGTATACGCTAGTGATCGTATATTCTGATGTTTTGCTCCTGCAATATAACGCCACGCTGCCGAGCAATGGCGCATCCCGTCCTGAACGGCTCGCCCTGGCGAAAGAGCCGAAGCAGCGGCAGTGGTGAACTTCGGACGCCATTGGCGCCAATATAGATAGACGGCACGAATCCCTATGGAAACCCACCGTAGTCGTGGTTAGTGTAGTCAGCATAGTGCGAGAAAACTCGGCACGCGCTCGCGACGCACGGCAGGTGGGTATTTAGTATTATTATTTTTTTGTTCGAGTGTTGAGACGTATTGAATGATTCACGAGCCACGATCGTGTTCTCTCGTGTTCGAAAAGGGTAAGCGCTACGCGCTTTCTGCTGCTTTTAGGCGAATTTTCAGTGTTTTTCACTTTCCCTCCTGCTGCTTTGTGCGATGTTCGTTATTGGCTTCTAACCCGCTGTGGTAGCGTCGTAGTGGATTTGGCGTGGCGCTGCTAAGCACGAGGTCGCGGGTATGAATTATATCCCGGGCCGCGGCGGCCGCATTTCGATGGGGGCGAAATGCAATAATGCCCGTGCATTGGGTGAACGTTAAAGAACCCCAGGTGGTCGAACTTAATACGGAGTCCCCCACTACGGCGTGCCTCGTAATCAGATCGCGGTTTTGGCACGTAGAACCCCAGCATTTAATTTAATTGTATTGGATCCTTCGCCGTTCGGATATTGTGGACTGACGAAAGCGATATTAGACATCGTACACCCGACTTTTTCTCAGCTCATTTTCTTCCCCGTAGGTCCCCTTCTCGACAACAGCCCATTGTGCGATCACCGCCCGAATAAACATCTAAGTTGATCGTTGGTGCTGCATTATCAGTCAGTGCTGTGAGTGCCCATTCTTGTCTGCGTCTCATAAGCTGGGAAACTTTGATGACTACTATCTCTCTACGAGCATTCCCGGAAAGTAATACGCGAGTATGCGATAAAAGGCATTTGACAGCCCGTGAAATTCGCGCTGCAACAGACACTAATACATGCGTCACATGTATCAGTGCCTTTACGCCTGTCGGCGTTCGCGATTGGAGTGCTAGGAAGATCGTAATTTCAACAATGCACCGTTTAGTCTGCCTTCCTATAGCCATTGCTTATAAGCATTGCAAAGTCATTTGAAATCAAAAGTTAGCTTTGCTACGAAGCGGTAAAGAAATGACGTTAATTTAAAACGCTGCAACAACGGCGTGTTTGAATCAAGGGAGTCGCTAAAGCGCGCCTAATGAGTAGTAATCATGTAAGCGTCTTGCAACAGCATAACTAATGAGGCCTCCTTTCTTCGACAGCCGTGAGGATTATTCCAGTTTATGTGACGGCGAACTCCGTTCATTTAAATGAGCTGACAATGTTTGCATTATTTGGTGCGCAAATTATATTTACTCCTTTCTCTCTCGCAATCATTTTCCACCTTGAGTTTCTAGAAGCCATAATCTGAAACTGCTTCTATTCGTGTTCGCGTTATTTGTTGTGTTATGATTACTGTCACGAATGCACAAATTATAATCGTCTTCGAGTCTCTGCAGTTTTGCACGCTGGCTGGTCGAGCATATACTTCGCTTTCGCTGCGCCTGGGAGTGGAGCCACATTTTTAAAATGTATTAACCAGATTTTGCTATCTGTTGGCACCTTCACTATGTAATAAAATGCTTTTTAATAGGATAAATCTAAAAATAAAGGAGTAATTAGATCGATATGCAAAGCTTCTTTCGTCCCAGCTATCTTTCTTTTTTTAAAATTAAAATGTTTGAATTTTCGCGCAGGTCTTTTACTTCCGCTTTTTGTTTCTCGTCAATGAATCGAGCTAGCAGGAGATCCTACACGCATGCAGAGAGGGTTTCGCTTCAAACGAGCGAAGGCCGGGCTGAGTCCGAAATAACACAGAGCTCGCGCGCGGCGGAAGCGCGTATTCCTAATGAGAGCAGCAGCAGCAGCTATGGAAGCCAAGGGAATCCGTATAGTTGTGTGGCAACGGGTGGCCTGCACACTTCGTCGTCTCGCGCTCCCTGCCGCGCGAGAACCGGAGAGGGGAAGCTTCGCCGCCGGGCAGGCGGGTTGTGCGGGAGAAGTATTTGTATAGGGAGCCTGGGTTCCGCCGAGTCAACATTTGGCAAGAGCCAGACTCGCGGCCTAGGTCCGACCCCGGCCCGGCTCGCTCTGCCCCTCCCCCCGTTCAACGCGTGCGACGGGATGGGTGGGGGGGGTGATGGAGCTTGCCAGGCAGGCTCGCCAGGCAGGAAAGAATAGGTCTGTCTCTGTGCTTCCTTGCTGCACAAAGTTATGACGACCGCATGTGCTGGTGCTGTAAGGTAGTGCGCGTCTTTGAAACTGCAGACACAGAAGTTCTCCAAAGTGCTGCTGCAGCTTTTGTGTAGAGTAACTTTTAGAGGGTACGTCACTGTGGAAGTGGGAAAGCTCGTGTATTACAGTCTAGTGTTACCAATCGTGCCGGGGGTGCAAGGTTAGTACGTAATATTTGTAGGTGAACATTCTTAGAATTGCTTAGGACGGCATACTTGGCAGGATACACAGTTGCACTGACGTACAGTGGTATGTACTAGGATCCTGACATCGCACTCTTTTGTCAACGGAAGTAGACAAGAAGACAGGAATAGGAGGAAGAAGTGAGTAAAAAGGAAATAAATGAAAGCTAAGATGCGTAGAAGAAAACTTGAGAAAATACTCGTTCTTCAACAGGACATAATTTCGGTCGAAGTGTCCCTAAATGCTGATTCGCCTTTAGCCGTAGCACGATTTTGTGCAATAAAGAGAAATAACGTGCTCTGTTCTGTTTTTCTCACCTCAAGGAATCACCTTGTAGTGCTTCTTGCTGGTGCCTGCAGTCCCTTCCTCCCTGTATGTGCGTGGGCGTCAGAGAGAGGGGGAGCGAGAATGTGTGTTTGTGTGTGTACGAGTATAAGGGCGATTGCGCTTGCTGCTTGAACACAGCAGCTTGCCTGTACAATAGCATCCGGAGCCGTGTCAGAATGTTTTCCTATGCTTTATAGAGCCGGGCACTAACACTCTTTTATTCTCTTTTTCTGTGCAGGTAAGTGCCCGTGATTTTCGTGCAATACAGCGCCGGAAGCTCAATGGATGCCGGGGCAGGAGACTGTATTCCGGGGCAAGTCTGTCGTTGATTCGATCTGTTCGTATAGAGAAGGTGTCAGCCAATCTTGCGGCCGGCTTATGGCAAAAAGCTGTTATGAACCTTGAGAATTCGGTCCCAGTTTATTTTGCTGCTTTTAGCTGTGAGTTCGTTTTTACGACTAGAAATCACTGCTGTCAGGTCAGTCTAATGACACGCTAATGCTCATATAAAATGTAAGAGAAAGGAAGCCTCTTGCATAGATAGCTATGTGCTTACATAATCTAATTTTATCTTTAAGCAGTGTTCGAAGATCGTGGTTCGCGGCTGTGGGCTGGTGTTCTTTTTTTCGCTGCTTAGTCATTCGCGCATAACGACCATCGCAGCTACCTCGCATGGTGCGGCCAGCTCTTGCAGACGGTGGACCGGAAGATAATCGGATGTGCTTTTTCTTACTTTTTATTATTTAGCGGTAAAACATTGCATTGTCGTGAGGCACGCAAAAGTATGGTGAGACGCAGCGTCGTGTTTGTCTTCAAGCTCGAGCCTTTTTTTTTTTTTTGTGACACTCTTCATTTACCTTTGCAACTTAGCTATCACTTGAGCGGAAACAGCGCAAGAACCGGACGTGAGAAAAGTACACAACAGCGCTTTCCCCATGTTTATGTCGGCATCCGAGGAGGAAACCGAAAAAAAAAAAAAAAAAAAAAACATAAGGCTTGAACTCCAGAAAGCTTTCTGTCCGGGTTACGAAGAAACCAATGAGCTTTGGGAAAGCGAAAGCGGACAGCGAGAGGAGCAGCAGGCACCGTAAGTTCAGTGGGGGTCGAATGACGGACGCCATTTAGTGAATTGAACACGGCTCCCATGCCGACGCGTTTTCCGGTGCGAAGAGCGCTTCTGCTTGTTCCTCGGACTTCGCCTGCCTTTCTGTGTGCTGTGCGCCTTCACTGCACCCTCGGTGCGTTTCCTTCTGGGACTTTGAGAGAAAGGTCGCCTTGGATGTCTCAGTACTCCACATCTCTTTCGTTCTCTTTCTTTTCTTTTCTTCAGAAAGGGCGCCCCGGGGATAATTCGTTGTACTAAGGCGAAAATAGCAGCTTTGCTATTGCTTTGAAAATAGCAGTTGAGCATTGCGTTTAAAATGATGCGCGTCAGTGTTAATGCATGGAAGATTTTGGAGAGCTTTCTTCTTGAAAAGCTTGATCTCATTTTCGTTTCTCTGTGAGCACTGCTGCAAGTGCGGAATATCGCTCGTCTTAAAGAAAGCTGCAGGTCTCAAAAGGAAACATGGCAATGCTTTTTACAGCTGTACGTGACTCTCAGTCTGTCACAAGCAGATGCCCTTCTTTGAACGCAAAGACGACGACGAGGCCATGCTAGGCAGCCTGGCCAGGGTGACTGCGCTCATACGATGAAGCCATGCCGAGAACTCGTGACCTTGATGGCCTCCAGGAGATTGGGATATCTTGACTATATGCGGAGGCGTCGCTCTGCACGGTTCCACGCACAGTTTACAAGTGTCTGCAAAAGTCATGAGTGTGGCATTCGCTTGCAAGGCGTTCACTAGCAGCGTTTGCATTAATGCGACACTAGCGCTTGCATGCAGCGCATCAGCATTTGTGGGGCGGTGTCCGAAACACGCTCGCGCCTGTTTTTAGCGAATTGACGGAGCCGCGTTTACATGAATGCGACAGTAGCGCAGCGCATCATTCTCAGCGCCTCGCACACGTGTAAACGGTGGTGATGCGCAAGGGAGACACATCGCCCTGATGCGCCAGCCTTAAGCGAGTGAAGTCGCCCCCAGCGAATTCATGTGAATGACTAGCGCATCGTATCGAGAGTGCTCTCCTGCACCCACCGACGAGAGGCTTGAGCTCGATCCTTTCGGACGTCATTATACGATGCTCGATGCTGTGCATGTAAACGTTCGCGTTAGTGCATTACGATAATAGATAGGGGAATATACGGTGCGATTGGATTGATTTCATGTATACAGGAGTCCCACTTTCGCTCTCGCCCTGCCATTCAAGGCGTTAACCGTTTACACGAATTCCCTCGAGGCGACTTCTCCCACTTAAGCTACGTACGGCTGGCGCATTAAGGCGATTCGTCTTTCTAGCCCATTATCTCCTTTTACATGAATGCGAGACACTTAAAGGGTAGACGCGATGGGCTACTGTCTCATTAATCTAAAGGATAATATGTCTTTGGATATGTCAATTTTTAAAGCGAAGCTTTCTTTGTCTCTCTGATTCGTCCGTGAGTGCCGAAAACGCACTACAGGAAAGCCAACTTACACAATGGGGCAATTTGCGCATCTGCGCACACAATCGTAAGAACACTACAGTTTACATTCGCAGTTGTACCGATAAGAACAATGGGAACTGCAACGCCATGCTACCCAGACGAACTGTATATATCTGCATTGCATTACGCGCTTCACGCAATGCATTCCCGGCCGTTAGCATAGGTAGGCCGCGGGTGCAGCGCACGGCAGAAGAGGCTGCCGTACGCGAACGTAAGCGCGATCGTGCCCGTAAGGACGATCCCGTGTATTGGCAACGGCATGCAGTCCGTGAAAGTGTAATCGACAGCTACACGATCTAAAATAAAGGCTATGCAACTTAACGAAATGTGTCTTCGTTCAACTTCAACGTTAAAAAAATACAATGCTATATAAACAAGCAATCAATCAATCACGTAAGCATCACATTGGGTTGCTCAGTATCTCTTGGATTCGTTGCGTGGTTGTTGGCTTTAGGCTTTGACTTTGATTCAGTTTGCATGGGCGAAAGCGTCGCGTTCAAACATCTTTCTGTAAGAACCGGGGCTTTGATTTTTTTCTTTCCCTGCCGAGGTAGGCCGACAGGGGTTTTGTGAGCACTTATAATCTGCGCAAGCAGCAGCTCAATTGCAACCTCCAGCCTAAAAGGAAAGTAATTTGGGTGGTTGCATGATAGCAGATGATTCGCAACTGTCGCGGCGATTTTGAGCGCTCACGCACTGGAAGTTGAAGTGTGTGGCACCGATTGCGGTGAGAACTCCTGCGCTAGTCGATGGATGTCGCTTTCTTGTAATGCCTGAGGAAATGCGCAACGGTCAGAATAACTCAAACGCAAGAAGCATGGTCAACGTTAAGATGTGTTAGAGTGCTTGTCTTTCTCTTTCCATTCGATTTTCGCGTAGCACAATCGAGACTCAAAGGGCGTGCCTATTGTTTGGTATCTCTTGTCGTATTCTCGAGCGCGAAGTCACAGCGAGAACTTCGACACACTCACCGCGATTTGTCATCGATTCCAGACCGCGGTGCAAGAACCGTGTTCCATACTCCCTTATCTGGAGCCTCGCGTCTGGCAGCTGGGACGCTAATGGTTATCGCAGAAACGCAGCAACCCTTAATCCATCCTTCGTGCTTTTGTCTCGACCGGCTTTCTTCTCAAGCCTCATTTTCTTATTTTCTACGGTCGTCACTTTTTTGCTGTCTTTTTTTGTTCCATCGCTAAAAAGCCGTCTCTCTTATTTCAAGTAAAAGCGAACGTGGATTTTTGTTTCATGAAGTTTATTTTGTTTGTATCCGGTTTCACGCTCTATATACAGTTACGTTCCCCAACTTTATATTGTTTGGAGCGTTTCCTTCACTTCCAGTTTTATCGTCTCTTCTTGCTCTCTTATTAAGTTTCTGATTTCACCTTTGCTGCCACGCTTTTCATTAGGATATTCAACGCATGCCATTAAATACGTCGCTCTGCATTGACATGGAGGCACATACACGTATATCTTCGTCTTAGCTGTTATGCGAAGAGTCAAAAAAGCATTTCGAGAAACGGCAGTCCTTAATGTTTTTACTTTATCTGACGGCAGCTAGCTCATTCCTGCTTCTCAAATGCCGCAAGCAAGATACTTTGCAGACTACGCTGCCGTTTTTTTTTTTCTTCTCTACTAATCTGCTTAAAGACTCTCTTGTCCGGACGCAGTGAACGATTCCTGTAGTAAGGTTTATTATTGAGTGTCCTCAGGTAGAAAGCGCCGAAGTAACGCAGTGAATAGGTCTTGCATGTGGTATAGTAACATATATAGATGTGAAATTTAAATATGTATACAATACTTAAGGAAAAGCAATAATAACATACGCAGTAAAGAGATGGAGAATAAGCGCGTGTGAAAGGTAAGTAAGGGGAGGAAGCTGTAGACAGCTGCGCGGAAGACGCTTTATAAACCTTCGTTGTGTCAGCAAAACGCAGCGCAGTAAAATGTATATTGTATAGAGATCGTTGCGAGATGAGAAGCCCTGTGTTCTAAATGGCGGCGCGTAGTGAATCCCTGTCAGACGAATCTAGTCTGCTCGAACCACTGCGATTTTGAGCGGTGGGGTTAATTGATGTGACCTCGGCGCCAGTCTCGTTCGCATGCTTATACTTATTTCCTTGCGCCAGCGGTTGCAAAAAAACCAAAGGCGGCTCCCGCTGCGCACCGACGTGTATTTCCCCGCGGAACTTGCTTCCCGGGCCCCCTGGCTGCTTTCAGCAGCAGCAGCGGACACCAACGTCATTTGTCACCACCTCGTTCGCCCGAACCGCGTGTGCGTGCGGGCGGCCCAACCACGGCGCATAGCAGCCGAACAAATCGGGTTTTCGCCGCCGTTTCTCTGCAATGATCGTTACGAGTTGTTCCTGTCAGCGCCAATTTCATAACCGCCCGTTCGTGTGCTCTGCGGCTGCCTGATACTGCGGGCGCCGTTACGGAGCGAGCCGCGCGCCAGGGGGATTGTGTTTTGTACGCCGTATCGATGGACTTCGCTTTGTTAGCGACATTTCGAGCGGGTTACGTACGACGCAGGGAAATCGTAAGAAAAGGATAGTGTTGTCAAACGCAGAGAAGCTTTACGCGAGAATTTCTCCGCTGAAAGACGAATGCTTTGCTTGTATTTCGCTCAGGTAAAGTAGTAATAATAATAATAATAATAATAATAATAATAATAATAATAATAATAATAATAATAATAATAATAATAATAATAATAAGCCTTCACAATTCGATGTGGCGGTATGACAATGACCAGTTCACGCATGCCGTGCGCTTGTATATAAAGGCGCCGGCTATTATCATTTTAATGTCGCTGTTTCAAGTTTCAGTATAAGCACGATTAATTGTTTGAGAATGATTAGTCTTTTCGCACCGGTGTTCTATTGTGTGTGACATCTAATGATGAGCTTACACTTGAGCTCTGATTATTTCCGGCTTGCATTTGAAGCAGATTTTGGGGTATTTAAGTAAGTAACGTGAGCTGCAAGTAAATATTTTCAGCCATAAAGGCAAGTAAAAATGACGATACAAAGGAGCATCATGAGGTTGAAGCACAAATATTGAAATCCTGACGGTACAGCTGCGTGTATGCGAGGATAGTTGTGCCGAAAATTTCCGCATTCATCATTACGTAGAGTGGTAATTAAAAGCACTCGCTCGTGCTGATCTCTGCCTTGTCTTCTCATCGCGTATTATATCAGGCTTCATGAATGCCACAACTGAACGCAGGCACCGCACGCACGCACACGCACGCACGCACGCACGCACGCACGCACGCACGCACGCACGCACGCACGCACGCACGCACGCACGCACGCACGCATAGATATGCATAGATATGCTGTGTAGTCGCCACAATGACCGTTCTGTTGAAGAAAAACGTGGCACCGTGACAAACTCGGCGGGCAGATGAAGTTTGATTTTGAAATCTCCGTTTTGTACAGGCTTTCGAGAGTAGATTGTTTAACAGGGGTAAAAAAATAGTTTTTTCTTTCTTTTACTGTAAACTGTCTTGTTGTCCAAGGATTCCTACAGTATAGTCATGCTTTCTTTTACTGCTCTTTTCGTTTGTCGCCCTGCAGCGGCTGCCTCTTGTGGATAAAATATCTATAACTGTTTAGTCAGCGCTGCGTCTACGTGCATATAATGTCACATCGTTTCTTCGAGTTTTTTCTCGGCAATACATTGCATCGCGTACCATGTGGTCACCGTTCTGCCGTTGCGTGCTCTGCGTATACCGCATCTAGACGTCCGCAGCAGGCGACGGAGCGACGCGTGCCACTTATGCTTCTAAAATGGTCGTGAAGGCTTCGAATGGAAATTTAACGCTACGATGAGAACTTGAAGAAGAGTCGCCAGGACAAAACGGAACCGCTTCTTCACAAAAAAATGCGTGAAATGGCGTAGGTGGCGAAGGAACGGTTTCTATAGGGCCACGATGGCTACACGAACCGTGTTTTCCTCTTCTGTCGCTCGCAGTTCGAATGCGTCGTTCTTTCGTGACTCCATCGCGCGTGGCCTTGTTTCTGCAGTTTTCTTTCTTCTTTGCAAGTTTCCAGGTTTTGCGCTGCTGCGTCGGCTATGCCTGACGTGATATGTCTGTTGAGTTTTATTGCTTCTGTACGCGCACCAAATAGCGTTGTAAGTGCATGTCCTGATACGTCGCAGCGTATGTGATTCAAGCGGTGACCATATGAGTGCATGCTCGGCTCTTAAGTTGGTGCAGGATTTGTAATGTAGCTCATTTCGTTAGCTTCGCAGTTTTTACGCATCTCATATGTTGATATCTTCCAGAACTGTGTGAAGTTAATAGCATGATGATGCGAGGCAGTCACATGATTTTCGAAGCGCCCGTGGGCAGGCACGATATAGAGGCACGATCATATATATATATATATATATATATATATATATATATATATATATATATATATATATATATAAGAGAGATGCGCTAATTCTCATGTACCGGCAACTGCATATCGTGTGAGCTGGCGGTCATATTTTCGCACGTGGCATCAGTAGGCGGTTCTGAAGTTCCCGTCATGCTTATAAATTTGTATGGCTTGCACAGTCACTGAGAGTTTTCTCTGAAGCTGTGCGTTACGTATCTATGGCTGTCTGCATAGTGGCTGCATAATGAGCTCAAATGAGTGATGCCCAGTTGGACTTGTTGTGTAGGGTTGCAAAAGGCAACGGCCTTTGTTGCGACTGTGAGCGTGGCCAGTTGTGGGCCAGACTATGAGATTGATACCGTGAGATATCGGAGAAAAAAAAAAAAGAAAAAAAAAACCTTGCTTTGTCGGAGGCTGGTGGCGAGTACGGCATGACCGCTAAAACATGTCAAATATCGGTCTGTTCTCTTGCACGTCTACACACAATTATCAAACACATATTCTGGAAGTACGTGGCATGTTCAGGTGTGGTTATCACTAGAGAACACCTTCACTTTAAAGATAGTTCCTTGCGTTTATTCCATAATATAATAAAAGAAACTATTTTTTAGATGGAGAGCGTCGTCTCTGAGGCCCCTTTTTTGCTAACACACGAGGCCTGACGCGTTGGCTCACCCACGTTGCATGATACAGCAACATGCCACAGTAAGTCCTCCTTTTTTGTTTCAAGCGATTACGTTCACTCTCGTATCGGATCCGCGGCGCTCTACGTCACTTTGCGTGCCGGCGTTTCTGAGACTTCTCGCATAATGCAGTCGTAAGTCCCGAAATTTCTTCTCGGCGCTCCTTCCTCCGAACGCATTTTCTTTACCCCGTGCTGAATTTGAAGAGCTTGGGCGGCACAGCGTGTGTTATTGATGTCCTTAGTGTAGAACGGCAGCCCGCAGCGCGCGAAGGTGAGAAAAGTCGTTTATGGGCGACGCCTGAACGGCTCTCCCCTGGTATGCAAATGAGCGGCTTTGCCGGGGTGCGGATCCGTTGCCAGCGCCGCAACTCCGCAATCGTTTCCCCACTTCCCTTCGCGCATTTTTTAAGGGGTTCCCCTTTTTTCCTTCTGCCGTCGCTTTTCGTATAGGTCTTCGCCGCAAGATGGCGCGTCGAATTCTGTTGTCATCGCAGTTCTTGCTACTGGGCTTCTCGTGTACTGCACGGCGAGTCTTCATGCAGCTCTTATTTTTGTCGCTGCTTCAGTATTATGGCTACCCTTGGGTACTTACCCATTGCTAAGAAAATTAAATTATGGGGTTTTACGTGCCAAAACCACAATATGATACTGAGGCATGCCGTAGTGGATGACTCTGGAATAATTTGGACTACCTGGGGTTCTTTAACGTGCACCTAAGTTCAAGTACATAGGTGTTTTCGCATTTGGCCTCCACCGAAATGCACCCTCCGTGGCCAGGATTTGATCCCGCGACCTCGTGCTTAGCAGCCAAACACCATAGCTACTAAGCAACCACGGCGACTTACCCATTGAAAGCTTCGACACATGTTCCAGTACATATGTTTTGCGCATTCTTCATACGAAGGTAAGATGGAACTAGTGCGGAATACGCACCATTTATGCAGCAATTGTGCAGAGAATATTTTTTTTTTGAAATGTAGTATACACGGAACCGCTTCAACGCAGCATGCATGATGTTAGCTAGTTAGGCGTCTCTTTTCACACACGGGCGTATATGTCTGCGAATCGCACTCTTTAACCTTATCCGCTTTGCGCCCTGTGCCCTACACATGAAGCATATATGTGTCTATAAATGTGTACATCCTCGTGAAGGCAAATGCTATATGCCTGGATAACCAAGGGCTTAATTCGTAAAGTCGCACTGCCCAATCTTGTTACTCGGTAGGCAACTCCCATTAATTTGATATCTGTTAATTCGACTTTTCGTTTAATTCGAACGCACTTGAAAGCCCCAGTGAAAAACAGTACATTGCTTTGGAAGGAGAGCTTGTTTTGTTCGAACTCGAAAGCAGCCGCTTCTGTTAATTCGACCCCCCACCGGCCCTCATGCACGCAGCGGTTAATAAAAGCTTGAAAAGAAGTTTAGCAGCCATTGCTTCTGCTTTCCTAGGCGTGAAGCTGTTTTATTTAAATTATTTTCATGTTGAGTGGCCGGAGCCCGTTAAGCTATCCGTTCCCGCTTACTTGGTGTTGTGCCACGCTGAGGCAGCGTTTAAACATGTCGGCACCCTTCGTCTCTTGCTGGTTGAGTGATTCTTCAAGAACAAGGAACAAGACATTACAGACTACTTCAAGCAGTATATATATGAATTCGTTCATTTAGCCGCAGTTTATTAATTTGGCTTTTCGGATAATTCGACTAAATCATGCGGTCCCGAAAGGATCGAATAAAAGGGAGTCGATTGTATTAATATGCTCATTTTCCACACCATTCATGGAACGCTTTCTATGCGTGTTCGGCCTCTGATTAATTGCTGCGAACTCCTGCTTTCACGAGACTACGAAAAAAAATTGTAAAAAAAAAGAAAAGTTACTGCGATTCTTCTTGGTTTAATTTAAGCATGCGTCATCATACGAAGACACGTAGCTTTTACCAGCTGCAGCGGCTGGAGCAGCTGAGCGCTATACAGGGTGTTTTACTTGGGACAAACTTTAAAAATATGCAAATGCTGCGTAGCTGGACAGAACCAAGGTAATGCTGTTTGCCTTCGCTCGGAGATACTCAGATTACTTGTTGCATTCCGCCTAATTAGATATTTAGTCTTAATTAATCAACTTCTCAATTATTATTAGGTTAAAAGTGTCAATGGCAAAATTGTGGAGCAACGTGAAAAACTCCCGATACAGCTTTCTGTTGATCTATACGTGCTACATAAAAGTGTTTTTTTCCCGATCGTGAAAGATGCCTGCGAATACACGCTAAGTGCCTCGAGTGGCCAGTCGCGCGGCAATATTGCGTGTATTCGCGGGTTTCTTTCACGCTCGGAAAAAAAAACACTTTTATGTAGCACGAGTTGAGCAACAGAAAGCTGTACCGGGAGTTTCTCATGTCGCTTTACAATTTTCTCATTGACACTTTTAATCTAATTATAATAATTTAGAAGTTAATTAATTAAGACTAATTATCAACTAGGCGTAATTCAACAACTAATCTGAGTCACTCCAAGCGACGGCAAACAACATTACCTTGGTTCTGTCCAGCTACGTAGTATTTTCATATTTTTAAAGTTTGTCCCAAGTTAAGTGAAACACCCTGTAGAATGGAAGCGCAAAGCAGCTAGTAAACAGGGACCATGGTGGGAGCGCTTCGGTGGTGGGTTGTGCAGAACGATATGAAACGATTGGAAAGGCGTCCATATCGCTTGCACGGACTATAGCTTTTGTATTTGATCCTTGCTTTGAAGATCGATGTCTTTCACGCCTCTCACGAACAGAATACTTGTGCGAGCGAAAAAGAGCGGAACTTCCTTATTGCAGTATCTGTACGTAAGATCTAACCATCTTTCATGTAGTGGCAGCGTATTTATTTTTCTACCTATTACTTCATCTCCTAGTGCCGACTAGGAGCTAGGAATTCATATAGCCAACAAGGAATTTTGGCAGTTTATTCCGCCTTTTGTATCGCGGTAATATACGACACTATATGGTGATGCTTTCTTAATTCACCTGTGCGAGCGTTCCTGCTCTGCTCTAGTACATTTAGTAAAGACAATTTATCAGTATCCGTATCTAGACATGTGCTAATAGACATTCGGACGTCATCTCTGTTATCAAGAGGTGCAATATTAACAGCGAAGCTGTTTAAGCCAGCCGTAATTTGTGGTGCGTATAAAGAAACTACCAAGAAAGAAAATAAACATTCTTGCCGAGGCGGGATTCGAACCCGCGTACCCCCGGTCCCAAAGCGTAACCACTAGACTATACAGCCACGCTTGTAGAACATGAACATGCATTTATGCGAACCATATATGATTGCGTTCGAGCGTCGTCGTCTTCGTGCACAGCTGGCGCGTTCGTATGCTCGTGCTCTACGAGGTGAAGAGGTTTTGCGCGCGTCCCAACATTGGTGCTTGAGAGCGAGAGAGAGAGACGCATTCACGGAGCGGGTCTCCTGGAACGCGGTGTCGGCATTGGAAGGCTATGTCGGTGTTGCAAGCTGCGCTGTGCAACGCGTAGTGACGGCCGTAAGTCCGAGACGCGCGAACAGAAATTATCATCATCATGAGTAATAAGATGAAAAGTTCGCGCGCACTTCTGGAAAATGCTGGGCTACGATCGCCCAGCTTCGCTGTTTCAAGCGTTGCGCGGCCGAGTGCAAGGTTAAGCGTTTTCCAATAGACAAATTTTTTTTCAGCCACCTTTCTTATACTCATCACAGATAGCTTTATTCCGCATTCATATTCGTTGCTCGTGTTCTCGATGGTCTCATGCACACAAAAGGATTCTTCAGCATGCATCAAGTGGTTATGGAAGAGCGCTCACTCAATCTATGAAACGCCGAATGTCGAAGCAAGCACGTTTCTCTAGTTCATAATCTGTCATTCCTTTGTATCAATTTTATTTTCTCGCCGAGTGTTTCACTAATCGTGAAAACGCTGGCCATAATAAATATTATGGGTGCACCGTATAAGAAGATAATCTCTGTTCTCGACGAACGCGCACGATATTTCCGCTGCCATTGCTTGGTCGTGATGTAATATATGTGTGATTATGTGCGGGCCGCTTGTTACTTTCATATCCGTGGCGACACATTAATTATCGTTGCAGCGGAACCTGAACGCATCGAGGCATTTCGTACTGGTATCGACGACTGAAAAAAAAAAAAAAGAAGAGCACGCAAAAGAATTTCGCACCATTAACGTCGCACATAGTTTGTGGAGTGCATGGACGCGGCGTTCTTGGTGGGGCCTAATAAGAAGCTAATTAGCTCATTGAAATGTCGTTTCATTAATTACTGCTGCTGCAGAGATTCAGTCTTCACAATAGGCGAATGCTTGCTACGTATATAGCTCATATCTTCAAATACTTAGTACCCCGTTGTATAATATATGGTATTTCGTATTCTGCGCATACGTCGGTGAGT